>NW_026289522.1:50000-361602 GCF_023373465.1 Oncorhynchus keta
TCACAAGAAGAGAGGAGATCGTTCAGCATCATACCATGTGACACGGTCTTCAAAGGAAACCAACAGTTCTCTGTAACACAGCATCCTACTTAACCTTTAACCTGGAAGCACAGCAGGCTCTGACCATGTCTTCAATGTTTGCTCTGTTCATAACAGGAGATGTGTCTCCAGCACATGGTTTCAGGGTTCACAGTACACTGGGGTAATGTGTAGAAATTGACCTGGAAGGAAAGTATATTAACTTGGTGTTGAGACAGGACTGGGTCAAACAGGCTTAGCATTATGGTCTTTTCAGTAGGTTAGATAGCTGACTACAGTACAATAATTGTACTTTCTGCTCCCTCCCCCACTCCCAGCCTCCCTCCCTCCTTCCCTCCTTCCCTCCTTCCTTCCTTCCCCCTTCCTCCCTCCCAGCCTCCCTCCTTCCCTCCCTCCCTCCCTTCCTCCCTCCCAGCCTCCCTCCTTCCCTCCCTCCCTCGCTCCCTTCCTCCCTCCCTCCCAGCCTCCCTCCCTCCTTCCCTCCCTCCCTTCCTCCCTCCCAGCCTCTCTCCTTCCCTCCCTCCCTCCCTCCCTCCCTCCCTCCCTCCCTCCCTCCCTCCCTCCTCCTTCCCTCCCTCCCTCCCTCCCTCCCTCCCTCCCTCCCTCCCCCTCCCTCCCTCCCTCCCTCCCTCCCCTCCCTCCTTCCTTCCTCCCTTCCCTCCCTCCTCCCTCCCTCCCTCCCTCCTTCCCCCTCCCTCCCTCCCCCCTTCCTCCCTCCCCTCCCAGCCTCCCTCCTTCCTCCCTCCCTCCCTCCCTCCCTCCCTCCCTCCCTCCCTCCTCCCCCTCCCCCTCCCTCCCTCCCTCCCTCCCTCCCCCTCCCTCCCAGCCTCCCTCCTTCCCTCCCTCCCTCCCTCCCTTCCTTCCTCCCTGCCCCTTCCCAGCCTCTCCTTCCCTCCCTCCCTTCCTTCCTCCCTCCCTTCCAGCCTCCCTCCCTCCTCCCTCCCTCCCTCCCCTCCTCGCTCCCTCCCCCCTCCCTCCCTCCCTCCCTTCCTCCCTCCCTTCCTTCCTTCCTT
Source organism: Oncorhynchus keta (assembly GCF_023373465.1). Classification (NCBI taxonomy): domain Eukaryota; kingdom Metazoa; phylum Chordata; class Actinopteri; order Salmoniformes; family Salmonidae; genus Oncorhynchus; species Oncorhynchus keta. The sequence goes on from NW_026289522.1 coordinate 51,053, forward strand.
CCTTCCTTCCTTCCTTCCTTCCTTCCTTCCTTCCTTCCTTCCTTCCTCCCTTCCAGCCTCCTTCCTCCTTCCTTCCTTCCTTCCCTCCCAGCCTCCCTCCCTCCTTCCCTCCATCCTTCAGAACCTGGTGCATAGAGTCCCATAGCTCGTTAATGAACTAAACTCTCTGATCTGTCTGCCCTGTGGCCAAACGTTGTCATCCCAATCAGAGTTGATGACAGTACAGTAACAGTTCAGTGGGAGAGCGTTGACGTGAGCTGACACTAACATTATGTTAATATGAGGCTGATGAGCGCTGGGTACTGAGCAGTGGCAGCCAGTAGGATACAGTCAGTGTATGTCTGATGAGGAGCACTAGGCTGATGGGGCACATATTCAGAATGACAGGGAGTCTACTAATAGGAGACAGCAGCTAAGTGGACTAACTTGGAGCTCCGCTGACCCTTCTCCTATAGGTCTCCTGTTAGTTTACTGTAATCCATCCAGCTCCTCCTATAGGTCTCCTGTTAGTTTACTGTAAACCATCCAGCTCCTCCTATAGGTCTCCTGTTAGTTTACTGTAATCCATCCAGCTCCTCCTATAGGTCTCCTGTTAGTTTACTGTAAACCATCCAGCTCCTCCTACAGGTCTCATGTTAGTTTACTGTAAACCATCCAGCTCCTCCTATAGGTCTCCTGTTAGTTTACTGTAAACCATCCAGAGATCACTGTTCATGTTGGAAATGATATAGTTCCTCCTATAGGTCTCATGTTAGTTTACTGTAATCCATCCAGCTCCTCCTATAGGTCTCCTGTTAGTTTACTGTAAACCATCCAGCTCCTCCTATAGGTCTCCTGTTAGTTTACTGTAAACCATCCAGCTCCTCCTACAGGTCTCATGTTAGTTTACTGTAAACCATCCAGCTTCTCCTATAGGTCTCCTGTTAGTCTACTGTAAACCATCCAGCTTCTCCTATAGGTCTCCTGTTAGTTTACTGTAAACCATCCAGCTCCTCCTATAGGTCTCCTGTTAGTTTACTGTAAACCATCCAGCTCCTCCTATAGGTCTCCTGTTAGTTTACTGTAAACCATCCAGCTCCTCCTATAGGTCTCCTGTTAGTTTACTGTAAACCATGTGTGATGTTACCATGGCTTGGTGTTGGGATGTGGGGTGCTGTGTGATGTTACCATGGCTTGGTGTTGGGATGTGGGGTGCTGTGTGATGTTACCATGGCTTGGTGTTGGGATGTGGGGTGCTGTGTGATGTTACCATGGCTTGGTGTTGGGATGTGGGGTGCTGTGTGATGTTACCATGGCTTGGTGTTGGGATGTGGGGTGCTGTGTGATGTTACCATGGCTTGGTGTTGGGATGTGGGGTGCTGTGTATCAGTGTATCAGTACAGTCTCTCATGTACAGTAGCAGTTGTTACCCTGAACCACTGTCCAGCATCATAAAGCTGTTAGTTACATTCTGTTATCTACACACTGTCAAAGCACGCTTTGATAAATTAATCATATTAGTCATAATTGTTTTAACCTCACATTTATATTTGATCTATTGTCTGTTGTGTGCGATACATACAGGCCACACCGCTTGGTCGGGTTCAGCTGTTCATGTTGGAATGATAGTGACAGATATTTTTCGAAAGTTTGGTGTGACGACCAAAGACCCTTAGGCATGGGGTTTTAATAGCGTCCTCACACCCCCTCCCTCTCACTCCCTCGCCCCAATCACAACCTGCTACAGTTATGAGACCACCTCACCCCAATCACAACATTACAGTTGAGACCACCTCACCCCAATCACAACATTACAGTTATGAGACCACCTCACCCCAATCACAACATTACAGTTGAGACCACCTCACCCCAATCACAACATTACAGTTGAGACCACCTTACCCCAATCACAACATTACAGTTGAGACCACCTTACCCCAATCACAACATTACAGTTGAGACCACCTCACCCCAATCACAACATGTTACAGTTATGAGACCACCTCACCCCAATCACAACATTACAGTTATGAGACCACCTCACCCCAATCACAACATTACAGTTGAGACCACCTTACCCCAATCACAACATTACAGTTGAGACCACCTCACCCCAATCACAACATGTTACAGTTATGAGACCACCTCACCCCAATCACAACATTACAGTTGAGACCACCTTACCCCAATCACAACATTACAGTTGAGACCACCTCACCCCAATCACAACATTACAGTTGAGACCACCTCACCCCAATCACAACATATTACAGTTATGAGACCACCTCACCCCAATCACAACATTACAGTTATGAGACCACCTCACCCCAATCACAACATTACAGTTGAGACCACCTCACCCCAATCACAACATTACAGTTGAGACCACCTCACCCCAATCACAACATATTACAGTTATGAGACCACCTCACCCCAATCACAACATTACAGTTATGAGACCACCTCACCCCAATCACAACATTACAGTTATGAGACCACCTCACCCCAATCACAACATTACAGTTATGAGACCACCTCACCCCAATCACAACATTACAGTTATGAGACCACCTCACCCCAATCACAACATATTACAGTTATGAGACCACCTCACCCCAATCACAACATTACAGTTGAGACCACCTCACCCCAATCACAACATATTACAGTTATGAGACCACCTCACCCCAATCACAACATTACAGTTGAGACCACCTCACCCCAATCACAACATGTTACAGTTATGAGACCACCTCACCCCAATCACAACATATTACAGTTATGAGACCACCTCACCCCAATCACAACATTACAGTTATGAGACCACCTCACCCCAATCACAACATATTACAGTTATGAGACCACCTCACCCCAATCACAACATTACTGTTGAGACCACCTCACCCCAATCACAACATGTTACAGTTATGAGACCACCTCACCCCAATCACAACATATTACAGTTATGAGACCACCTCACCCCAATCACAACATTACAGTTGAGACCACCTCACCCCAATCACAACATGTTACAGTTATGAGACCACCTCACCCCAATCACAACATTACTGTTGAGACCACCTCACCCCAATCACAACATTACAGTTGAGACCACCTCACCCCAATCACAACATTACAGTTATGAGACCACCTCACCCCAATCACAACATTACAGCTATGAGACCACCTCACCCCAATCACAACATTACAGTTATGAGACCACCTCACCCCAATCACAACATATTACAGTTATGAGACCACCTCACCCCAATCACAACATTACTGTTACGAGACCACCTCACCCCAATCACAACATTACTGTTACGAGACCACCTCACCCCAATCACAACATTACTGTTACGAGACCACCTCACCCCAATCACAACATTACTGTTACGAGACCCTCACCTCAATCACAACCGAGACCACCTCACCCCAATCACAACATTACTGTTACGAGACCACCTCACCCCAATCACAACATTACTGTTACGAGACCACCTCACCCCAATCACAACATTACTGTTACGAGACCACCTCACCCCAATCACAACATTACTGTTACGAGACCACCTCACCCCAATCACAACATTACTGTTACGAGACCACCTCACCCCAATCACAACATTACTGTTACGAGACCACCTCACCCCAATCACAACATTACTGTTACGAGACCACCTCACCCCAATCACAACATTACTGTTCACCCCGAGACCACCTCACCCCAATCACAACATTACTGTTACGAGACCACCTCACCCCAATCACAACATTACTGTTACGAGACCACCTCACCCCAATCACAACATTACTGTTACAAGACCACCTCACCCCAATCACAACATTACTGTTACGAGACCACCTCACCCCAATCACCAACATTACTGTTACTGAGACCACCTCACCCCAATCACAACATTACTGTTACGAGACCACCTCACCCCAATCACAACATTACTGTTACGAGACCACCTCACCCCAATCACAACATATTACTGTTACGAGACCACCTCACCCCAATCACAACATTACTGTTACGAGACCACCTCACCCCAATCACAACATATTACTGTTACGAGACCACCTCACCCCAATCACAACATTACTGTTACGAGACCACCTCACCTCAATCACAACATATTACTGTTACGAGACCACCTCACCCCAATCACAACATTACTGTTACAAGACCACCTCACCCCAATCATAACATATTACTGTTACGAGACCACCTCACCCCAATCACAACATTACTGTTACGAGACCACCTCACCCCAATCACAACATATTACTGTTACGAGACCACCTCACCCCAATCACAACATATTACTGTTACGAGACCACCTCACCCCAATCACAACATATTACTGTTACGAGACCACCTCACCCCAATCACAACACATTACTGTACGAGACCAGACCAACATTACTGTTACGAGACCACCTCACCCCAATCACAACATTACTGTTACGAGACCACCTCACCCCCAATCACACAACATTACTGTTACGAGACCACCTCACCCCAATCACAACATTACTGTTACGAGACCACCTCACCCCAATCACAACATTACTGTTACGAGACCACCTCACCCCAATCACAACATTACTGTTACGAGACCACCTCACCCCAATCACAACATTACTGTTACGAGACCACCTCACCCCAATCACAACATTACTGTTACGAGACCACCTCACCCCAATCACAACATTACTGTTACGAGACCACCTCACCCCAATCACAACATTACTGTTACGAGACCACCTCACCCCAATCACAACATTACTGTTACGAGACCACCTCACCCCAATCACAACATTACTGTTACGAGACCACCTCACCCCAATCACAACATATTACTGTTACGAGACCACCTCACCCCAATCACAACATTACTGTTACGAGACCACCTCACCCCAATCACAACATTACTGTTACGAGACCACCTCACCCCAATCACAACATTACTGTTACGAGACCACCTCACCCCAATCACAACATATTACTGTTACGAGACCACCTCACCCCAATCACAACATTACTGTTACGAGACCACCTCACCCCAATCACAACATATTACTGTTACGAGACCACCTCACCCCAATCACAACATATTACTGTTACGAGACCACCTCACCCCAATCACAACATTACTGTTACGAGACCACCTCACCCCAATCACAACATTACTGTTACGAGACCACCCCTCACCCCAATCACAACATATTACTGTTACGAGACCACCTCACCCCAATCACAACATATTACTGTTACGAGACCACCTCACCCCAATCACAACATTACTGTTACGAGACCACCTCACCCCAATCACAACATTACTGTTACGAGACCACCTCACCCCAATCACAACATTACTGTTACGAGACCACCTCACCCCAATCACAACATTACTGTTACGAGACCACCTCACCCCAATCACAACATTACTGTTACGAGACCACCTCACCCCAATCACAACATTACTGTTACGAGACCACCTCACCCCAATCACAACATTACTGTTACGAGACCACCTCACCCCAATCACAACATTACTCACAACATTACGAGACCACCTCACCCCAATCACAACATTACTGTTACGAGACCACCTCACCCCAATCACAACATTACTGTTACGAGACCACCTCACCCCAATCACAACATTACTGTTACGAGACCACCTCACCCCAATCACAACATTACTGTTACGAGACCACCTCACCCCAATCACAACATTACTGTTACGAGACCACCGAGACCACACCCCAATCACAACATTACTGTTACGAGACCACCTCACCCCAATCACAACATTACTGTTACGAGACCACCTCACCCCAATCACAACATTACTGTTACGAGACCACCTCACCCCAATCACAACATTACTGTTACGAGACCACCTCACCCCAATCACAACATTACTGTTACGAGACCACCTCACCCCAATCACAACATTACTGTTACGAGACCACCTCACCCCAATCACAACATTACTGTTACGAGACCACCTCACCCCAATCACAACATTACTGTTACGAGACCACCTCACCCCAATCACAACATTACTGTTTACGAGACCACCTCACCCCAATCACAACATTACTGTTACGAGACCACCTCACCCCAATCACAACATTACTGTTACGAGACCACCTCACCCCAATCACAACATTACTGTTACGAGACCACCTCACCCCAATCACAACATTACTGTTACGAGACCACCTCACCCCAATCACAACATTACTGTTACGAGACCAATCCAATCACAACATTAGACCACCCCAATCACAACATTACTGTTACGAGACCACTCACCCCAATCACAACATTACTGTTACGAGACCACCTCACCCCAATCACAACATTACTGTTACGAGACCACCTCACCCCAATCACAACATTACTGTTACGACCAGACCATTACTGTTACGAGACCTCACCCCAATCACAACATTACTGTTACGAGACCACCTCACCCCAATCACAACATTACTGTTACGAGACCACCTCACCCCAATCACAACATTACTGTTACGAGACCACCTCACCCCAATCACAACATTACTGTTACGAGACCACCTCACCCCAATCACAACATTACTGTTACGAGACCACCTCACCCCAATCACAACATTACTGTTACGAGACCACCTCACCCCAATCACAACATTACTGTTACGAGACCACCTCACCCCAATCACAACATTACTGTTACGAGACCACCTCACCCCAATCACAACATTACTGTTACGAGACCACCTCACCCCAATCACAACATTACTGTTACGAGACCACCTCACCCCAATCACAACATTACTGTTACGAGACCACCTCACCCCAATCACAACATTACTGTTACGAGACCACCTCACCCCAATCACAACATTACTGTTACGAGACCACCTCACCCCAATCACAACATTACTGTTACGAGACCACCTCACCCCAATCACAACATTACTGTTACGAGACCACCTCACCCCAATCACAACATTACTGTTACGAGACCACCTCACCCCAATCACAACATTACTGTTACGAGACCACCTCACCCCAATCACAACATTACTGTTACGAGACCACCTCACCCCAATCACAACATTACTGTTACGAGACCACCTCACCCCAATCACAACATTACTGTTACGAGACCACCTCACCCCAATCACAACATTACTGTTACGAGACCACCTCACCCCAATCACAACATTACTGTTACGAGACCACCTCACCCCAATCACAACATTACTGTTACGAGACCACCTCACCCCAATCACAACATTACTGTTACGAGACCACCTCACCCCAATCACAACATTACTGTTACGAGACCACCTCACCCCAACCACAACATTACCGAGAACCAATCACAACCTCACCCCAATCACAACATTACTGTTACGAGACCACCTCACCCCAATCACAACATTACTGTTACGAGACCACCTCACCCCAATCACAACATTACTGTTACGAGACCACCTCACCCCAATCACAACATTACTGTTACGAGACCACCTCACCCCAATCACAACATTACTGTTACGAGACCACCTCACCCCAATCACAACATTACTGTTACGAGACCACCTCACCCCAATCACAACATTACTGTTACGAGACCACCTCACCCCAATCACCAACATTACTGTTACGAGACCACCTCACCCCAATCACAACATTACTGTTACGAGACCACCTCACCCCAATCACAACATTACTGTTACGAGACCACCTCACCCCAATACCTCACCCCAATCACAACATTACTGTTACGAGACCACCTCACCCCAATCACAACATTACTGTTACGAGACCACCTCACCCCAATCACAACATTACTGTTACGAGACCACCTCACCCCAATCACCCCAATCACCCCAATCAACATTACTGTTACGAGACCACCTCACCCCAATCACAACATTACTGTTACGAGACCACCTCACCCCAATCACAACATTACTGTTACGAGACCACCTCACCCCAATCACTGTTAACATTACTGTTACGAGACCACCTCACCCCAATCAACATTACTGTTACGAGACCAACAATTACTGTTACGAGACCACCAATCACCCCAATCATCAACATTACTGTTACGAGACCACCTCACCCCAATCACAACATTACTGTTACGAGACCACCTCACCCCAATCACAACATTACTGTTACGAGACCACCTCACCCCAATCACAACATTACTGTTACGAGACCACCTCACCCCAATCACAACATTACTGTTACGAGACCACCTCACCCCAATCACAACATTACTGTTACGAGACCACCTCACCCCAATCACAACATTACTGTTACGAGACCACCTCACCCCAATCACAACATTACTGTTACGAGACCACCTCACCCCAATCACAACATTACTGTTACGAGACCACCTCACCCCAATCACAACATTACTGTTACGAGACCACCTCACCCCAATCACAACATTACTGTTACGAGACCACCTCACCCCAATCACAACATTACTGTTACGAGACCACCTCACCCCAATCACAACATTACTGTTACGAGACCACCTCACCCCAATCACAACATTACTGTTACGAGACCACCACAATCACAACATTACTGTTCACCCCAATCATCAACATTACTGTTACGAGACCACCTCACCCCAATCACAACATTACTGTTACGAGACCACCTCACCCCAATCACAACATTACTGTTACGAGACCACCTCACCCCAATCACAACATTACTGTTACGAGACCACCTCACCCCAATCACAACATTACTGTTACGAGACCACCTCACCCCAATCACAACATTACTGTTACGAGACCACCTCACCCCAATCACAACATTACTGTTACGAGACCACCCCAATCACAACATTACTGTTACGAGACCATCACCCCAATCACAACATTACTGTTACGAGACCACCTCACCCCAATCACAACATTACTGTTACGAGACCACCTCACCCCAATCACAACATTACTGTTACGAGACCACCTCACCCCAATCACAACATTACTGTTACGAGACCACCTCACCCCAATCACAACATTACTGTTACGAGACCACCTCACCCCCCCAATCACAACATTACTGTTACGAGACCACCTCACCCCAAACAACATTCACAACATTACTGTTACGAGACCACCTCACCCCAATCACAACATTACTGTTACGAGACCACCTCACCCCAATCACAACATTACTGTTACGAGACCACCTCACCCCAATCACAACATTACTGTTACGAGACCACCTCACCCCAATCACAACATTACTGTTACGAGACCACCTCACCCCAATCACAACATTACTGTTACGAGACCACCTCACCCCAATCACAACATTACTGTTACGAGACCACCTCACCCCAATCATAACATTACTGTTACGAGACCACCTCACCCCAATCACAACATTACTGTTACTGTTACGAGACCACCTCACCCCAATCACAACATTACTGTTACGAGACCACCTCACCCCAATCCCATTACTGTTACGAGAATCACCCCAATCAACATTACTGTTACGAGACCACCTCACCCCAATCACATTACTGTTACGAGACCAACATTACTGTTACGAGACCACCTCACCCCAATCACAACATTACTGTTACGAGACCACCTCACCCCAATCACAACATTACTGTTACGAGACCACCTCACAACACCCCAATCACCCCAATCACAACATTACAATGTTACGAGACCACCTCACCCCAATCACAACATTACTGTTACGAGACCACCTCACCCCAATCACAACATTACTGTTACGAGACCACCTCACCCCAATCACAACATTACTGTTACGAGACCACCTCACCCCAATCACAACATTACTGTTACGAGACCACCTCACCCCAATCACAACATTACTGTTACGAGACCACCTCACCCCAATCACAACATTACTGTTACGAGACCACCTCACCCCAATCACAACATTACTGTTACGAGACCACCTCACCCCAATCACAACATTACTGTTACGAGACCACCTCACCCCAATCACAACATTACTGTTACGAGACCACCTCACCCCAATCACAACATTACTGTTACGAGACCACCTCACCCCAATCACAACATTACTGTTACCCCAAGACCACCTCACCCCAATCACAACATTACTGTTACGAGACCACCTCACCCCAATCACAACATTACTGTTACGAGACCACCTCACCCCAATCACAACATTACTGTTACGAGACCACCTCACCCCAATCACAACATTACTGTTACGAGACCACCTCACCCCAATCACAACATTACTGTTACGAGACCACCTCACCCCCCCAATTCACAACATTACTGTTACGAGACCACCTCACCCCAATCACAACATTACTGTTACGAGACCACCTCACCCCAATCACAACATTACTGTTACGAGACCACCTCACCCCAATCACAACATTACTGTTACGAGACCACTCACCCCAATCACAACATTACTGTTACGAGACCACCTCACCCCAATCACAACATTACTGTTACGAGACCACCTCACCCCAATCACAACATTACTGTTACGAGACCACCTCACCCCAATCACAACATTACTGTTACGAGACCACCTCACCCCAATCACAACATTACTGTTACGAGACCACCTCACCCCAATCACAACATTACTGTTACGAGACCACCTCACCCCAATCACAACATTACTGTTACGAGACCACCTCACCCCAATCACAACATTACTGTTACGAGACCACCTCACCCCAATCACAACATTACTGTTACGAGACCACCTCACCCCAATCACAACATTACTGTTACGAGACCACCTCACCCCAATCACAACATTACTGTTACGAGACCACCTCACCCCAATCATAACATTACTGTTACGAGACCACCTCACCCCAATCACAACATTACTGTTACGAGACCACCTCACCCCAATCACAACATTACTGTTACGAGACCACCTCACCCCAATCACAACATTACTGTTACGAGACCACCTCACCCCAATACCTCACCCCAATCACAACATTACTGTTACGAGACCACCTCACCCCAATCACAACATTACTGTTACGAGACCACCTCACCCCAATCACAACATTACTGTTACGAGACCACCTCACCCCAATCACAACATTACTGTTACGAGACCACCTCACCCCAATCACAACATTACTGTTACGAGACCACCTCACCCCAATCACAACATTACTGTTACGAGACCACCTCACCCCAATCACAACATTACTGTTACGAGACCACCTCACAACCCCAATCACCCCAATCACAACATTAACATCACCCCAATCACAACATTACTGTTACGAGACCACCTCACCCCAATCACAACATTACTGTTACGAGACCACCTCACCCCAATCACAACATTACTGTTACGAGACCACCTCACCCCAATCCCAACATTACTGTTACGAGACCACCTCACCCCAATCACAACATTACTGTTACGAGACCACCTCACCCCAATCACAACATTACTGTTACGAGACCACCTCACCCCAATCATAACATTACTGTTACGAGACCACCTCACCCCAATCATAACATTACTGTTACGAGACCACCTCACCCCAATCATAACATTACTGTTACGAGACCACCTCACCCCAATCATAACATTACTGTTACGAGACCACCTCACCCCAATCATAACATTACTGTTACGAGACCACCTCACCCCAATCATAACATTACTGTTACGAGACCACCTCACCCCAATCACAACATTACTGTTACGAGACCACCTCACCCCAATCACAACATTACTGTTACGAGACCACCTCACCCCAATCACAACATTACTGTTACGACCACCTCACCCCAATCACAACAGACCACCTCACCCCAATCACAACATTACTGTTATGAGACCACCTCACCCCAATCACAACATTACTGTTACGAGACCACCTCACCCCAATCACAACATTACTGTTACGAGACCACCTCACCCCAATCACAACATTACTGTTACGAGACCACCTCACCCCAATCACAACATTATTACTGTTACGAGACCACCTCACCCCAATCACAACATTACTGTTACGAGACCACCTCACCCCAATCACAACATTACTGTTACGAGACCACCTCACCCCAATCACAACATTACTGTTACGAGACCACCTCACCCCAATCACAACATTACTGTTACGAGACCACCTCACCCCAATCACAACATTACTGTTACGAGACCACCTCACCCCAATCACAACATTACTGTTACGAGACCACCTCACCCCAATCACAACATTACTGTTACGAGACCACCTCACCCCAATCACAACATTACTGTTACGAGACCACCTCACCCCAATCACAACATTACTGTTACGAGACCACGAGACAATCACAACATTACTGTTACGAGACCACCTCACCCCAATCACAACATTACTGTTACGAGACCACCTCACCCCAATCACAACATTACTGTTACGAGACCACCTCACCCCAATCACAACATTACTGTTACGAGACCACCTCACCCCAATCACAACATTACTGTTACGAGACCACCTCACCCCAATCACAACATTACTGTTACTGTTACGAGACCACCTCACCCCAATCACAACATTACTGTTACGAGACCACCTCACCCCAATCACAACATTACTGTTACGAGTCACCCCAATCACAACATTACTGTTACGAGACCACCTCACCCCAATCACAACATTACTGTTACGAGACCACCTCACCCCAATCACAACATTACTGTTACGAGACCACCTCACCCCAATCACAACATTACTGTTACGAGACCACCTCACCCCAATCACAACATTACTGTTACGAGACCACCTCACCCCAATCAACATTAACATCACAACATTACTGTTACGAGACCACCTCACCCCAATCACAACATTACTGTTACGAGACCACCTCACCCCAATCACAACAACAATCACAACATTACTGTTACGAGACCACCTCACCCCAATCACAACATTACTGTTACGAGACCACCTCACCCCAATCACAACATTACTGTTACGAGACCACCTCACCCCAATCACAACATTACTGTTACGAGACCACCTCACCCCAATCACAACATTACTGTTACGAGACCACCTCACCCCAATCACAACATTACTGTTACGAGACCACCTCACCCCAATCACAACATTACTGTTACGAGACCACCTCACCCCAATCACAACATTACTGTTACGAGACCACCTCACCCCAATCACAACATTACTGTTACGAGACCACCTCACCCCAATCACAACATTACTGTTACGAGACCACCTCACCCCAATCACAACATTACTGTTACGAGACCACCTCACCCCAATCACAACATTACTGTTGTTCACAACATTACTGTTAGACCACCTCACCCCAATCACAACATTACTGTTACGAGACCACCTCACCCCAATCACAACATTACCGAGACCACCTCACCCCAATCACAACATTACTGTTACGAGACCACCTCACCCCAATCACAACATTACTGTTACGAGACCACCTCACCCCAATCACAACATTACTGTTACGAGACCACCTCACCCCAATCACAACATTACTGTTACGAGACCACCTCACCCCAATCACAACATTAACAGACCACTCACCCCAATCACAACATTACTGTTACGAGACCACCTCACCCCAATCACAACATTACTGTTACGAGACCACCTCACCCCAATCACAACATTACTGTTACGAGACCACCTCACCCCAATCACAACATTACTGTTACGAGACCACCTCACCCCAATCACAACATTACCCTGTCACAACATTACTGTTACGAGACCACCTCACCCCAATCACAACATTACTGTTACGAGACCACCTCACCCCAATCACAACATTACTGTTACGAGACCACCTCACCCCAATCACAACATTACTGTTACGAGACCACCTCACCCCAATCACAACATTACTGTTACGAGACCACCTCACCCCAATCACAACATTACTGTTACGAGACCACCCCAATCACAACATTACTGTTACTGAGACCACCTCACCCCAATCACAACATTACTGTTACGAGACCACCTCACCCCAATCACAACATTACTGTTACGAGACCACCTCACCCCAATCACAACATTACTGACCACCTCACCCCAATCACAACATTACTGTTATGAGACCACCTCACCCCAATCACAACATTACTGTTACGAGACCACCTCACCCCAATCACAACATTACTGTTACGAGACCACCTCACCCCAATCACAACATTACTGTTACGAGACCACCTCACCCCAATCACAACATTACTGTTACGAGACCACCTCACCCCAATCACAACATTACTGTTACGAGACCAATCACCTCACCCCAATCACAACATTACTGTTACGAGACCACCTCACCCCAATCACAACATTACTGTTACGAGACCACCTCACCCCAATCACAACATTACTGTTACGAGACCACCTCACCCCAATCACAACATTACTGTTACGAGACCACCTCACCCCAATCACAACATTACTGTTACGAGACCACCTCACCCCAATCACAACATTACTGTTACGAGACCACCTCACCCCAATCACAACATTACTGTTACGAGACCACCTCACCCCAATCACAACATTACTGTTACGAGACCACCTCACCCCAATCACAACATTACTGTTACGAGACCACCTCACCCCAATCACAACATTACTGTTACGAGACCACCTCACCCCAATCACAACATTACTGTTACGAGACCACCTCACCCCAATCACAACATTACTGTTACGAGACCACCTCACCCCAATCACAACATTACTGTTACGAGACCACCTCCCCAATCACAACATTACTGTTACGAGACCACCTCACCCCAATCACAACATTACTGTTACGAGACCACCTCACCCCAATCACAACATTACTGTTACGAGACCACCTCACCCCAATCACAACATTACTGTTACGAGACCACCTCACCCCAATCACAACATTACTGTTACGAGACCACCTTTTCACCTCTTGTACATGTATATGCCATTTTCCACCCTTTCTCTCCTATAGCAGATATGCCAAAGCCCATAAGCCTGTATAGTGTTTAATGTGACATGAGGGTACATGTTAGAGAGGCTATGTGAATCCTGACACCAGGGAAGCCCTAGCACACCCTCAGTGCATGCTGCAGTCATAATGATACTCTCCTCCGCCATTCAGCCCTGAGGAACATTACATGACATTAGACTTTCACTCCTCTTACAGCTATTATGTTGCATTCTGCATTGTTAGCAGATAGGACGATAGGAGTGAAACTAGTTTAGTTAATAATATGTTTTTATTTTCTGCATAAAAATAAAGGAAAAGGAGGTATATTAACAGTTGAACCTAGTTTATGGGAATTCTGCAGTCAGAGAAGCATGTAGTTTATTTTAATATCGGTATGATTTAGGGTTGAGCGGTAACCACTTAACTTATAGATATAAGCAGTGGCATAGCAGGCACCCCTGGTATTGAAAATCATACCATCGGTATTTCAAAGTATCCCGGTATAAACGGTATATCGCCCAACCATAGTATTATTAATTGATGTTGTATTTATTTTCTATCCGCTGTGTTTGTCCTTTGCATGGCCTCTCCAGAAGCAGATATGTGATGTCCTCTCTAGCTGACCCTCTATCTACCCAGAAACCTCAGCTGTGACAATCTCTCTAGCTGACCCTCTATCTACCCAGAAATCTCAGCTGTGACAATCTCTCTAGCTGACCCTCTATCTACCCAGAAACCTCAGCTGTGACAATCTCTCTAGCTGACCCTCTATCTACCCAGAAACCTCAGCTGTGACAATCTCTCTAGCTGACCCTCTATCTACCCAGAAACCTCAGCTGTGACAATCTCTCTAGCTGACCCTCTATCTACCCAGAGCTGTGAACCTAAAGCAGATCTCAGCTGTGAAAATGTCTGTGACCATCTATCTACCCAGAAACCTCAGCTGTGACAATCTCTCTAGCTGACCCTCTATCTACCCAGAAATCTCAGCTGTGACAATCTCTCTAGCTGACCATCTATCTACCCAGAAATCTTAGCTGTGACAATCTCTCTAGCTGACCCTCTATCTACCCAGAAACCTCAGCTGTGACAACCTAAGGCTGGTGAACACAAATATTTAACCCCGTGACTCATCCACTTGGCCAGGCTCCCTTGTGTCGATGTCAGGTGTGTGTGTGTAGCTGATTGTTTACTAGGAGATCCCAATCTCGTGGTTTGAGAGTTACCTGCATGTTGAAGCCAGTAACCATCAGTAAGCACATCCAGGATGTTATTCTCTCAAACACATTTCACGAGCATATTCTGGGTGAATTAGATGCAGGAGCTCTTACTGTTTTGACAGGATGACAAGTTGGCCCGCATCGGAAGGAAACCGCTCTCCTCCAGGTGACTATGCAACGAAGAGCTTTAGAAATCAAAGAAGTACAACAAAGAGTTGGGAGATGTTCTGTAGAAGGCTGCTTACTGTATCTCAGGGCCATGGGCCAATCAGGAGCTAAGAAGACTAGGGGTTGCTGGGGAAACTGCTGAGCTGACATTGTGCACTCTGGCCCCTAGCTAGCTGGCTCACTACATTTATATATACTGACAGCAGTGTTTTGTTGAAAAGAAATCCCAAACTACAAAGACAGTATATACTGTATCTTACTACTAAGAGTTTATATTCACATATTTGGTTTATTCACAGACCGACTAAGAATATGGAATACAACTGGTTTATTCACAGGCCTACTAAGGATATGAAATACAGCTGGTTTATTCACAGGCCTACTAAGGATATGGAATACAGCTGGTTTATTCACAGGCCTACTAAGGATATGAAATACAACTGGTTTATTCACAGGCCTACTAAGGATATGGAATACAGCTGGTTTATTCACAGGCCTACTAAGGATATGAAATACAGCTGGTTTATTCACAGGCCTACTAAGGATATGAAATACAGCTGGTTTATTCACAGGCCTACTAAGGATATGGGATAAAGCTGGTTTATTCACAGGCCTACTAAGGATATGGGATAAAGCTGGTTTATTCACAGGCCTACTAAGGATATGGGATAAAGCTGGTTTATTCACAGGCCTACTAAGGATATGAAATATGGTTTATTCACAGGCCTACAGCTGGTTTATTCACAGGCCTACTAAGGATATGGGATAAAGCTGGTTTATTCACAGGCCTACTAAGGATATGAAATACAGCTGGTTTATTCACAGGCCTACTAAGGATATGAAATACAGCTGGTTTATTCACAGGCCTACTAAGGATATGGGATAAAGCTGGTTTATTCACAGGCCTACTAAGGATATGGGATAAAGCTGGTTTATTCACAGGCCTACTAAGGATATGGGATAAAGCTGGTTTATTCACAGGCCTACTAAGGATATGAAATACAGCTGGTTTATTCACAGGCCTACTAAGGATATGGGATAAAGCTGGTTTATTCACAGGCCTACTAAGGATATGGGATACAGCTGGTTTATTCACAGGCCTACTAAGGATATGAAATACAGCTGGTTTATTCACAGGCCTACTAAGGATATGGGATAAAGCTGGTTTATTCACAGGCCTACTAAGGATATGGGATAAAGCTGGTTTATTCACAGGCCTACTAAGGATATGGGATAAAGCTGGTTTATTCACAGGCCTACTAAGGATATGGGATAAAGCTGGTTTATTCACAGGCCTACTAAGGAGGATAAAGCTGGTTTATTCACAGGCCTACTAAGGATATGGGAGCTGGTTTATTCACAGGCCTACTAAGGATATGAAATAAAGCTGGTTTATTCACAGGCCTACTAAGGATAGGATAGCTGGGATAGGCCTACTAAGGCTGGATAAAGGTTTATTCACAGGCCTACTAAGGATATGGGATAAAGCTGGTTTATTCACAGGCCTACTAAGGATATGGGATAAAGCTGGTTTATTCACAGGCCTACTAAGGATATGGGATAAAGCTGGTTTATTCACAGGCCTACTAAGGATATGGGATAAAGCTGGTTTATTCACAGGCCTACTAAGGATATGGGATAAAGCTGGTTTATTCACAGGCCTACTAAGGATATGGGATAAAGCTGGTTTATTCACAGGCCTACTAAGGATATGGGATAAAGCTGGTTTATTCAGGCCTACAGGGATAAAGCTGGTTTATTCACAGGCTAAGGATATGGGATAAAGCTGGTTTATTCACAGGCCTACTAAGGATATGGGATAAAGCTGGTTTATTCACAGGCCTACTAAGGATATGAAATACAGCTGGTTTATTCACAGGCCTACTAAGGATATGGGATAAAGCTGGTTTATTCACAGGCCTACTAAGGATATGGGATACAGCTGGTTTATTCACAGGCCTACTAAGGATATGGGATAAAGCTGGTTTATTCACAGGCCTACTAAGGATATGGGATAAAGCTGGTTTATTCACAGGCCTACTAAGGATATGAAATACAGCTGGTTTATTCACAGGCCTACTAAGGATATGGGATAAAGCTGGTTTATTCACAGGCCTACTAAGGATATGAAATACAGCTGGTTTATTCACAGGCCTACTAAGGATATGAAATACAGCTGGTTTATTCACAGGCCTACTAAGGATATGAGATACAGCTGATGTATTGTTTCTTCTTGATATTAGGTAGTGGCCAGAACAGAAGTCAGATAACCTCCATTGTGATGCATGACCTATCCAGCCTAATGCCCCTGTTGGGGGTCTCTGTGAGTGTGTTTTCATTGTATGAACTGAGGTTGAAGACAAAAGCGTAGCTCATTAGCTTACCGGTATCTCCATAGATAATAGGCTATGTACTCTGTGGGCTTCATAAGACTTCCATTCATGTTGATTTTGCTCAGTTTGTTAACTGAAGTCAGCATCCTGACTGTTTGGCGTGACAAAGACCATAGGAGTTGGCAATACAGCACAAACAGATCTGGGAGCAGGGTATAGGCTGATGATAAGTCAACACTGGAAACGTCTAAACACTACAATCACACCTAAACACTAGACCCACACCTAAACACTACAATCACACCTAAACACTACAGCCACACCTAAACACTACAGCCACACCTAAACACTAGACCCACACCTAAACACTACAATCACACCTAAACACTACAACCACACCTAAACACTAGACCCACACCTAAACACTACAATCACACCTAAACACTACAATCACACCTAAACACTACAATCACACCTAAACACTACAATCACACCTAAACACTAGACAACCACACCTAAACACTACACCCACACCTAAACACTACAATCACACCTAAACACTACAGCCACACCTAAACACTACAGCCACACCTAAACACTACACCCACACCTAAACACTACAGCCACACCTAAACACTACAGCCACACCTAAACACTACAACCACACCTAAACACTACAATCACACCTAAACACTACACCCACACCTAAACACTACACCCACACCTAAACACTACACCCACACCTAAACACTACAATCACACCTAAACACTACACCCACACCTAAACACTACACCCACACCTAAACACTACAACCACACCTAAACACTACACCCACACCTAAACACTACAACCACACCTAAACACTACAACCACACCTAAACACTACACCCACACCTAAACACTACACCCACACCTAAACACTACACCCACACCTAAACACTACACCCACACCTAAACACTACACCCACACCTAAACACTACAACCACACCTAAACACACCTAAACACTACAACCACACCTAAACACTACACCACACCTAAACACTACCTAAACACCACAAACACTACAACCACACCTAAACACTACACCCACACCTAAACACTACACCCACACCTAAACACTACTAAACACCACACCTAAACACTACACCCACACCTAAACACTACACCCACACCTAAACACTACAACACTAAACACTACACCCACACCTAAACACTACAACCACACCTAAACACTACACCCACACCTAAACACTACAACCACACCTAAACACTACAACCACACCTAAACACTACACCCACACCTAAACACTACACCCACACCTAAACACTACAACCACACCTAAACACTACACCCACACCTAAACACTACAACCACACCTAAACACTACACCCACACCTAAACACTACAACCACACCTAAACACTACAGCCTAAAACCCTGAGTTGTAAACATTCCATCTGAAGCAGGCACATCCAGCTGAGAAAGCAAAGCTCAGAATTCAGAAATGGTAGTGGGCGAGTTAGGGGACAGATGGCAAGACATTACACATGGTTTGAGTCAGTCAGCTGTAGCTAGCTGCAACACGACGAGAGAGAGAGAGAGGGGGGGGGGAGAGAAAGAGAGAGAGAGAGAGAGACAGACAGAGACAGAGACAGAGACAGAGACAGAGACAGAGAGAGAGAGAGAGAGAGAGAGAGACAGACAGACAGACAGACAGACAGACAGACAGACAGACAGACAGACAGACAGACAGACAGACAGACAGACAGACAGACAGACAGACAGACAGAGAGAGAGAGAGAGAGAGAGAAAACAGGCTGTGTAAAGGGGTGGGTAAAAGCACTCAAGTTGCTCCTTCTCTGTGGTGCTGTGAAAAAGGTTGATCATCCTCCACATTTCTGCGTGTTTCCAAAGACAGATGGAGTTTAGAACACAACAAATTCTAGAGGTCTATAATGTTCCCCAGCGTTTCAACCATTATGGCCCTGTTAAGTGTACTGTCAAATGTCTATGGAGTGGCTATGCCCGTTCTATTTCTCAGCCCTGGAACTAAATCACTATAGTTATTTGCCTGAAGCAGATAGAATGAACAGAATACAATGCCCCAGTGTAAGATGGAATGTTTAATGACAACACGCAAGGAGGATGAAATGGGCAATAGAAAGAAAAGAGATGATTCTTGGCACGGCCTATCAGACAGCTTGACAGCACAGCAATAAACCTTCGGCCTGACTCATAACTTTGTCTGCGTAGGATTCTGAAGGCCACCTCATTGCTAAGGCTACTGTGAAAGCACTTTGTGCTGAAGTAAAAATGACTTTTGAAAATCATTAATAGCAGAGAATCAAACCTTGATGTAATTTTCATGGAGTCACAGTGAATATGCGCAATTGCCTATATTGCATCATTTTTAGCCCCTCCCCCTGAAAACTTGTATATAAGTTCTTCAGTAGGTGTTCTGCATGTTTGTTGGTTAGAGAGCAGCCCTGTCCCTGTGGGACCCCCTCCAGACTCCAGAGTGCATGCCATGCCAATATAATGTAGTGTTTGGAGTGGTGCTGTACTATTCTTTATGTATCCCAGGGAAACACTCTGACAGGCAGGCTGAGTCCTCCAGATGCCTCCCTGCATAACCATTCCACTGCATCTGCACATAAGAGAGAGAGAGAGAGAGAGAGAGAGAGAGAGAGAGAACTCACTCACACACACCTTGATAAGCACACACCAGTCACATGAACACACGCAGAGAAAAAGAGAGAAAGGGACAGGGACCGGGAGAGGGAGAGAGAGAGAGAGAGAGAAAGACAGGTAGAAGAGAAAGAGAGAGACCTCCTCCAGCACTAAAGCCCTAGAGCAAAAGTCCCATAACTCCCCACTCCACTTCCTCTTAGCTCTGTGAAAGTGTCACTCAGTGTGTCAACCCTCCCGGCCACAGGGGACCTGACAGTGACAGGCTCTCTGAAAGGCCGTGTTAATACCCTCGTCGAATGTCCC
The DNA here is from genome assembly GCF_023373465.1 of Oncorhynchus keta. Classification (NCBI taxonomy): domain Eukaryota; kingdom Metazoa; phylum Chordata; class Actinopteri; order Salmoniformes; family Salmonidae; genus Oncorhynchus; species Oncorhynchus keta. Next base: position 72,774 of record NW_026289522.1, read on the forward strand.
CCCTTGTCCCAACTGACCTTAGCTAGCTCTCAGCTCTGTCGTGGTCATCAGATTCAGAACTCAGGGCTCAGTTGGTAAGAGTGTGGTGCTAGCAATGGCAAGGTTGTGGGTTCAATTCCCACATGGATCACATACACATTCTATAAATGTACAGTATGCACTCAGGGTACTTTGAGTCAGTTTAGATGAAAGAGTCTGCTCAGGGGAAAATACATTGACTCTTCACATCCAGCTTCTCTCTGTCTACTGGTGGTGGAAGGTCAGTCCACAATAGAGCAGGCTGTATGGTTATATCATTGGCAGCAAAGGAAAATACCTCCTGATTGTATGATAATGTATTATAAAGAGGGAGGCTGCAATAATACATCTCTATGGGAGGTCAAGCCTATAGCTCAGTGGGAGACGGATGGATGGTGAATGGAGTCACTGATTAGAATTATTTCCAATACCCTAAAGATATGCCTTAGTTGTCAAGTAGTATATTACTTACTGTGCAGAGGTCTAGTAATCAGTAGACTACTTTTTTGGTGATTATAGCTATCACAATTTCAACAAGGTTATTTTATTGAACAGCAGTCGACCTAGATGGGCTTTTTCCATTATACATTTTTTAAATGACTTTTCCTGATTCGTGTAGATATGCTGCCATCTGACGGACATCCTGTAATAACACATCAAAAAGCTCGGTTTGTCCCTCGTCGTATACTGTTCTCAAGTCATGTGACCTCGCATACGTGCGAACGTGCTGCAGCGTACATAGTCGTCTGATTAGGTAAGATCATTATGTTCCTTTACATAAACAGCACACATTAACGCGAATATTTCAAGAACTTAACGCATGTCATCGTGTTGTAATGGTGTATGTTTACATTGAAATGTAACTTTGAAAAATAAGAAATTGTCATCTCAAACTTACGTTTGTCGCGAACGGGAAGTGAGAGTGCAGCCGATCAAAACAAACAAGACTGGACTTATATGTCAGCTCTTTTAGCTACCAAGCTAATCAGCATAGCCAGGCTGTCTTTCATTGCCATTTGTCAACAACAACACTAGTTAGCTGTGTCGAATAGGTATGTATATCATCTTGTTTCTGTCCCTTTTAACTTGCTAGATAGTCAAACGCATAGCAGTAAACAACAATATGACGCAATCGCTAAGGCAACACTCAGTGTATAACCGTACAAGCTAACTTGCAACATAAAGTTCACGTTTGATCAATTCAATTATATTTCCCAACTGTCTGCTGTATTCTGTCTGTGCTGCCTATTAGTTGTCCTATTATGTAATGTCACATGTAGTATTCATCTTCTTTCCACATCTTCAGGTGTAAAACTAGTGACAGAGGGCCACCGGGATGACTAGTGTAAGTACTAAACCTTTACATTACAACATATATTAGACGGTAATGTAATAGTATTGTGCTATAATACTGTAGCTAGGGTGCTTGACGCTTTTCCTCTGATTGATTTGATTAATAACCGTGTAGGTGCTGTGTGGCCGAGCCCGGCTGGTGATGACCCAGTCGTCAGGGTGTCAGGCCCTAGCTGCACTCAGGGTGGGCTGGATACGAACCTTCTCAGCTACTGGTTCTGATGAGCCTTATTTTGTCGTGTCACGGGGGGACTCAGACTCAGGTAGGCTACTGCTATATCGACCACAACACTGGTTCATTTGTTATTTTCGACTAACTGTGACCGTATTTTGGCCTGTGTGTTTTTGAGTTATGAATTGTAATTACAGTGAGTTCGGAAAGTATTCAGACCCCTTCCCATTTTCCACGTTTTGTTACATTACAGACTTATTATAAAATGTATTCTAAAAAATCCCTCATTACTCTACACACCACCCAATCATGACAAAGCAAAAATAGGTTATATTATTTCGGTGCAAATTCATTTAAAAAAAATCTTAACAGAAATACCATATTTACGTAAGTTTTCTAACCCTTTTCTATGAGACTTGAAATTGAGCTCAGGTGCTTCCTGTTTCTACTGATCATCCTTGAGATGTTTCTACAACTTGACTGGAGTCCACCTGTGGTAAATTCAATTGATTGGACATGATTTGGAAAGGCACACACCTGTCTATATAAGGTCCCACTGTTGACAGTGCATGTCAAAGCAAAAACCAAGCCTTGAGGTCGAAGGAATTGTCCGTAGAGCTCTGAGACAGGATTATGTGGAGTTACAGATCTGGCTAAGGGTACCAAAAAATGTCTGCTGCGGAAATATCACATTATTATATATATATATATTTGCAAAGAAAATACAAAAGGTTTTTGCTTTGTCATTATGGGATATTGTGTGTAGATTGATGAGGGGAAAAAAATATTTAATAAATTTTAGAATAAGGCTGTAACGTAACAAGATGTTAGTGGGATCTTATGTTATCTCTAGTTATGGGATCTGAATACATTCCGAATGCACTGTATGCAATAAAAATTACATTGAGAAAAGGATCTCAAACTTTCCATAACTATAGCTACTGTTAGGCAGAACATATATTGTCAAACAGATGTAACATTATTGTAATATACTCCTCTTTCTCCCGACCAGGCCCTAGGACAGTATGGCCTGATGAGAACATGGGACCATTTGGCCCCCAGGACCAGCGCTTCCAGTTGCCAGGTAACTCGGGCTTTGACTTTCACCTGGAAGGCATGGCAGACCAGAGGATTAAAGGCCCAGTCCACAGGACGGTACCTGACGTTCTGACTGCTGCTACTAGCAACGAGAGACATGAGTTTGTAATGGCCCAGTTTGTCAGCGAGTTTCAGGTAAATACGTCACTCACAATAACTCCGTAACCAAAAGAAACGTGTCCTTATTCAATTGTAAATAAAAATGGATATTATTCTTAAACATTACAAAAATATATTTATATAATTTTAAACATTTCTATTATGTTTCATACTGGTAGAGTTATATGTTGAATACTTAGATGTTTTTTCTTTGTAGGGCAAAATTGGTCACATGTTATCAAGGAGCGTCCGCAAGGCAGAGCACTACTTTGATCAGCCCAATGTGGACTGTTCTATACAGACCTGTCCTGAGCTGCTGAAGAAAGGTAGCGTGGTGTAGTCATACTTATCATACTTATCATAACATTAACTATTCATGTCATGTTTTATCAACCGCAGTCCACACACGTCAGATGGCTGTATGCAATATAAACTATGTCCACTAGGGGAAGTAACTGCATTGCTAACGTCACTAATGTTGTCCAAGTGGGTGATAGATGACTTTTCTGTAGACCTATTGGTTAGCTAGCGGTTGAATGTGTAACACGTCTCTTAATTTCCTCTGTTAGAGTTTGAATCCTATTTCCCCTCGGCCCCAGCCAGCGCCATCACTGTTGTCACGGTGAAACACACGAGATGTGAGGTGATGGACAAAGACGTGATCGACAGAGAACAGCTACTTCACAAAGTGAGTTGGAATGTCCACTGATTGTTTCCCATTGATATGGATTCAGTGATACTCATTTCAGTAAATTATTCTGCCATCACATTTTGGAGTTGTAGACCTGTGTACTTATTGAAGGTCTTACTCTGTACCTCCCCTTTATTAGGGAACTGTTTTCTTGTCTGTTAACTGTCAGTTAGTTTGACTACTGACAGATACTAGATGTTTTCAGTTAGTTTGACTACTGACAGATACTAGATGTTTTCAGTTAGTTTGACTACTGACAGATACTAGATGTTTTCAGTTAGTTTGACTACTGACAGATACTAGATGTTTTCAGTTAGTTTGACTACTGACAGATACTAGATGTTTTCAGTTAGTTTGACTACTGACAGATACTAGATGTTTTCAGTTAGTTTGACTACTGACAGATACTAGATGTTTTCAGTTAGTTTGACTACTGACAGATACTAGATGTTTTAGTTAGTTTGACTACTGACAGATACTAGATGTTTTCAGTTAGTTTGACTACTGACAGATACTAGATGTTTTCAGTTAGTTTGACTACTGACAGATACTAGATGTTTTCAGTTAGTTTGACTACTGACAGATACTAGATGTTTTCAGTTAGTTTGACTACTGACAGATACTAGATGTTTTCAGTTAGTTTGACTACTGACAGATACTAGATGTTTTCAGTTAGTTTGACTACTGACAGATACTAGATGTTTTCAGTTAGTTTGACTACTGACAGATACTAGATGTTTTCAGTTAGTTTGACTACTGACAGATACTAGATGTTTTCAGTTAGTTTGACTACTGACAGATACTAGATGTTTTCAGTTAGTTTGACTACTGACAGATACTAGATGTTTTCAGTTAGTTTGACTACTGACAGATACTAGATGTTTTCAGTTAGTTTGACTACTGACAGATACTAGATGTTTTCAGTTAGTTTGACTACTGACAGATACTAGATGTTTTCAGTTAGTTTGACTACTGACAGATACTAGATGTTTTCAGTTAGTTTGACTACTGACAGATACTAGATGTTTTCAGTTAGTTTGACTACTGACAGATACTAGATGTTTTCAGTTAGTTTGACTACTGACAGATACTAGATGTTTTCAGTTAGTTTGACTACTGACAGATACTAGATGTTTTCAGTTAGTTTGACTACTGACAGATACTAGATGTTTTCAGTTAGTTTGACTACTGACAGTTATACTGACAGATACTGTTTTCAGTTAGTTTGACTACTGACAGATACTAGATGTTTTCAGTTAGTTTGACTACTGACAGATACTAGATGTTTTCAGTTAGTTTGACTACTGACAGATACTAGATGTTTTCAGTTAGTTTGACTACTGACAGATACAGATACTAGATGTTTTCAGTTAGTTTGACTACTGACAGATACTAGATGTTTTCAGTTAGTTTGACTACTGACAGATACTAGATGTTTTCAGTTAGTTTGACTACTGACAGATACTAGAGATGTTTTTCAGATACTAGATGTTTTCAGTTAGTTTGACTACTGACAGATACTAGATGTTTTCAGTTAGTTTGACTACTGACAGATACTAGATGTTTTCAGTTAGTTTGACTACTGACAGATACTAGATGTTTTCAGTTAGTTTGACTACTGACAGATACTAGATGTTTTCAGTTAGTTTGACTACTGACAGATACTAGATGTTTTCAGTTAGTTTGACTACTGACAGATACTAGATGTTTTCTGTTATTTCAGTTAGTTTGACTACTGACAGATACTAGATGTTTTCAGTTAGTTTGACTACTGACAGATACTAGATGTTTTCAGTTAGTTTGACTACTGACAGATACTAGATGTTTTCAGTTAGTTTGACTACTGACAGATACTAGATGTTTTCTGTTATTTCAGTTAGTTTGACTACTGACAGATACTAGATGTTTTCAGTTAGTTTGACTACTGACAGATACTAGATGTTTTCTGTTATTTCAGTTAGTTTGACTACTGACAGATACTAGATGTTTTCAGTTAGTTTGACTACTGACAGATACTAGATGTTTTCAGTTAGTTTGACTACTGACAGATACTAGATGTTTTCAGTTAGTTTGACTACTGACAGATACTAGATGTTTTCAGTTAGTTTTTGACAGATACTAGATGTTTTCAGTTAGTTTGACTACTGACAGATACTAGATGTTTTCAGTTAGTTTGACTACTGACAGATACTAGATGTTTTCAGTTAGTTTTTGACAGATACTAGATGTTTTTAGTTAGTTTGACTACTGACAGATACTAGATGTTTTCAGTTAGTTTGACTACTGACAGATACTAGATGTTTTCAGTTAGTTTGACTACTGACAGATACTAGATGTTTTCAGTTAGTTTGACTACTGACAGATACTAGATGTTTTCAGTTAGTTTGACTACTGACAGATACTAGATGTTTTCAGTTAGTTTGACTACTGACAGATACTAGATGAGTTAGTTTTTTACTAGATGTTTTCAGTTAGTTTGACAGTTAGTTTACTGACAGATACTAGATGTTTTCAGTTAGTTTGACTACTGACAGATACTAGATGTTTTCAGTTAGTTTGACTACTGACAGATACTAGATGTTTTCAGTTAGTTTGACTACTGACAGATACTAGATGTTTTCAGTTAGTTTGACTACTGACAGATACTAGATGTTTTCAGTTAGTTTGACTACTGACAGATACTAGATGTTTTCAGTTAGTTTGACTACTGACAGATACTAGATGTTTTCAGTTAGTTTGACTTGACAGATACTAGATGTTTTCAGTTAGTTTGACTACTGACAGATACTAGATGTTTTCAGTTAGTTTGACTACTGACAGATACTAGATGTTTTCAGTTAGTTTGACTACTGACAGATACTAGATGTTTTCAGTTAGTTTTTGACTACAGTTAGTTTGACTAGATACTAGATGTTTTCAGTTAGTTTGACTACTGACAGATACTAGATGTTTTCTGTTATTTCAGTTAGTTTGACTACTGACAGATACTAGATGTTTTCAGTTAGTTTGACTACTGACAGATACTAGATGTTTTCTGTTATTTCAGTTAGTTTGACTACTGACAGATACTAGATGTTTTCAGTTAGTTTGACTACTGACAGATACTAGATGTTTTCAGTTAGTTTGACTACTGACAGATACTAGAGTTTTCAGTTAGTTTGACTACTTTTCAGTTAGTTTGACTACTGACAGATACTAGATGTTTTCAGTTAGTTTGACTACTGACAGATACTAGATGTTTTCAGTTAGTTTGACTACTGACAGATACTAGATGTTTTTCAGTTAGTTTGACTACTGACAGATACTAGATGTTTTCAGTTAGTTTGACTACTACTAGATGTTTTCAGTTAGTTTGACAGATACTAGATGTTTTCAGTTAGTTTGACTACTGACAGATACTAGATGTTTTCAGTTAGTTTGACTACTGACACATACTAGATGTTTTCAGTTATTTCAGTTAGTTTGACTACTGACAGATACTAGATGTTTTCTGTTATTTCAGTTAGTTTGACTACTAACAGATACTAGATGTTTTCAGTTAGTTTGACTACTGACAGATACTAGATGTTTTCTGTTATTTCAGTTAGTTTGACTACTGACAGATACTAGATGTTTTCAGTTAGTTTGACTACTGACAGATACTAGATGTTTTCTGTTATTTCAGTTAGTTTGACTACTGACAGATACTAGATGTTTTCAGTTAGTTTGACTACTGACAGATACTAGATGTTTTCAGTTAGTTTGACTACTGACAGATACTAGATGTTTTTCAGTTAGTTTGACTACTGACAGATACTAGATGTTTTCAGTTAGTTTGACTACTGACAGATACTAGATGTTTTCAGTTAGTTTGACTACTGACAGATACTAGATGTTTTCAGTTAGTTTGACTACTGACAGATACTAGATGTTTTCAGTTAGTTTGACTACTGACAGATAATGGATGTTTTCTGTTATTTCCCAGTTTGTTAGTGGTGCTAAGGAAATCTGCTTTGATCTGTGGACAGCTGGCTTCTGGGCTGACTTCATTGACCCCTCATCAGGATCAGCTGTGAGTTGTTCTCCTACCTGTTTTTGTTTGTTTATTAATTGTTTGTCAAAATATCTATATAATGTGTAATACATATGTAATGTAATATTAATGTACTGTTTACTGTGCTTCATCCATCTGAGATATTTTCCAGGAGACAGTATGTAGTCATCAAGACAACCACATCATTCCTTTGTCTTGTCCCACAGTTCTTTGGATCTCACTCCAACCACCCACTGCTCAAAGAGGAGGAGTGGAGCCGTCTCGGTTTCCACATCGAGGCCTCTGGATCCTGCACAGTTATCCGTCACGTCCTGAGGGGAACACCTACGTTTGTTGGAACTGTTTTCACCACCGCACCTGCTAACAGTCACGTCATGGAAAGACTTCAAGGCCAGTCAAGTGCATTTGAAGACGGGGACTAGTTTTTATATTTTATTATCACCATGTGAGAATGATGTATCTCACTATCCTAAAGACTGTTTGTGCCCTGACCTCTGTTTGTTCACTCTGGATTGTTTTGGAGGAAAAGCGTTGCCCATTATGCCGTTGTCTTCACCACACCAGCATGGAGAGGAAGTTCTAATGGGTTCAGACACATGCCTAACTATGTTAACCTGGTCCCAGATCTGTTTGTGTTGTTCTGTTAGTGCTACCAAAGTTGGTCAGAGGACACAAACAGATCTGGGACCAGTCTATATAACTATGTACTTGGAAGTAGACAGGTATGTTGCGTACAGTAGTGTTGTGATCTGTCGTTGACTCTGATGATATCATAAAGACTTGACTGAGGAAGATCCCTTTGACAGCTGTGTTTAAACACCCAATAAACCACCTAGCTACTTTTGACTGAGGGCCCTTTTCCTGGCCTTGGTGCTGAAGAGCCGTGAGATATCACTCCGAAGGCAATGTTCCGCATTCACGGTTAACGCTGCATATCTCAGTTCAATCTGAAATAATCTTTACATTTATATCGTGCTGTAACACTCAAATTCAGCACTACGGATTGAATCTAGTCTAATATAGTTAAGACTTTCAGACTAATCTAGTGTCTACAGAGTATTGCTCCTGTACAGGGTTTTCCTTCACTTGCACAATGGGAATAGAAATATGGTGTCTTGGAGGAGTCTGTTGTACGTTTCTACCATAATGAATTAAAATGTCTATGTTGCTGGTATGGTACACATCATTCAGTCATTTAATTATTCAATCATCTAATGTATGTAAGAAAGTAGTGACTTGTGAGGCAACACACAACACTAAACAAAATAATGAATAGCTAATCCAAAAGAGATGTTCAGTTTGTCCTCTGTCCTCCTTGCATACAATGCAATTAACTCTTTGCTAATTTCCTAGCGCTAATTAGGGAACACAAACACGAGGAGAAATTGATATGAATATGCCTGGCCTTGAGGTAATGCGTTACTCTGCATCTCAGTGCTAGAGGTGTTCGAATCCATGCTGTATCTCAACCGGCCGTGATTGGGAGTCCCATAAAAATAATGACTTCTGGGCCTTCTCTTTTAGTAAAGTGTTCCCAGGACAAAGAGTATGTTGTTTGGGTAAGAGAAACATCTAATTTCACACCTCTTAAACTTTAGGCTAAACACTGATTTGAGAAGGACTGATGGGTTTGGTTTGGAACTGTGACCATCCAGTCTGTCGGCCAGAATCAGATAAAGGAAGTCCTTTAAAATGAACACCCCTGCAGCTTAACATAATCTCCTTCACAAGGCTTTTAAACTACACCTCCTGGACGCCGAGGCTCTGAGAAAGACCTTTTTACTTCCTGGAGAGCAAAGCAGAGAGGTGAGAAAAAGAGAGGGCTGTTAGAATGGTCCTTTTTTTCTGCACCTCTAAGCTCCAAACCTTTCGTTGTATTTCTACCTAATGTTACCTTAACTGTGGAAACCTTACCTCAGTCTGACTCCACACACCTCATGCGGGATCTAAAATATCTTGCATTCCACAAACTACACTATCTGGTAATGTGGATACTGTTTATACTGTAGAACCATGTTCAGGCAAACTATACATTTAATGGTGAACACAATGTATACCAAACCTGGTATAATACATTTAATGGTGAACACAATGTATACCAAACCTGGTATAATACATTTAATGGTGAACACAATGTATACCAAACCTGGTATAATACATTTAATGGTGAACACAATGTATACCAAACCTGGTACAATACATTTAATGGTGAACACAATGTATACCAAACCTGGTATAATACATTTAATGGTGAACACAATGTATACCAAACCTGGTATAATACATTTAATGGTGAACACAATGTATACCAAACCTGGTATAATACATTTAATGGTGAACACAATGTATACCAAACCTGGTACAATACATTTAATGGTGAACACAATGTATACCAAACCTGGTATAATACATTTAATGGTGAACACAATGTATACCAAACCTGGTATAATACATTTAATGAACACAATGTATACCAAACCTGGTACAATACATTTAATGGTGAACACAATGTATACCAAACCTGGTACAATACATTTAATGGTGAACACAATGTATACCAAACCTGGTATAATACATTTAATGGTGAACACAATGTATACCAAACCTGGTATAATACATTTAATGAACACAATGTATACCAAACCTGGTATAATACATTTAATGGTGAACACAATGTATACCAAACTTGGTATAATACATTTAATGGTGAACACAATGTATACCAAACCTGGTATAATACATTTAATGAACACAATGTATACCAAACCTGGTATAATACATTTAATGAACACAATGTATACCAAACCTGGTATAATACATTTAATGAACACAATGTATACCAAACCTGGTATAATACATTTAATGGTGAACACAATGTATACCAAACCTGGTATAATACATTTAATGGTGAACACAATGTATACCAAACCTGGTATAATACATTTAATGGTGAACACAATGTATACCAAACCTGCTACATTTAATGGTGAACACAATGTATACCAAACCTGGTATAATACATTTAATGGTGAACACAATGTATACCAAACCTGGTATAATACATTTAATGGTGAACACAATGTATACCAAACCTGGTATAATACATTTAATGGTGAACACAATGTATACCAAACCTGCTACATTTAATGGTGAACACAATGTATACCAAACCTGGTATAATACATTTAATGGTGAACACAATGTATACCAAACCTGCTACATTTAATGGTGAACACAATGTATACCAAACCTGGTATAATACATTTAATGGTGAACACAATGTATACCAAACCTGCTACATTTAATGGTGAACACAATGTATACCAAACCTGGTATAATACATTTAATGGTGAACACAATGTATACCAAACCTGGTATAATACATTTAATGGTGAACAAAATGTATACCAAACCTGGTATAATACATTTAATGGTGAACACAATGTATACCAAACCTGGTATAATACATTTAATGGTGAACACAATGTATACCAAACCTGGTATAATACATTTAATGGTGAACACAATGTATACCAAACCTGGTATAATACATTTAATGGTGAACACAATGTATACCAAACCTGGTATAATACATTTAATGGTGAACACAATGTATACCAAACCTGGTATAATACATTTAATGGTGAACACAATGTATACCAAACCTGGTATAATACATTTAATGGTGAACACAATGTATACCAAACCTGGTATAATACATTTAATGAACACAATGTATACCAAACCTGGTATAATACATTTAATGGTGAACACAATGTATACCAAACCTGGTATAATACATTTAATGGTGAACACAATGTATACCAAACCTGGTATAATACATTTAATGGTGAACACAATGTAAACCAAACCTGGTATAATACATTTAATGGTGAACACAATGTATACCAAACCTGGTACAATACATTTAATGGTGAACACAATGTATACCAAACCTGGTATAATACATTTAATGGTGAACACAATGTATACCAAACCTGGTATAATACATTTAATGAACACAATGTATACCAAACCTGGTATAATACATTTAATGGTGAACACAATGTATACCAAACCTGGTACAATACATTTAATGGTGAACACAATGTATACCAAACCTGGTATAATACATTTAATGGTGAACACAATGTATACCAAACCTGGTATAATACATTTAATGAACACAATGTATACCAAACCTGGTATAATACATTTAATGGTGAACACAATGTATACCAAACCTGGTATAATACATTTAATGGTGAACACAATGTATACCAAACCTGGTATAATACATTTAATGAACACAATGTATACCAAACCTGGTATAATACATTTAATGAACACAATGTATACCAAACCTGGTATAATACATTTAATGAACACAATGTATACCAAACCTGGTATAATACATTTAATGGTGAACACAATGTATACCAAACCTGGTATAATACATTTAATGGTGAACACAATGTATACCAAACCTGGTATAATACATTTAATGGTGAACACAATGTATACCAAACCTGCTACATTTAATGGTGAACACAATGTATACCAAACCTGGTATAATACATTTAATGGTGAACACAATGTATACCAAACCTGGTATAATACATTTAATGGTGAACACAATGTATACCAAACCTGGTATAATACATTTAATGGTGAACACAATGTATACCAAACCTGCTACATTTAATGGTGAACACAATGTATACCAAACCTGGTATAATACATTTAATGGTGAACACAATGTATACCAAACCTGGTATAATACATTTAATGGTGAACAAAATGTATACCAAACCTGGTATAATATATTTAATGAACACAATGTATACCAAACCTGGTATAATACATTTAATGGTGAACACAATGTATACCAAACCTGGTATAATACATTTAATGAACACAATGTAAACCAAACCTGGTATAATACATTTAATGGTGAACACAATGTATACCAAACCTGGTATAATACATTTAATGAACACAATGTATACCAAACCTGGTATAATACATTTAATGGTGAACACAATGTATACCAAACCTGGTATAATACATTTAATGGTGAACACAATGTATACCAAACCTGGTATAATACATTTAATGGTGAACACAATGTATACCAAACCTGGTATAATACATTTAATGAACACAATGTATACCAAACCTGGTATAATACATTTAATGGTGAACACAATGTAAACCAAACCTGGTATAATACATTTAATGGTGAACACAATGTATAACAAACCTGGTATAATACATTTAATGGTGAACACAATGTATACCAAACCTGGTATAATACATTTAATGAACACAATGTATACCAAACCTGGTATAATACATTTAATGGTGAACACAATGTATACCAAACCTGGTATAATACATTTAATGGTGAACACAATGTATACCAAACCTGGTATAATACATTTAATGAACACAATGTATACCAAACCTGGTATAATACATTTAATGAACACAATGTATACCAAACCTGGTATAATACATTTAATGAACACAATGTATACCAAACCTGGTATAATACATTTAATGGTGAACACAATGTATACCAAACCTGGTATAATATGAACACAAATACAAATTTAAACTGGTGAACACAATGTATACCAAACCTGGTATAATACATTTAATGGTGAACACAATGTATACCAAACCTGGTATAATACATTTAATGGTGAACACAATGTATACCAAACCTGGTATAATACTGGTGAACACAATGTATACCAAACCTGGTATAATACATTTAATGGTGAACACAATGTATACCAAACCTGGTATAATACATTTAATGGTGAACACAATGTATACCAAACCTGGTATAATACTGGTGAACACAATGTATACCAAACCTGGTATAATACATTTAATGGTGAACACAATGTATACCAAACCTGGTATAATACATTTAATGGTGAACACAATGTATACCAAACCTGGTATAATACTGGTGAACACAATGTATACCAAACCTGGTATAATACATTTAATGGTGAACACAATGTATACCAAACCTGGTATAATACATTTAATGGTGAACACAATGTATACCAAACCTGGTATAATACATTTAATGGTGAACACAATGTATACCAAACCTGGTATAATACATTTAATGGTGAACACAATGTATACCAAACCTGGTATAATACATTTAATGGTGAACACAATGTATACCAAACCTGGTATAATACTGGTGAACACAATGTATACCAAACCTGGTATAATACATTTAATGGTGAACACAATGTATACCAAACCTGGTATAATACATTTAATGGTGAACACAATGTATACCAAACCTGGTATAATACATTTAATGGTGAACACAATGTATACCAAACCTGGTATAATACATTTAATGGTGAACACAATGTATACCAAACCTGGTATAATACATTTAATGGTGAACACAATGTATACCAAACCTGGTATAATACTGGTGAACACAATGTATACCAAACCTGGTATAATACATTTAATGGTGAACACAATGTATACCAAACCTGGTATAATACATTTAATGGTGAACACAATGTATACCAAACCTGGTATAATACATTTAATGAACACAATGTATACCAAACCTGGTATAATACATTTAATGGTGAACACAATGTATACCAAACCTGGTATAATACATGTAATGGTGAACACAATGTATACCAAACCTGGTATAATACATTTAATGGTGAACACAATGTATACCAAACCTGGTATATGGGATCAGTACAGGATGTTTAGACCATCATCCTCAAGACGACATGCTAATCAATAAGTGGCAACCTTTCTATTGGACAGAACTGTGAGAAATACAGAAACATTACAACGTTGTAGTGTTATGGTTGACGTCATATCTTCCAGCGCCAGATAGCCAATGGGTTGAGAGGAAAGGATCAGTCATCAGTCTCATGGGTATGGTGGGCACACAGCCTAAACCAACCAATCACACGACTCCAGGAACAAAAACACCGCACTGCAACCTAGTTCACTTTTCATTCTACCTGAATCCAATGTTAACTAAAATAAATACTATGTACATATATCACATACTGCACATAGAATCCAGTAAATATAACAGGAGAACTTCTTACGATGAGACAAAATCTAGAAGATTCCGTCAATACTGTCTCGGTTAAAAAATAGGAAAAATTAAATAAATTAAACAGAAAAGCAACTTCATAAAATTTTAACACCAATTATCTGGTGATCAAACTGTACATCTACTTGCTCTACCATGCAGAAGGAGTGTTAGATGTCATAGACTGTTGGATAGCATGACGCTGATGACGGTAGGAGTGTTAGATGTCATAGACTGTTGGATAGCATGACGCTGATTACTGTAGGAGTGTTAGATGTCATAGACTGTTGGATAGCATGACGCTGATGACGGTAGGAGTGTTAGATATCATAGACTGTTGGATAGCATGACGCTGATGACGGTAGGAGTGTTAGATGTCATAGACTGTTGGATAGCATGACACTGATGACGGTAGGAGTGTTAGATATCATAGACTGTTGGATAGCATGACGCTGATGACTGTAGGAGTGTTAGATGTCATAGACTGTTGGATAGCATGACGCTGATGACTGTAGGAGTGTTAGATGTCATAGACTGTTGGATAGCATGACGCTGATGACGGTAGGAGTGTTAGATGTCATAGACTGTTGGATAGCATGACGCTGATGACTGTAGGAGTGTTAGATGTCATAGACTGTTGGATAGCATGACGCTGATGACTGTAGGAGTGTTAGATATCATAGACTGTTGGATAGCATGACGCTGATGACGGTAGGAGTGTTAGATGTCATAGACTGTTGGATAGCATGACGCTGATGACTGTAGGAGTGTTAGATGTCAGACTGTTGGATAGCATGACGCTGATGACGGTAGGAGTGTTAGATGTCAGACTGTTGGATAGCATGACGCTGATTACTGTAGGAGTGTTAGATGTCATAGACTGTTGGATAGCATGACGCTGATGACGGTAGGAGTGTTAGATGTCATAGACTGTTGGATAGCATGACGCTGATTACTGTAGGAGTGTTAGATGTCATAGACTGTTGGATAGCATGACGCTGATGACGGTAGGAGTGTTAGATATCATAGACTGTTGGATAGCATGACGCTGATGACTGTAGGAGTGTTAGATGTCATAGACTGTTGGATAGCATGACGCTGATGACGGTAGGAGTGTTAGATGTCATAGACTGTTGGATAGCATGACGCTGATGACGGTAGGAGTGTTAGATGTCATAGACTGTTGGATAGCATGACGCTGATGACGGTAGGAGTGTTAGATATCAGACTGTTGGATAGCATGATGCTGATGACGGTAGGAGTGTTAGATGTCATAGACTGTTGGATAGCATGACGCTGATGACGGTAGGAGTGTTAGATGTCATAGACTGTTGGATAGCATGACGCTGATGACTGTAGGAGTGTTAGATGGCATAGACTGTTGGATAGCATGACGCTGATGACGGTAGGAGGGTTAGATGTCATAGACTGTTGGATAGCATGACGCTGATGACGGTAGGAGTGTTAGATATCATAGACTGTTGGATAGCATGACGCTGATGACTGTAGGAGTGTTAGATATCATAGACTGTTGGATAGCATGACGCTGATGACTGTAGGAGTGTTAGATGTCATAGACTGTTGGATAGCATGACGCTGATGACGGTAGAAGTGTTAGATGTCATAGACTGTTGGATAGCATGACGCTGATGACTGTAGGAGTGTTAGATATCATAGACTGTCGGATAGCATGACGCTGATGACGGTAGGAGTGTTAGATGTCATAGACTGTTGGATAGCATGACGCTGATGACGGTAGGAGTGTTAGATATCATAGACTGTTGGATAGCATGACGCTGATGACGGTAGGAGTGTTAGATGTCATAGACTGTTGGATAGCATGACACTGATGACGGTAGGAGTGTTAGATATCATAGACTGTTGGATAGCATGACGCTGATGACTGTAGGAGTGTTAGATGTCATAGACTGTTGGATAGCATGACGCTGATGACTGTAGGAGTGTTAGATGTCATAGACTGTTGGATAGCATGACGCTGATGACGGTAGGAGTGTTAGATGTCATAGACTGTTGGATAGCATGACGCTGATGACTGTAGGAGTGTTAGATGTCATAGACTGTTGGATAGCATGACGCTGATGACTGTAGGAGTGTTAGATATCATAGACTGTTGGATAGCATGACGCTGATGACGGTAGGAGTGTTAGATGTCATAGACTGTTGGATAGCATGACGCTGATGACTGTAGGAGTGTTAGATGTCAGACTGTTGGATAGCATGACGCTGATGACGGTAGGAGTGTTAGATGTCAGACTGTTGGATAGCATGACGCTGATTACTGTAGGAGTGTTAGATGTCATAGACTGTTGGATAGCATGACGCTGATGACGGTAGGAGTGTTAGATGTCATAGACTGTTGGATAGCATGACGCTGATTACTGTAGGAGTGTTAGATGTCATAGACTGTTGGATAGCATGACGCTGATGACGGTAGGAGTGTTAGATATCATAGACTGTTGGATAGCATGACGCTGATGACTGTAGGAGTGTTAGATGTCATAGACTGTTGGATAGCATGACGCTGATGACGGTAGGAGTGTTAGATGTCATAGACTGTTGGATAGCATGACGCTGATGACGGTAGGAGTGTTAGATGTCATAGACTGTTGGATAGCATGACGCTGATGACGGTAGGAGTGTTAGATATCAGACTGTTGGATAGCATGATGCTGATGACGGTAGGAGTGTTAGATGTCATAGACTGTTGGATAGCATGACGCTGATGACGGTAGGAGTGTTAGATGTCATAGACTGTTGGATAGCATGACGCTGATGACTGTAGGAGTGTTAGATGGCATAGACTGTTGGATAGCATGACGCTGATGACGGTAGGAGGGTTAGATGTCATAGACTGTTGGATAGCATGACGCTGATGACGGTAGGAGTGTTAGATATCATAGACTGTTGGATAGCATGACGCTGATGACTGTAGGAGTGTTAGATATCATAGACTGTTGGATAGCATGACGCTGATGACTGTAGGAGTGTTAGATGTCATAGACTGTTGGATAGCATGACGCTGATGACGGTAGAAGTGTTAGATGTCATAGACTGTTGGATAGCATGACGCTGATGACTGTAGGAGTGTTAGATATCATAGACTGTCGGATAGCATGACGCTGATGACGGTAGGAGTGTTAGATGTCAGACTGTTGGATAGCATGACGCTGATGACGGTAGGAGTGTTAGATGTCATAGACTGTTGGATAGCATGACGCTGATGACGGTAGGAGTGTTAGATGTCATAGACTGTTGGATAGCATGATGCTGATGACTGTAGGAGTGTTAGATGTCATAGACTGTTGGATAGCATGACGCTGATGACGGTAGGAGTGTTAGATATCATAGACTGTTGGATAGCATGACGCTGATGACGGTAGGAGTGTTAGATGTCATAGACTGTTGGATAGCATGACGCTGATGACTGTAGGAGTGTTAGATGTCATAGACTGTTGGATAGCATGACGCTGATGACGGTAGGAGTGTTAGATGTCATAGACTGTTGGATAGCATGACGCTGATGACGGTAGGAGTGTTAGATGTCATAGACTGTTGGATAGCATGACGCTGATTACTGTAGGAGTGTTAGATGTCATAGACTGTTGGATAGCATGACGCTGATGACGGTAGGAGTGTTAGATATCATAGACTGTTGGATAGCATGACGCTGATGACTGTAGGAGTGTTAGATGTCATAGACTGTTGGATAGCATGACGCTGATGACGGTAGGAGTGTTAGATGTCATAGACTGTTGGATAGCATGACGCTGATGACGGTAGGAGTGTTAGATGTCATAGACTGTTGGATAGCATGACGCTGATGACGGTAGGAGTGTTAGATATCAGACTGTTGGATAGCATGATGCTGATGACGGTAGGAGTGTTAGATGTCATAGACTGTTGGATAGCATGACGCTGATGACGGTAGGAGTGTTAGATGTCATAGACTGTTGGATAGCATGACGCTGATGACTGTAGGAGTGTTAGATGGCATAGACTGTTGGATAGCATGACGCTGATGACGGTAGGAGGGTTAGATGTCATAGACTGTTGGATAGCATGACGCTGATGACGGTAGGAGTGTTAGATATCATAGACTGTTGGATAGCATGACGCTGATGACTGTAGGAGTGTTAGATATCATAGACTGTTGGATAGCATGACGCTGATGACTGTAGGAGTGTTAGATGTCATAGACTGTTGGATAGCATGACGCTGATGACGGTAGAAGTGTTAGATGTCATAGACTGTTGGATAGCATGACGCTGATGACTGTAGGAGTGTTAGATATCATAGACTGTCGGATAGCATGACGCTGATGACGGTAGGAGTGTTAGATGTCAGACTGTTGGATAGCATGACGCTGATGACGGTAGGAGTGTTAGATGTCATAGACTGTTGGATAGCATGACGCTGATGACGGTAGGAGTGTTAGATGTCATAGACTGTTGGATAGCATGATGCTGATGACTGTAGGAGTGTTAGATGTCATAGACTGTTGGATAGCATGACGCTGATGACGGTAGGAGTGTTAGATATCATAGACTGTTGGATAGCATGACGCTGATGACGGTAGGAGTGTTAGATGTCATAGACTGTTGGATAGCATGACGCTGATGACTGTAGGAGTGTTAGATGTCATAGACTCATTGGATAGCATGACGCTGATGACGGTAGGAGTGTTAGATGTCATAGACTGTTGGATAGCATGACGCTGATTACGGTAGGAGTGTTAGATGTCATAGACTGTTGGATAGCATGACGCTGATGACGGTAGGAGTGTTAGATATTATAGACTGTTGGATAGCATGACGCTGATGACGGTAGGAGTGTTAGATATCATAGACTGTTGGATAGCATGACGCTGATAACGGTAGGAGTGTTAGATGTCAGACTGTTGGATAGCATGACGCTGATGACGGTAGGAGTGTTAGATGTCAGACTGTTGGATAGCATGACGCTGATTACGGTAGGAGTGTTAGATGTCAGACTGTTGGATAGCATGACGCTGATGACGGTAGGAGTGTTAGATGTCATAGACTGTTGGATAGCATGACGCTGATTACGGTAGGAGTGTTAGATATCATAGACTGTTGGATAGCATGACGCTGATGACGGTAGGAGTGTTAGATGTCATAGACTGTTGGATAGCATGACGCTGATGACTGTAGGAGTGTTAGATATCATAGACTGTCGGATAGCATGATGCTGATGACGGTAGGAGTGTTAGATGTCATAGACTGTTGGATAGCATGACGCTGATGACGGTAGGAGTGTTAGATGTCATAGACTGTTGGATAGCATGACGCTGATGACTGTAGGAGTGTTAGATATCATAGACTGTTGGATAGCATGACACTGATGACGGTAGGAGTGTTAGATATCATAGACTGTTGGATAGCATGACGCTGATGACGGTAGGAGTGTTAGATGTCAGACTGTTGGATAGCATGACGCTGATGACTGTAGGAGTGTTAGATATCATAGACTGTCGGATAGCATGATGCTGATGACGGTAGGAGGTTAGATGTCATAGACTGTTGGATAGCATGACGCTGATGACTGTAGGAGGGTTAGATGTCATAGACTGTTGGATAGCATGACGCTGATGACTGTAGGAGTGTTAGATGTCATAGACTGTCGGATAGCATGACGCTGATGACGGTAGGAGTGTTAGATGTCATAGACTGTTGGATAGCATGACGCTGATGACGGTAGGAGTGTTAGATATCATAGACTGTTGGATAGCATGACGCTGATGACGGTAGGAGTGTTAGATGTCATAGACTGTTGGATAGCATGACGCTGATGACTGTAGGAGTGTTAGATGTCATAGACTGTTGGATAGCATGACGCTGATGACTGTAGGAGGGTTAGATGTCATAGACTGTTGGATAGCATGACGCTGATGACTGTAGGAGTGTTAGATGTCATAGACTGTCGGATAGCATGACGCTGATGACGGTAGGAGTGTTAGATGTCATAGACTGTTGGATAGCATGACGTTGATGACGGTAGGAGTGTTAGATATCATAGACTGTTGGATAGCATGACGCTGATGACGGTAGGAGTGTTAGATGTCATAGACTGTTGGATAGCATGACGCTGATGACTGTAGGAGTGTTAGATGTCATAGACTGTTGGATAGCATGACGCTGATGACGGTAGGAGTGTTAGATATCATAGACTGTTGGATAGCATGACGCTGATGACGGTAGGAGTGTTAGATGTCATAGACTGTTGGATAGCATGACGCTGATGACTGTAGGAGTGTTAGATGTCATAGACTGTTGGATAGCATGACGCTGATGACGGTAGGAGTGTTAGATGTCATAGACTGTTGGATAGCATGACGCTGATGACTGTAGGAGTGTTAGATGTCATAGACTGTTGGATAGCATGACGCTGATGACGGTAGGAGTGTTAGATGTCATAGACTGTTGGATAGCATGACGCTGATGACGGTAGGAGGGTTAGATGTCATAGACTGTTGGATAGCATGATGCTGATGACGGTAGGAGTGTTAGATGTCATAGACTGTTGGATAGCATGACGCTGATGACGGTAGGAGTGTTAGATGTCATAGACTGTTGGATAGCATGAAGCTGATGACGGTAGGAGTGTTAGATGTCATAGACTGTTGGATAGCATGACGCTGATGACGGTAGGAGTGTTAGATGTCATAGACTGTTGGATAGCATGACGCTGATGACGGTAGGAGTGTTAGATGTCATAGACTGTTGGATAGCATGATGCTGATGACGGTAGGAGTGTTAGATGTCATAGACTGTTGGATAGCATGACGCTGATGACGGTAGGAGTGTTAGATGTCATAGACTGTTGGATAGCATGACGCTGATGACTGTAGGAGTGTTAGATGTCATAGACTGTTGGATAGCATGACGCTGATGACGGTAGGAGTGTTAGATGTCATAGACTGTTGGATAGCATGATGCTGATGACGGTAGGAGTGTTAGATGTCATAGACTGTTGGATAGCATGACGCTGATGACGGTAGGAGTGTTAGATGTCATAGACTGTTGGATAGCATGACGCTGATGACGGTAGGAGTGTTAGATGTCATAGACTGTTGGATAGCATGACGCTGATGACTGTAGGAGTGTTAGATGTCATAGACTGTTTGATAGCATGACGCTGATGACTGTAGGAGTGTTAGATGTCATAGACTGTTGGATAGCATGACGCTGATGACGGTAGGAGTGTTAGATGTCATAGACTGTTGGATAGCATGACGCTGATGACTGTAGGAGTGTTAGATGTCATAGACTGTTGGATAGCATGACGCTGATGACTGTAGGAGTGTTAGATGTCATAGACTGTCGGATAGCATGATGCTGATGACTAGGAGTGTTAGATGTCATAGACTGTTGGATAGCATGACGCTGATGACGGTAGGAGTGTTAGATGTCATAGACTGTTGGATAGCATGATGCTGATGACGGTAGGAGTGTTAGATGTCATAGACTGTTGGATAGCATGATGCTGATGACGGTAGGAGTGTTAGATGTCATAGACTGTTGGATAGCATGACACTGATGACTGTAGGAGTGTTAGATGTCATAGACTGTTGGATAGCATGACGCTGATGACGGTAGGAGTGTTAGATGTCATAGACTGTTGGATAGCATGATGCTGATGACGGTAGGAGTGTTAGATGTCATAGACTGTTGGATAGCATGACGCTGATGACGGTAGGAGTGTTAGATGTCATAGACTGTTGGATAGCATGACGCTGATGACTGTAGGAGTGTTAGATGTCATAGACTGTTTGATAGCATGACGCTGATGACTGTAGGAGTGTTAGATGTCATAGACTGTTGGATAGCATGACGCTGATGACGGTAGGAGTGTTAGATGTCATAGACTGTTGGATAGCATGACGCTGATGACTGTAGGAGTGTTAGATGTCATAGACTGTTGGATAGCATGACGCTGATGACTGTAGGAGTGTTAGATGTCATAGACTGTCGGATAGCATGACGCTGATGACTGTAGGAGTGTTAGATGTCATAGACTGTTGGATAGCATGACGCTGATGACTGTAGGAGTGTTAGATGTCATAGACTGTTGGATAGCATGACGCTGCTGACTGTAGGAGTGTTAGATATCATAGACTGTTGGATAGCATGACGCTGATGACGGTAGGAGGGTTAGATGTCATAGACTGTTGGATAGCATGACGCTGATGACTGTAGGAGTGTTAGATATCATAGACTGTTGGATAGCATGACGCTGATGACGGTAGGAGTGTTAGATGTCATAGACTGTCGGATAGCATGATGCTGATGACTGTAGGAGTGTTAGATGTCATAGACTGTTGGATAGCATGACGCTGATGACGGTAGGAGGGTTAGATGTCATAGACTGTTGGATAGCATGACGCTTATGACGGTAGGAGTGTTAGATGTCATAGACTGTTGGATAGCATGACGCTGATGACGGTAGAAGTGTTAGATGTCATAGACTGTTGGATAGCATGACGCTGATGACGGTAGGAGTGTTAGATGTCATAGACTGTTGGATAGCATGATGCTGATGACTGTAGGAGTGTTAGATGTCATAGACTGTTGGATAGCATGACGCTGATGACTGTAGGAGTGTTAGATATCATAGACTGTTGGATAGCATGATGCTGATGACGGTAGGAGTGTTAGATGTCATAGACTGTTGGATAGCATGACGCTGATGACGGTAGGAGGGTTAGATGTCATAGACTGGTGGATAGCATGACACTGATGACTGTAGGAGTGTTAGATGTCATAGACTGTTGGATAGCATGACGCTGATAACGGTAGGAGTGTTAGATGTCATAGACTGTTGGATAGCATGACGCTGATGACTGTAGGAGTGTTAGATGTCATAGACTGTTGGATAGCATGACGCTGATAACGGTAGGAGTGTTAGATGTCATAGACTGTTGGATAGCATGACGCTGATGACTGTAGGAGTGTTAGATGTCATAGACTGTTGGATAGCATGACGCTGATGACTGTAGGAGTGTTAGATGTCATAGACTGTTGGATAGCATGATGCTGATGACGGTAGGAGTGTTAGATGTCAGACTGTTGGATAGCATGACGCTGATGACTGTAGGAGTGTTAGATGTCATATACTGTTGGATAGCATGACGCTGATGACTGTAGGAGGGTTAGATATTATAGACTGGTGGATAGCATGATGCTGATGACGGTAGGAGTGTTAGATGTCATAGACTGTTGGATAGCATGACGCTGATGACGGTAGGAGTGTTAGATATTATAGACTGTTGGATAGCATGACGCTGATGACTGTAGGAATGTTAGATATTATAGACTGTTGGATAGCATGACGCTGATGACGGTAGGAGTGTTAGATATTATAGACTGTTGGATAGCATGACGCTGATGACTGTAGGAGTGTTAGATATTATAGACTGTTGGATAGCATGACGCTGATGCCGGTAGGAGGGTTAGATATCATAGACTGTTGGATAGCATGATGCTGATGACTGTAGGAGTGTTAGATATCATAGACTGTTGGATAGCATGACACTGATGACGGTAGGAGTGTTAGATATCATAGACTGTTGGATAGCATGACGCTGATGACTGTAGGAGTGTTAGATATCATAGACTGTTGGATAGCATGACGCTGATGACTGTAGGAGTGTTAGATATCATAGACTGTTGGATAGCATGACGCTGATGACTGTAGGAGTGTTAGATGTCATAGACTGTTGGATAGCATGACGCTGATGACTGTAGGAGTGTTAGATGTCATAGACTGTTGGATAGCATGACGCTGATGACTGTAGGAGTGTTAGATATCATAGACTGTTGGATAGCATGACGCTGATGACTGTAGGAGTGTTAGATGTCATAGACTGTTGGATAGCATGACGCTGATGACTGTAGGAGTGTTAGATATCATAGACTGTTGGATAGCATGACGCTGATGACGGTAGGAGGGTTAGATGTCATAGACTGTTGGATAGCATGACGCTGATGACTGTAGGAGTGTTAGATATCATAGACTGTTGGATAGCATGACGCTGATGACTGTAGGAGTGTTAGATGTCATAGACTGTTGGATAGCATGACGCTGATGACTGTAGGAGTGTTAGATATCATAGACTGTTGGATAGCATGACGCTGATGACTGTAGGAGTGTTAGATGTCATAGACTGTTGGATAGCATGATGCTGATGACGGTAGGAGTGTTAGATGTCATAGACTGTTGGATAGCATGACTCTGATGACGGTAGGAGTGTTAGATGTCATAGACTGTTGGATAGCATGACGCTGATGACGGTAGGAGTGTTAGATGTCATAGACTGTTGGATAGCATGATGCTGATGATGGTAGGAGTGTTAGATGTCATAGACTGTTGGATAGCATGACGCTGATGACGGTAGGAGTGTTAGATATCATAGACTGTTGGATAGCATGACGCTGATGACTGTAGGAGTGTTAGATGTCATAGACTGTTGGATAGCATGACGCTGATGACGGTAGGAGTGTTAGATGTCATAGACTGTTGGATAGCATGACGCTGATGACGGTAGGAGTGTTAGATGTCATAGACTGTTGGATAGCATGATGCTGATGACGGTAGGAGTGTTAGATATCATAGACTGTTGGATAGCATGACGCTGATGACTGTAGGAGTGTTAGATGTCATAGACTGTTGGATAGCATGACGCTGATGACTGTAGGAGTGTTAGATGTCATAGACTGTTGGATAGCATGACGCTGATGACTGTAGGAGTGTTAGATATCATAGACTGTTGGATAGCATGACGCTGATGACTGTAGGAGTGTTAGATATCATAGACTGTTGGATAGCATGACGCTGATGACTGTAGGAGTGTTAGATGTCATAGACTGTTGGATAGCATGACGCTGATGACTGTAGGAGTGTTAGATGTCATAGACTGTTGGATAGCATGACGCTGATGACTGTAGGAGTGTTAGATATCATAGACTGTTGGATAGCATGACGCTGATGACTGTAGGAGTGTTAGATGTCATAGACTGTTGGATAGCATGACGCTGATGACTGTAGGAGTGTTAGATATCATAGACTGTTGGATAGCATGACGCTGATGACGGTAGGAGGGTTAGATGTCATAGACTGTTGGATAGCATGACGCTGATGACTGTAGGAGTGTTAGATATCATAGACTGTTGGATAGCATGACGCTGATGACTGTAGGAGTGTTAGATGTCAGACTGTTGGATAGCATGATGCTGATGACTGTAGGAGTGTTAGATGTCATAGACTGTTGGATAGCATGACGCTGATGACTGTAGGAGGGTTAGATGTCATAGACTGTTGGATAGCATGATGCTGATGACGGTAGGAGTGTTAGATGTCATAGACTGTTGGATAGCATGACGCTGATGACTGTAGGAGTGTTAGATGTCATAGACTGTTGGATAGCATGACGCCGATGACGGTAGGAGTGTTAGATGTCATAGACTGTTGGATAGCATGACGCTGATGACGGTAGGAGGGTTAGATGTCATAGACTGTTGGATAGCATGATGCTGATGACTGTAGGAGGGTTAGATGTCATAGACTGTTGGATAGCATGACGCTGATGACTGTAGGAGGGTTAGATGTCATAGACTGTTGGATAGCATGATGCTGATGACTGTAGGAGTGTTAGATGTCATAGACTGTTGGATAGCATGACGCTGATGACGGTAGGAGTGTTAGATGTCATAGACTGTTGGATAGCATGACGCTGATGACGGTAGGAGTGTTAGATATCATAGACTGTTGGATAGCATGACGCTGATGACGGTAGGAGTGTTAGATGTCATAGACTGTTGGATAGCATGATGCTGATGACGGTAGGAGTGTTAGATGTCATAGACTGTTGGATAGCATGACGCTGATGACGGTAGGAGTGTTAGATGTCATAGACTGTTGGATAGCATGACGCTGATGACGGTAGGAGTGTTAGATGTCATAGACTGTTGGATAGCATGACGCTGATGACGGTAGGAGTGTTAGATGTCATAGACTGTTGGATAGCATGACGCTGATGACGGTAGGAGTGTTAGATGTCATAGACTGTTGGATAGCATGACGCTGATGACTGTAGGAGGGTTAGATGTCATAGACTGTTGGATAGCATGATGCTGATGACTGTAGGAGTGTTAGATGTCATAGACTGTTGGATAGCATGACGCTGATGACGGTAGGAGTGTTAGATGTCATAGACTGTTGGATAGCATGACGCTGATGACTGTAGGAGTGTTAGATATCATAGACTGTTGGATAGCATGACGCTGATGACTGTAGGAGTGTTAGATGTCATAGACTGTTGGATAGCATGACGCTGATGACTGTAGGAGTGTTAGATATCATAGACTGTTGGATAGCATGACGCTGATGACTGTAGGAGTGTTAGATGTCATAGACTGTTGGATAGCATGATGCTGATGACGGTAGGAGTGTTAGATGTCATAGACTGTTGGATAGCATGACTCTGATGACGGTAGGAGTGTTAGATGTCATAGACTGTTGGATAGCATGACGCTGATGACGGTAGGAGTGTTAGATGTCATAGACTGTTGGATAGCATGATGCTGATGATGGTAGGAGTGTTAGATGTCATAGACTGTTGGATAGCATGACGCTGATGACGGTAGGAGTGTTAGATATCATAGACTGTTGGATAGCATGACGCTGATGACTGTAGGAGTGTTAGATGTCATAGACTGTTGGATAGCATGACGCTGATGACGGTAGGAGTGTTAGATGTCATAGACTGTTGGATAGCATGACGCTGATGACGGTAGGAGTGTTAGATGTCATAGACTGTTGGATAGCATGATGCTGATGACGGTAGGAGTGTTAGATGTCATAGACTGTTGGATAGCATGACGCTGATGACGGTAGGAGTGTTAGATACTATAGACTGTTGGATAGCATGACGCTGATGACGGTAGGAGTGTTAGATGTCATAGACTGTTGGATAGCATGACGCTGATGACGGTAGGAGTGTTAGATATCATAGACTGTTGGATAGCATGACGCTGATGACGGTAGGAGTGTTAGATATCATAGACTGTTGGATAGCATGACGCTGATGACGGTAGGAGGGTTAGATGTCATAGACTGTTGGATAGCATGACGCTGATTACGGTAGAGCTCAGACAGCCAGTGAGCAGCCAGTAGTGTGTGAGTAGACCGTTACTGCTGTGGAGGAGAGAGGTGGTGGAAAAGATGGCGTCTGTCTTGTTTCTTGGCAACTGCATGTTACAGATGTTTCCTTCACAGCAAGCAGTGCAGACCTGGAATCAGGAGTAGAGATAGAATCACCTAGTACGTTAACACGCACACACACAATTTGAATAGATGAAATAGTGCTTTCAGCAAAAATCTAAATATACAGACAGAACACAGACAAACTACAGACAGAACACAGACAAACTACAGACAGAACACAGACAAACTACAGACAGAACACAGACAAACTACAGACAGAACACATACAAACTACAGACAGAACACATACAAACTACAGACAGAACACATACAAACTACAGACAGAACACAGACAGACTAAGACAGACTACAGACCGAACACAGACAGACTACAGACCGAACACAGACAAACTACAGACAGAACACATACAAACTACAGACAGAACACATACAAACTACAGACAGAACACATACAAACTACAGACAGAACACATACAAACTACAGACAGACTACAGACCGAACACAGACAGACTACAGACCGTACACAGACAAACTACAGACAGACTACAGAACACAGACAGACTACAGACCGAATACAGACAAACTACAGACAGTCCACAAACAGAACACAGACAGAGGAATTTCCAGAAAGACATTCAAATAACAACGGCTGAGAAGGGAACAGATTCTTATCCAAGTGAGATCATTCTAAACCAGGGCCTGGGGATTACCATGACAGTGTGGTAAATCACATCAGACACCACAGAGCAGAGAGCCACATTCTGAACTGCAAATATTACTAATAAAAGTTCAAACATCATCTTTCTTTCCATACATGCTGTATGTGTGTCCCCGTTGAGAACTGCCCCTGGTTAGTCCCTCACCTGGTAAATGAAATGCACTTGTACATTTAGGAGTTGCTTCAGCAGCCGTGTCAGAAATGTAATGTGATTCAAAGGAAAGAGGCTTCGTGAATGACCTTGTATCCTTCATGGTTGTCCTGGGTGCAGCCTGTAGACAGACAGTGGGCCAGGGCCACACAGCGTTTGGTCACAGACACTGTGTTCCCCTGGACGTCCAACACATGGAGGGTGTAGCAGTACCTGGTCTCTGTCAGACACACAGACACTGTCGTTAAAGGTGCATTCTGCAATATTTACAGCTGAAAGATGGATACATGTGATCTAACGTTCAGACACTATGGAATCCTGAGAAATAACAGCTATAACGCAAATGTAGCTTACTTTTCAACGGCAATGTCATTCATTTCTATGAATATCATGTGTAAACAATTAATGTAAACGCAAATGTAGCTTACTTTTCAACAGCAATGTCATTCATTTCTATGAATATCATGTGTTAACAATCTACTTCTTACTGAAGTGGACGGTAACACTGAAAGAGCCTGAGGTTCAGATGGATTCCAGTGATTTAAACCAATCCTCACATTTCATGTGATAAACTACGATTTATCATTTGTTAATAACTCAAAGAATGTGCTTTTAAGATCAAAAGATCATCTATATAAAAGAAAAGAGCCTGTGGAATTATACAACCTGCCAATTCAATTTCGTATCTAAACATGTCCAGCTGAAGTGAAATACACTGTTTAAGATACAGAAACCAGCAAAGACAACATTGATAACCCTTCATTTTACAGCCTGGTATTTTCCTGTCATTTATATTTCTGCTCTGGACGGAGTCGAGAGGGTCTGAAAAACAGGGTTTGATGATAGATACAGAGCAGGCTGTAAATACCAGAAATACCTTACTGTAATTACCTCGTGGGCAGTATACGTCCGGAGCCCAGCGATTGCATTCGTAGTTGTCTGGTGCATCTTTACATGTGAAGCACTTGAACCCTCCAGGATGAGGAGTGGCTGTGGAGACGAGGAGACGAGCACAAGTCTATTATTCACCATCTAGATTTAATAACATATTTTTGGTAGATTTAATAACATGTCCCAAAATGAAAAAACACTTCCCTGAATCAATACATTGTCATTACTCAATGAGCTATAGAAGAAATGCAAATTGTACATTTGACTCCTAATTGTGTTGTAGTCCTCAGAGCTACAGCGATATGTAGTCCTCAGAGCTACGGCGATCTGTAGTCCTCAGAGCTACAGCGATATGTAGTCCTCAGAGCTACAGCGATATGTAGTCCTCAGAGCTACAGCGATATGTAGTCCTCAGAGCTACAGCGATATGTAGTCCTCAGAGCTACAGCGATGTGTAGTCCTCAGAGCTACAGCGATATGTAGTCCTCAGAGCTACAGCGATATGTAGTCCTCAGAGCTACAGCGATGTGTAGTCCTCAGAGCTACGGCGATATGTAGTCCTCAGAGCTACGGCGATATGTAGTCCTCAGAGCTACAGCGATATGTAGTCCTCAGAGCTACGGCGATATGTAGTCCTCAGAGCTACAGCGATATGTAGTCCTCAGAGCTACAGCGATATGTAGTCCTCAGAGCTACGGCGATATGTAGTCCTCAGAGCTACGGCGATATGTAGTCCTCAGAGCTACAGCGATATGTAGTCCTCAGAGCTACAGCGATATGTAGTCCTCAGAGCTACAGCGATATGTAGTCCTCAGAGCAACAGCGATATGTAGTCCTCAGATCTACGGCGATATGTAGTCCTCAGAGCTACAGCGATATGTAGTCCTCAGAGCTACAGCGATATGTAGTCCTCAGAGCTACAGCGATATGTAGTCCTCAGAGCTACAGCGATATGTAGTCCTCAGAGCTACGGCGATATGTAGTCCTCAGAGCTACAGTGATGTGTAGTCCTCAGAGCTACGGCGATATGTAGTCCTCAGATCTACAGCGATGTGTAGTCCTCAGAGCTACAGCGATATGTAGTCCTCAGAGCTACAGCGATGTGTAGTCCTCAGATCTACAGCGATGTGTAGTCCTCAGAGCTACAGCGATATGTAGTCCTCAGAGCAACAGCGATATGTAGTCCTCAGATCTACGGCGATATGTAGTCCTCAGAGCTACAGCGATATGTAGTCCTCAGATCTATAACAGCAACTTTCCTTTAACGACATACATTTCACTACAGTACATACAGGACATTTAACTACAGTACATACAGGACATTTAACTACAGTACACACAGGACATTTAACTACAGTACATACAGGACATTTAACTACAGTACATACAGGACATTTAACTACAGTACATACAGGACATTTAACTACAGTACATACAGGACATTTAACTACAGTACATACAGGACATTTAACTACAGTACATACAGGACATTTAACTACAGTACACACAGGACATTTAACTACAGTACATACAGGACATTTAACTACAGTACATACAGGACATTTAACTACAGTACATACAGGACATTTAACTACAGTACACACAGGACATTTAACTACAGTACATACAGGACATTTAACTACAGTCAGTCTGTGTGTCTTTGTTAAGTGTTATATTATGA
Source organism: Oncorhynchus keta (assembly GCF_023373465.1). Classification (NCBI taxonomy): domain Eukaryota; kingdom Metazoa; phylum Chordata; class Actinopteri; order Salmoniformes; family Salmonidae; genus Oncorhynchus; species Oncorhynchus keta. The sequence continues at coordinate 104,057 of NW_026289522.1, forward strand.
GAGGACGATACAGTTTGAATTGAATTAATGCCCCATCAGTTCAACCGTCTAGATTCTAGAATAGAATGGTCACTAAACATTGCATGGAGACCATCTGCCGTGATCAAACAGTAGGCTTGTTTGGTTTGTTCAATTGGCAACCATTATGTTAATACTAAGAACACTGGGAATCAGGCCTCCCATTGGATATGCTGCATCCCAAATGGCACGATATTCCCTGTATAGTGCACTAATTTTGATCAAGGCCCATGATGTAGTAGTGCACTATAAAGTGAATGGCGTACCATTTGGGACACATACTAAGACAGCTACAGGTCTTAGGGTCATCCAAACTTCACTCAGCGAACAAAAGTCTGCCTGCCTGCCAGTCTCTCACACACACACACACACACACACACACACACACACACACACACACACACACACACACACACACACACACACACACACACACACACACACACACACACACACACACACTAACACACACATACTCCCACTAATCCACCCTCCATACCCCAAGCCCCCAGGGCTGGTCAAGGTCCTCCTATCCCCCTGTACATGCCGGGCGTGGGTCCAAACAGACACGCATTTCTTGGGGAATTCAGCTCAGGTATCCCTATGAAATTAACAACCATAAACCTGATATAGGAGCTCTTGGCTTATCAGATGTTGAAGGCAGATTGTGCCAAGAGAGCTGAGGTAAAATACATTAGATGAGATTTCAGTGTTTGACTGCAGGGAGATGGAGGGGAGTAGAGGAGGGGAACCTTTAGGGTCTGACCTCGTACGTGCCTGCCTCTTAGAGCTACTGTGCGTTTCCATACTTCTCACACAGCGGTGAGCCCAGTTCTCACTGTGGACCAGTATACTGTACTGTAGTCTGTACTGTAGTACTGTAGTCTGTACTGTAGTACTGTAGTCTGTACTGTAGTACTGTAGTCTGTAGTCTGAGGAACTGAAGCTGAGGTACTGTAGTACTGGCTGAGGGACAGAATGCGTCTCAGTTTCACAGAGAGAAAGGGCTGGGAAACAGGAAGTCACGTCTGGAAACTCGCACACATCTCACTGATACCCAACACTGCAGATGTAGTACGCCAGAGACTGTGTCACACAGTGGTGGATGAGGAAGATGTCTCTACACTGGCATTGTGTATAAATATTGTTTTATTATAATCTCTTCATCTAGATATGGAAAGTGCCTTCAAAGATGAAGGCAGGGTGAAGAGAGGCCTGACTGTGACCATTACCAACTGTGGCCATGTCACCTTTGTCTGGGGATCAGAGCAGGGGCACCTCAAAGATCTGAGGGGGCACAAAGTATGTGAGGATGGCTGGGGGGTTCGGCAAGAATTTTGCCTTTTTCAAACACCTGAAACAGCTTTTTTTCTACAATCCCACCCTTCAGTCCCACCATTAAGCTCCACTCAACCCCTCCCATCATCCTCCCATCTATCTCTGTTTGGATTTGCTTATATATTGTTCAACTGTGCTTTGATGTTTCACAAAACTTCTGAACCTTTCTATTCTCATAGTTTATACAGATCGTAAGTTAAAGATAAAGATTTTTGTTAAGAGTATTATTATATAGGGCTTCCGAGTGGCGCAGCGGTCTAAGGCACTGCATCTCAGTGCAAGAGGTGTCACTACAGTCCTTGGTTCGAATTCAGGCTGTATCACATCCAACCGTGATTGGGAGCCCCATAAGGCCCAGCGTTGTCCAGGTTTGGCCGGGGTAGGCCGTCATTGTAAATAAGAATTTGTTCTTAACTGACTTGCCAAGTTAAATAAAGGTTCAATTTAAATATTATTTATCGATTTGTATTTTTATCAATTACAATATTTTGAGTTTAACCTTAATATTTGTTGTCATATTTGTTCTGTCTTTTCTGGGGGATTAAACTGAAATTGAAACCAATTTTCTACAGCTTGTTTTATACATAGCGACTCTAATTGAATTGATAGCCTGAAACGGCTTCTTGGTGTCTAGTTATGAGGTTTGGAGAACCTATCTGGGCGAACTAAAGACAAATTCATAAAAGAAGAGCCAAAAAATAAATCATAATAATATAAAATTACAAGAATATATATATGTTTTAAAACATTTACAGGACAAATCTGAGGGGGAACGAGCCCCTGTGTGCCCCCCCCCCCACCCCATAAGAACTCTGGATCAGAGGGTCATGGATGGATGCCCTTTCTCTTGGCTGTTATAATGGTCACATCTCAGTATTGATGACTTATTTCAGAGGTCACGGAGACATTGCCAGCAGACTCAACCAGAGGAAAAGAAAGGTCTGACTGCATCTACCACAATTTGATACAAAAATACATTTCCAATGCATGTGTATTCATACTTGATGGATGGAGCAGGATGATGTCCTTCACAGTGAAGTCCCGCGATTGAGCCGCTTCCAGCCAATCAGCGATTAGCGTTAAAAGTAGGACCCAGGCTGCTGGCCAGGCCTCCATCATTGGCTGAGACCTTCCACATGCAGCTGTCTGATTGGTCAACGTCCAGGACACTGTTGAGGGAAATCAATCAGTGAATAAAATATTGAAGGGAAACATCCTCAGAGTTGGAGAGAGACAGCGACAGAGAGAAAGAAAGAGATGGAGATCGATCAGTACATCCGGAGGAGGTGATCAGTTGTCTGTATCTCACTCATGCTGTTGTGTGCGCTGTGCTTTGCTTCATTAACTAAATGTCATCCAGACCCCGACTCAGAGGGCATCCAGTAACTAACCCTATAGTGAATCCCATGAAGCTAGGATCACAGTCTACATACAGTAAGTGGATTGATGAAGGCTTTTCTCAGGTTGCTTGAACGGGGTAAAGGATTGCTTTGAGGACCGACATATTATATCTATTAAATGTTATTAAGGCTGTATTACTGATCTGTTACTAAATCATCTATTATAGTTATTAAATCTGTATTACTGATCTGTTACTTATCTAATGTTATTACATCTGTATTACTGTCTGTTACTAAATCATCTATTATAGTCTATATCTATTAAATGTTATTAAATCTGTATTACTGATCTGTTACTAAATCATCTATTATAGTCTATACATAAATGTTATTATTACTGATCTGTTACTAAATCATCTATTAGTCTATATCTATTAAATAATCACTGATCTGTTGTTACTAAATCTATATCATCTATTATAGTTATTACATCTGTATTACTGATCTGTTACTAAATCATCTATTATAGTCTATATCTATTAAATGTTATTAAATCTGTATTACTGATCTGTTACTAAATCATCTATTATAGTTATTAAATCTGTATTACTGATCTGTTACTAAATCATCTATTATAGTTATTAAATCTGTATTACTGATCTGTTACTAAATCATCTATTATAGTTATTAAATCTGTATTACTGATCTGTTACTAAATCATCTATTATAGTCTATATCTATTAAATGTTATTAAATCTGTATTACTGATCTGTTACTAAATCATCTATTAATCTATATCTATTAAATGTTATTAAATCTGTATTACTGATCTGTTACTAAATCATCTATTATAGTTATTATCTATTATCTGTTATTAAATCTCTATTATGATCTGTTATTAAATCATCTATTATGAGTCTATATCTATTAAATGTTATTAAATCTGTATTACTGATCTGTTACTAAATCATCTATTATAGTCTATATCTATTAATCTGTATTACTGATCTGTTACTAAATCATCTATTAAATCATTAAATGTATTAAACTGATCTGTCTGTTACTAAATCATCTATTATAGTTATTAAATCTGTATTACTGATCTGTTACTAAATCATCTATTATAGTCTATATCTATTAAATGTTATTAAATCTGTATTACTGATCTGTTACTAAATCATCTATTATAGTCTATATCTATTAAATGTTATTAAATCTGTATTACTGATCTGTTACTAAATCATCTATTATAGTCTATATCTATTAAATGTTATTAATCTGTTACTAAATCATCTATTATAGTCTATATCTATTAAATGTTATTAAATCTGTATTACTGATCTGTTACTAAATCATCTATTATAGTCTATATCTATTAAATGTTATTAAATCTGTATTACTGATCTGTTACTAAATCATCTATTATAGTTATTAAATCTGTATTACTGATCTGTTACTAAATCATCTATTATAGTCTATATCTATTAAATGTTATTAAATCTGTATTACTGATCTGTTACTAAATCATCTATTATAGTCTATATCTATTAAATGTTATTAAATCTGTATTACTGATCTGTTACTAAATCATCTATTATAGTCTATATCTATTAAATGTTATTAAATCTGTATTACTGATCTGTTACTAAATCATCTATTATAGTCTATATCTATTAAATGTTATTAAATCTGTATTACTGATCTGTTACTAAATCATCTATTATAGTCTATATCTATTAAATGTTATTAAATCTGTATTACTGATCTGTTACTTCTATATCTATTAAATGTTATTAAATCTGTATTACTGATCTGTTACTAAATCATCTATTATAGTCTATATCTATTAAATGTTATTAAATCTGTTATCTGTTACTAAAATCTATTATAGTTATTAAATCTGTATTACTGATCTGTTACTAAATCATCTATTATAGTCTATATCTATTAAATGTTATTAAATCTGTATTACTGATCTGTTACTAAATCATCTATTATAGTCTATATCTAGAATTAAATGTTATTAAATCTGTCATCTATTACTGATCTGTTACTAAATCATCTATTATAGTCTTCTATTAAATACTGATGTTATTTTTGCCTGCTCTGTATTACTAAATCATCTATTATAGTCTATATCTATTTTTGCCTGTATTACTGTTACTAAATCATCTATTATAGTCTATATCTATTAAATGTTATTAAATCTGTCTATATATTACTGATCTGTTACTAAATCATCTATTATTTAAATGTTATTAAATCTGTATTACTGATCTGTTACTAAATCATCTATTATAGCCTCTGCCCATCATACTAACTATGTTATTATGTTTTGCCCTCCATTCATTGAAAACACATTGTAACTGAACATCATCTATTATGTCAGTTGTATTTTTGAGAGCTCCATCTGAGTCTATTAAATCCTGGCCCCCACTGGTTGTATTTTTTGCACTGCTGTTACCATCAGAGAGGATGGTATTTTTGCCTGAAGTCATGGGGAAGTCATGTTAAGTAAGCCAAAGCTCTACAGCTAAATAACCAGTCAGATTATCGGATGTTCATGTTGTTAATCCCTGACTCTGTAAAACAATGAGAGGAGCTGGACAAAAAGAAGACCAACTAGATTAGAGATGGAATGTCCGTTTTGTTTTCCTATGTTATACAGCCTGACTACCAGCCCAGGCCAGAGAGGACAATGGTGGGTCTGCCTGGAGGGAGACTGGTGTCTGCCCCACTAAAGACCCTCTTTACTTCCATACCAGTGAGCCTGGGAAATGGGACCAGTACCCATGACAAAGCCCCCGATGCTGGACTCTCTATGGGCTCAGACCAGGGACAGATAATGAGCCTCCTCTCCTCCTCCATGACTCTGGATGCACAGACTCAACTTGGTTCTACAATGTAGGGGCCAATGGCAGGGGTTTAATTACTCAATCCCGGGTAGAGGGAGCAATACTGATACGGTTGGAATTTCACACCTTGCAGAGATAAGATATTGATGGACTTTATTAATCCCCTTTCTGCCGAAAACAAACTTTTTTTCCACTATTACAAAGCCTTCCTTTACCTCCATTTAAAGCCTGGTAATATGAGACATTTTTTTATTTTATAATTCATTTATTCACAATTTACTATTAAGTAGTCTTATCCCATATCAGAAAGATAATCAATATTCATTGATTGAACTTCAAATAAACTCCCCAATCTCTAATAAGAAGCCTTGGCGTGCATCATTATTCCATAAAGTAGCTTGAATAAAGCACATTAGCAAAAAGCTAGAGGATGACCTTGGCCTTGGCTTGAACATGAAGTCAGATTTATAAGATTGTATTTTTGCCTGCTGTCCTTCATGACGACGGTACGGTTGTATTTTTGCCTGCTGCCCTTCATGACGACGGTACGGTTGTATTTTTGCCTGCTGTCCTTCATGACGACGGTACAATTGTATTTTTGCCTGCTGTCCTTCATGACAACGGTACGGTTGTATTTTTGCCTGCTGTCCTTCATGACGACGGTACGGTTGTATTTTTGCCTGCTGTCCTTCATGACGACCGTACGGTTGTATTTTTGCCTGCTGTCCTTCATGACGACGGTACGGTTGTATTTTTTTGTCCCTGCTGTATTTTTCCTGCCCTTCATGACGACGGTACAATTGTATTTTTGCCTGCTGTCCTTCATGACAACGGTATTTTTGATCTGGCTAAATCATGTATTTTTGCCTGCTGTCCTTCATGACGACGGTACGGTTGTATTTTTGCCTGCTGTCCTTCATGACTATTTTTGCCTGCTGGTACGGTTGTATTTTTTTGCCTGCTGTCCTTCATGACGACGGTACGGTTGTATTTTTGCCTGCTGCCCATCATGACGACCGTACGGTTGTATTTTTGCCTGCTGCCCATCATGACGACGGTACGGTTGTATTTTTGCCTGCTGCCCATCATGACGACGGTACGGTTGTATTTTTGCCTGCTGTCCTTCATGACGACGGTATGGTTGTATTTTTGCCTGCTGTCCTTCATGATGACGGTACGGTTGTATTTTTGCCTGCTGCCCATCATGACGACGGTATGGTTGTATTTTTGCCTGCTGTCCATCATGACGACCGTACGGTTGTATTTTTGCCTGCTGCCCATCATGACGACGGTACGGTTGTATTTTTGCCTGCTGCCCATCATGACGACGGTATGGTTGTATTTTTGCCTGCTGTCCTTCATGATGACCGTATGGTTGTATTTTTGCCTGCTGCCCATCATGACGACGGTACGGTTGTATTTTTGCCTGCTGTCCTTCATGACGTAAGGTTGATTTTTGCCTGTACTGGTTGTATTTTTGCCTGCTGTCCATCCATGACGACGTCAGTTGTATTTTGCCTGCTGTCCTTCATGTATTTATCTTTGCCTGCTGTCCTTCATGATACGGTACGGTTGTATTTTTGCCTGCTGTCCATCATGACGACCGTACGGTTGTATTTTTGCCTGCTGTCCTTCATGACGACCGTACGGTTGTATTTTTGCCTGCTGTCCTTCATGACGACGGTACGGTTGTATTTTTGCCTGCTGTCCATCATGACGACGGTATGGTTGTATTTTTGCCTGCTGTCCTTCATGACGACCGTAAGGTTGTATTTTTGCCTGCTGTCCTTCATGACGACGGTACGGTTGTATTTTTGCCTGCTGTCCTTCATGACGACCGTGCGGTTGTAAATGTTTGTTTTCTTATAATTTCTCACAGTTTTTCTTATGAATGCTTTAATATAATATGTATGTGGTCTAAAGAGATACTGTTATAATTTGTACTTCAATAACGCTCTAATTATGTATAAATATATTTAAGTGCAATCTTCATGAGATACACAGCAGACAATCTAATCCAAACTAAAAGATAAGTATTATATATTTATTCTATATTTATTCATATCAGATTGATGCACATATAATTCCAACCACATTATGTAGTTTCCATTCAAGTCTTTCTTTTCAAAGCACGTCAACAAGAATACATTGAGACAGGAACCTCAACTCTCCTTCCTTCCTCTCAACCCTTCTGCCAGAGCTGGAGCAATAAACAGATCTGTCACCAACACTTTATTACCTGCATGTCAGTGGAGGCTGAGGGGAGGACGGCTCATACTAATGGCTGGAACGGAGTCAGTGGAACGGCATCAAACACGTGGAAACCGTGGAAACCATGGAAACCGTGTGTTTGATGTATTTGATACCATTCCACCGATTCCACTCCAGTCATTACCACGAGCAGATTTACAGTGGATTGATGGCAGGAAATGGCTTCAATTAAATCCTTCCTCTAAGATGAGACCTTCATAGAAACCACATGCATTCTCTCTCATCATTTTATCTCTCTCTATTTATTTCTCCATCTACATCGCTCTCTTTCTCTGCATTCCACTGGCCACTGGCCAGTAATCACTTGCCCAGGTGGAAGGTCGGGCAGGAAATGAGAGAGAGAGAGAGACTATAATGTTTACTTTTAATTTGTATTGTTTATTTCACTTTTGTTTATTATCTAGTTCACTTGCTTTGGCAATGTTAACATATCTGAACCAGGACTCCTGTCCTCCTGGACTAGGACCAGGTGGGAAAGGTGATCCTGAACCAGGACTCCTGTCCTCCTGGACTAGGACCAGGTGGGAAAGGTGATCCTGAACCAGGACTCCTGTCCTCCTGTACTAGGGTCAGGTGGGAAAGGTGATCCTGAACCAGGACTCCTGTCCTCCTGTACTAGGGCCAGGTGGGAAAGGTGATTCTGAACCAGGACTCCTGTCCTCCTGTACTAGGGCCAGGTGGGAAAGGTGATCCTGAACCAGGACTCCTGTCCTCCTGGACTAGGGCCAGGTGGGAAAGGTGATTCTGAACCAGGACTCCTGTCCTCCTGTACTAGGGTCAGGTGCGAAAGGTGATTCTGAACCAGGACTCCTGTCCTCCTGGACTAGGACCAGGTGGGAAAGGTGATCCTGAACCAGGACTCCTGTCCTCCTGTACTAGGACCAGGTGGGAAAGGTGATCCTGAACCAGGACTCCTGTCCTCCTGTACTAGGGCCAGGTGAGAAAGGTGATCCTGAACCAGGACTCCTGTCCTCCTGTACTAGGACCAGGTGGGAAAGGTGATCCTGAACCAGGACTCCTGTCCTCCTGTACTAGGACCAGGTGGGAAAGGTGATCCTGAACCAGGACTCCTGTCCTCCTGTACTAGGACCAGGTGGGAAAGGTGATCCTGAACCAGGACTCCTGTCCTCCTGTACTAGGACCAGGTGGGAAAGGTGATCCTGAACCAGGACTCCTGTCCTCCTGTACTAGGACCAGGTGGGAAAGGTGATCCTGAACCAGGACTCCTGTCCTCCTGTACTAGGACCAGGTGGGAAAGGTGATCCTGAACCAGGACTCCTGTCCTCCTGTACTAGGACCAGGTGGGAAAGGTGATCCTGAACCAGGACTCCTGTCCTCCTGTACTAGGGTCAGGTGGGAAAGGTGATCCTGAACCAGGACTCCTGTCCTCCTGTACTAGGGCCAGGTGCGAAAGGTGATCCTGAACCAGGCAACGTGATGTTCCAGGTCAAACAGGGAACAACAATCCTCTGTGAATGACTGGGGTTCTTCCCTTCACTACAGTACAGAGGCACAGAGAGAGAGAGATGCTAATGCCTTCTGTTGTGTTCAGAACTAGTCAGACCAAATGTTGCTGTAGGAGTATGATTCTCTCTATGATGTCATTTATCTCTGTGGGATACTACAACACTGAGTAAGAAGCTAAGAGACTTCTGAACCACTGTAGTCAGCCAATGGAGGATTATACAGTATACATGGGCCTCTATGTATGAGAATCTGGTTTGTCCCAAGTAGCTCAGTTGGTAGAGCATGGTGCTTGGAAAGCCAGGGCTGTGGGTTTGATTCCCATGGGGGACCAGTATGAAAATCTGTGCACTCCCTACTGTAAGTCATTCTGGATAAGAGATTATGAAAATTACTAAAAGAGGCTAGGGTTAATTAAGATAAATGATAATCCTAAATGACAACAACAGCTAAATTATTGCAACTGAAGAGAGAGCAACTCAGTCTAAGTGTAGTGCTGATCTGGAAGATGATAAAAACCTGGTCAAAAAGAATTTCCCTCAAGTCACACAGCATATGTCTCATGGAACAAAATCGTCGGTTTTGGATTCCAAAGAAAGACTGGTCGCAATTAAGCTTTAAATCAATATCCATTCCATTGAAATTCAAGATTGAGTCGTGCGAGGAGCACAGATTGTTGAACCACTTTGAGGTGCTGTAAGTCAACTGTAAGGGCTCTTAACCCTCTGGTACCTCCATAGACAGGGACATGTTGTGGGAGTAGATATATTTAGTGGTTATACAGAGGGCAGCCTGGGTTAAGAACCTGCTGCTGTCCGTTTTATAGGAAGTCCTGAGGTAAATCTGTCACTCACTGATTTAGTGAAAATAAAGGAGCTATCTAGAACCTTAAAGGGTTCCTCGGCTGTCCCCATAGGAGAACCCTTTGAAGAACCCCTTTTGAGTTGCAGGTAGAACCCTTTTGGGTTCCAAATAGAACCCTTTTGGTTCCATGAGGAACCTGTAACCAAAAAGGGTTATCCTATGGGGACAGCCGAAGAACACTTTTGGAACCCTTTTTTCTAAGAGTGAACTGTATGTTTCAATGGACTGAAGCCCATACTGTACCTCTACATGCCTGGTCTCTGGGACTGACTGCTAGAGAAGTAGTAGGACTGGCACAGAGAAATGTATTGCGGAGGCGTTGTGCCCTTCAGTGTCACTGTGGAACGTCAAGAGGTTGTCTGGGAGGCTGCTGGTGATATGGCGCTAGTCGATGAGATATGGTCTACTCTCCAAGAGCTCCGGACATCCTGTAGGTTCTATTACTGTACCATCCTGCCCTTTATGATGACGGAGAACATTCCTTTATGTAGACCTAGAACATTCCTTTATGTAGACCTAGAACATTCCTTTATGATGATGTAGAACATTCCTTTATGATGATGTAGAACATTCCTTTATGATGACATAGAACATTCCTTTATGATGACCTAGAACATTCCTTTATGATGACGTAGAACATTCCTTTATGATGACGTAGAACATTCCTTTATGATGACATAGAACATTCCTTTATGATGACCTAGAACATTCCTTTATGATGATGTAGAACATTCCTTTATGATAACCTAGAACATACTTGATGATGCTTTATGATGACCTAGAACATTCCTTTATGATGATGTAGAACATTCCTTTATGATGGCCTAGAACATTCTTGATCATGCTTTATGATGACCTAGAACATTCCTTTATGATGATGTAGAACATTCCTTTATGATGACCTAGAACATTCTTGATCATGCTTTATGATGACCTAGAACATTCCTTTATGATGTCAAGCTGATTTTGGGCTCTATTCAATCAGATCCACTTTAGCCTACATCCACATAGCGGTTGTTTTGGCAGTGTCAGAGTTGGAACTGTGTTAGAGCTGTCAGATCCACAAGTGGTTCCTGGCATTATACATCAGATTTGTAAAGTGGGCATTGCCATTGGCTACCCTGCCGCCCCGGCATTATACATCAAGTGGGCATTGCCATTGGCTGCACGGAGTCGGATTATTAAGAGAAATCCCATGCAGCCTTGTTTGAACACTGGAATGTGAGATGTAATCTACATCTTGATTAGGCTGATAGAAATCCTCGTATTGATGAAGGATTTTAAATGTGAGAAATAGCCTACACTTTCTCATTCTGAACTTGTAACGTGAGTGGGACGGGTGTGGCTTCGTGACATTGATCAAGAGTAGCTGCTCACTGATTTGACACCTCTGACACCTCCAACATCAGCTATGCGGGTGTCGGCTATAACCGGTTAATGCTTGATCTGATTGAATCTAGGCCTTAATGCTGGGTGCTGAGGTTGGTGTAGACAGGCAGACAGGTGGTGTGAGGATATGGAGCAATGAATGGACCAGTGGACAGATTGACACACAGCAGGCTCTGGACCTCTGGACCTCTGGACCTCTGGACCTCTGGACCTCTGGCTGCCTGGAGTCACAGACTTAGATTCTCTACTTTTCCCCCATCTCTTCTTCCTGACCCTGTGGCTGCACTACTTCCATCTCTAATTAAGTGATTTGTAAGAGAGAGGCCCCTTTGGACTACAGGGGCCAGAGGCTGTCCCTCCCCAGTTAGGGTGCTGTACAAATGGAATTTCTGTTGCATGGCTTTTACGTGAAAAGGGAGAGCGAGAGAGAGCAAGAGAGAGAAGGAGAGGGAGAGGAGAGAGAGAGAGAGAGAGAGAGAGAGAGAGAGAGAGAGAGAGAGAGAGAGAGGAGAGAGGAGAGACCATTCCTTTAGAAAGGTGATCTAGAACAAGACTCCAACAGCCACACTCACATGATGACCCGAACAGACCCCTTCCACACTCACATACTTAAGGAAAGGTGCTTCTGAAAAAAAAAATCTAAATTACAAGACTCACAACAGCCACACTCACACCCCGTTCCACACTCACCCCGTTCCACACTCACACCCCGTTCCACACTCTCACACACAGACAGACTGCCTCTGTGATGACCGGGCCAGACCACAAATAGACATGTTTTTACTTGACTGAGTTTAAAAGGAATTCCGGCAAACAACTTGTTTAGAATGCTTCCCAGTACCTATTTATTTTAAAGTTATAGCATGACGCCATGATGCATCTTTTTAAGTAGTTGGGAAAATACAGACTGGAATTGAAGCTAAATTGAGAACACATGCAGATGTATTTCTAGGCCAGACAGACTTCCTGAGAAAATGCCAAACACAAAGCATTCAGACCACTTGACTTTCTCCACATTTTATTACATTACAGCCGTATTCCAAAATGGATTACATCGTTTTTTCCACCCCCCCATCATCAATCTGCACACAATACCCCATAACCACAAAGCAAAAACAGGGTTTAAAAAAATGTTTGCAACAGAAAGAATCTGACAGTGGACTGCAGGAGCATATGTGTACAGTGATGTCAGTGTGAGGACTCTCTCTGCACACCTGGACAGTAGTAATTCTACAGTATGGTTGTAGTGAACCTGCTGATGGTAGAAGCCTCAGGGCAGCCTGTCGTGTTTGAGGCCCTGTCATTCCTATAGCCATAATAACACCACTTAACACTGTAGTGTACCTCACTTGTTTAATGTAGGCCTACCACACAGCTGTGGAAGACTGCTTCCCATCCCGGCCTTGCCCTTCCACATATCTGACAGATTTCAGCACTAGCAAACCTCATTTAGCTACAATACAATAACATACAACAATATGGCCAACTGTTAAATCTGGAGAGAATAATTCCTGCTCTCTCTGCTTTCTCAGTGTGTCGATTGTCTTTCATTGTGCTGAGGCAGCTATAAGTAAATTTACACTCAGTTGATTATTTATGGGCCAGGCACATATGGCAGCGCTGCACTGGCATTGCAGTTCCTAAACCTGTGCCATGCACCTGCTAACGTTACTACTTTAAGTATTCCCGAAATCAGTCTGACAGCTCTGCCATCTCATCCCCTTTGAATGGGGATCACTTAAAATAATGGAATGGTCACAATTCATAATCTGCTGAATTTGAGAAAACTCAGTTTAAAACGAGATAGAGAGCTAATTGTATTGTATATAGTACAGGGACCACCGTAAGTAAAACGTACGACGTTTCCAAACAACTCACATTTGACTACTAACCAACTGAAACGCGCACTGATTTGTCTGTTGGAAATATAGATGGGTAAGAAATATGCAGATAAGAATAGTTGTTTTTGTGGATCACAGCTGTTTTTATGTCTCGTATCTCATTTCATTGTGCACAGTGTTCAACCTAAAGAATCATAAAAAAATACTGCACCGCAATCTCTGAAAACAACACTTACCCAAATAAAACACCTCCCGAACTTCGTGGGTAAATCAACTGAATAATATTCCACTTGTTAGTCTAGATAAACATTCGGGCTCAGAAGTGGATGTGTAGCCCGATGGAATCGACATACTACTGGGAACGAATGCCGCTCTTGCAGTTTCGGGAGTTTCTGTAGGCGTGTATAATACGTAACCATTGGAACGTCAGTGCAAGAGAGATGTAGGGGGAATTGGGAAGATGGGGGGGTCTTCACCTTATCCATCCCATATCCATTGTATTCATCTACACATATGGTACATGGACTATTGTCAAGACATGACAAATGTTTTTCAATATCAATATTTTTTACTTTTAAGATCTAAAATGGTTATTACAATTTTGACTATGCTATTTGTTATTTGTGTGTTCCGGAGTTCTAAATTGAGCAGCTGCTGAAAAATGAGCTCCTGTATATATTGAGATTTAAATGGTTTTTTAGAGTGAAGTACATCGAAAAAATCAAGAGAAAACTGCAAGACTCAATAGAAGACAAAACAAGGAACAAACCAAAAAAGACAGGCTTTTGAAAAATTAACTATTTTTCATAAAATTGTACAGTTATCTTAGCTAGCTGAATTGCTAGCAGAATTGTTTACTTGTTGCTAAGCAGTTGCTAGGGACTCTCCTGGAAGAAGCTAGCTAGCTTACAAAGAATAACAACAAAAATATCTAGTTAACAGAAGAAAGGAAGACAAAATAAGGACAAAAGAAGGACAGAAGAAAAAGGAAAAGAAAGAGGACAACAAAGTGAAACAGTCAGCACTTCTATTGCAACTTCGTATTTCGTCGTCCTAACGTAGTCTACACTGCTATCTGCCCAGCAGCTAGCCAGCTAGCAAACGTCCACCGTCTACCGAATAGCAGCACTGTAGAAACTATTACACTCAACTGAACGACTTGATTAGTGTAGTGTTAGCTAGCTACATAGTTGTCTTTGCTCTCTTTGTATCCAAGATAATTGTGTAGTTTAGAGCGTGTAGTCTTAGAGTGATTATCTTAATTTACCGAGGTTAGCTAGCCAGCTATTTGTCGTCCTTAACGTAGGAGACACTGCTAGCTAGCCAACAGCTAGCCAACGTCTACTGAATAGAACTTCCGCACTCAACAACCCGGTCGCATTCCGCTTCGCTCCACAGGTAGTATCACATTTTCATTTCATTTCATTACAGCACAACGGTTTGATTTGTTTGATCGTAGCTAGCTACATAGCTAGCTACATAGCCGTCAGTGTATCAAAGATAATTGTGTAGTCTAAAGCGATTTTCTAGGTTAGCTAGCCAGCTATTGTCGTTCTTTTAACGCAACGTAACGTAATCAACACTGCTAGCTAGCCAGCTAGCCCCCGAATAGCAGCACTGTAGAAACTATTACACTCAACGGAACGACTTGATTAGTGTAGTGTCAACAACGCAGCCACTGCCAGCTAGCCTACAAAGTCAACAACGCAGCCACTGCCAGCTAGCCTACTTCAGCAGTACTGTATCATTTTTAATCATTTTAGTCAATAAGATTCTTGCTACGTAAGCTTAACTTTCTGAACATTCGAGACGTGTAGTCCACTTGTCATTCCAATCTCCTTGCATTAGCGTAGCCTCTTCTGTAGCCTGTCAACTATGTGTCTGTCTATCCCTGTTCTCTCCTCTCTGCACAGACCATACAAACGCTCCACACCGCGTGGCCGCGGCCAACCTAATCTGGTGGTCCCAGCGCGCACGACCCACGTGGAGTTCCAGGTCTCCGGTAGCCTCTGGAACTGCCGATCTGCGGCCAACAAGGCAGAGTTTATCTCAGCCTATGCCTCCCTCCAGTCCCTCGACTTCTTGGCACTGACGGAAATATGGATCACCATAGATAACACTGCTACTCCTACTGCTCTCTCTTCGTCCGCCCACGTGTTCTCGCACACCCCGAGAGCTTCTGGTCAGCGGGGTGGTGGCACCGGGATCCTCATCTCTCCCAAGTGGTCATTCTCTCTTTCTCCCCTTACCCATCTGTCTATCGCCTCCTTTGAATTTCATGCTGTCACAGTTACCAGCCCTTTCAAGCTTAACATCCTTATCATTTATCGCCCTCCAGGTCCCCTCGGAGAGTTCATCAATGAGCTTGATGTCTTGATAAGCTCCTTTCCTGAGGACGGCTCACCTCTCACAGTTCTGGGCGACTTTAACCTCCCCACGTCTACCTTTGACTCATTCCTCTCTGCCTCCTTCTTTCCACTCCTCTCCTCTTTTGACCTCACCCTCTCACCTTCCCCCCTACTCACAAGGCAGGCAATACGCTCGACCTCATCTTTACTAGATGCTGTTCTTCCACTAACCTCATTGCAACTCCCTCCAAGTCTCCGACCACTACCTTGTATCCTTTTCCCTCTCGCTCTCATCCAACACTTCCCACACTGCCCCTACTCGGATGGTATCGCGCCGTCCCAACCTTCGCTCTCTCTCCCCGCTACTCTCTCCTCTTCCATCCTATCATCTCTTCCCTCTGCTCAAACCTTCTCCAACCTATCTCCTGATTCTGCCTCCTCAACCCTCCTCTCCTCCCTTTCTGCATCCTTTGACTCTCTATGTCCCCTATCTTCCAGGCCGACAAGAGAGAGACGGTCCTCCCCTCCCGCTCCGTGGCTCGACGACTCATTGCGAGCTCACAGAACAGGGCTCCGGGCAGCCGAGCGGAAATGGAGGAAAACTCGCCTCCCTGCGGACCTGGCATCCTTTCACTCCCTCCTCTCTACATTTTCCTCCTCTGTCTCTGCTGCTAAAGCCACTTTCTACCACTCTAAATTCCAAGCATCTGCCTCTAACCCTAGGAAGCTCTTTGCCACCTTCTCCTCCCTCCTGAATCCTCCTCCCCCTCCCCCTCCTCCCTCTCTGCAGATGACTTCGTCAACCATTTTGAAAAGAAGGTCGACGACATCCGATCCTCGTTTGCTAAGTCAAACGACACCGCTGGTTCTGCTCACACTGCCCTACCCTGTGCTCTGACCTCTTTCTCCCTCTCTCTCCAGATGAAATCTCGCGTCTTGTGACGGCCGGCCGCCCAACAACCTGCCCGCTCGACCCTATCCCCTCCTCTCTTCTCCAGACCATTTCCGGAGACCTTGTTTAGAATGCTTCTCCCTTACCTCACCTCGCTCATCAACTCATCCCTGACCGCTGGCTATGTCCCTTCCGTCTTCAAGAGAGCGAGAGTTGCACCCCTTCTGAAAAAACCTACACTCGATCCCTCCGATGTCAACAACTACAGACCAGTATCCCTTCTTTCTTTTCTCTCCAAAACTCTTGAACATGCCGTCGTTGGTCAGCTCTCCCGCTATCTCTCTCAGAATGACCTTCTTGATCCAAATCAGTCAGGTTTCAAGACTAGTCATTCAACTGAGACTGCTCTTCTCTGTATCACGGAGGCGCTCCGCACTGCTAAAGCTAACTCTCTCTCCTCTGCTCTCATCCTTCTAGACCTATCGGCTGCCTTCGATACTGTGAACCATCAGATCCTCCTCTCCACCCTCTCCGAGTTGGGCATCTCCGGCGCAGTGGCCCACGCTTGGATTGCGTCCTACCTGACAGGTCGCTCCTACCAGGTGGCGTGGCGAGAATCTGTCTCCTCACCACGCGCTATGTAGGCCACCCACAGGTGTCACCACTGGTGTCCCCAGGGCTCTAGGCCCTCTCCTATTCTCGCTATACACCAAGTCACTTGGCTCTGTCATAACCTCACATGGTCTCTCCTATCATGTGCTATGCAGATGACACACAATTAATCTTCCACCTCCATTCCTGCTCCCCTTCTGATGACCAGGTGGCAGTCCACCTGACTGTGCTGCTGCTCCAGTTTCATCTCTGCATGTCTGGAACAGACATATCATGGATAACGGATCACCACCTTTGAGATATCAAGCTGAACCTCGGCAAGACGGAGCTGCTCTTCCTCCCGGGAAGGACTGCCCGTTCCATGATCTCGCCATCACGGTTGACAACTCCATTGTGTCCTCCTCCCAGAGCGCTAAGAACCTTGGCGTGATCCTGGACAACACCCTGTCGTTCTCAACTAACATCAAGGCGGTGGCCCGTTCCTGTAGGTTCATGCTCTACAACATCCGCAGAGTACGACCCTGCCTCACACAGGAAGCGGGCAGGTCCTAATCCAGGCACTTGTCATCTCCCGTCTGGATTACTGCAACTCGCTGTTGGCTGGGCTCCCTGCCTGTGCCATTAAACCCCTACAACTCATCCAGAACGCCGCAGCCCGTCTGGTGTTCAACCTTCCCAAGTTTCTCCCGTCACCCCGCTCCTCCGCTCTCTCCACTGGCTTCCAGTTGAAGCTCGCATCCGCTACAAGACCATACGAAGCTGTGAGGGAACGGCACCTCAGTACCTCCAGGCTCTGATCAGGCCCTACACCCAAACAAGGGCACTGCGTTCATCCACCTCTGGCCTGCTCGCCTCCCTACCACTGAGGAAGTACAGTTCCTGCTCAGCCCAGTCAAAACTGTTCGCTGCTCTGGCTCCCCAATGGTGGAACACACTCCCTCACGACGCCAGGACAGCGGAGTCAATCACCACCTTCCGGAGACACCTGAAACCCCACCTCTTTAAGGAATACCTAGGATAGGATAAAGTAATCCTTCTCACCCCCCTTAAAAGATTTAGATGCACTATTGTAAAGTGGCTGTTCCACTGGATGTAATAAGGTGAATGCACCAATTTGTAAGTCGCTCTGGATAAGAGCGTCTGCTAAATGACTTAAATGTAAATGTAAAAGTAAATGTTATTATTTAACTGTTACACATATTTTAAAATCACTCCAATAAAATTAAGAGGCTGGAATGGAAACACATTTGTAATTTATTAAACTGTTTTACACAAACCTAAATCAGTTCCACATAATCACTGTCCTCTAGTGGGGATAACTCTTTAGGAGCAACGCCAATAAATATACTATTATACTATAAGTCTGTTATAATGGGTTCAGATTCCACTAGGGCCCTACAGACCACACATGGTTTCTCTAGATCTCTTTCCACTAGCAACATTTATCACCACAAGTTGAATAGCTTTATGAACTTTAATTTCTGATTGTGTGTGACAAAATATTCCTTTCCCCAGTGGAAAAACTCTCAGTGACATGCATTCATTTACCAAATACATAGATCCTTCATGAACAGACCTAGAGAGGAATGTCTGAACATAAACTAGGTTCACATAGAAATAGATTGTCAGGGGTTGTAAGAGTTTCCTGTTCCTGGAAACTGAACACATAAAGAATAGCAGCTAGCCATGATGCTGTGTTATTGGCCTGTATAACCTGAAGGATTTATCAACCCATCAAGACAGTGTGTTGAGAGAGTGACTGACTCTGGCCTTGACTGTGCAGAGGTCCACCGTCACAAACTGCCGCAGCTGTTAGCTGGTGTTGAAAATACACCCGTTAATATGCGTTGCTTGTCAGTTCTGACTGTGTCCGTGTGCTCAACATTTCAACATTATGTAGCACAAGCAAGGAGATTTCAGTGTCTTTACTTGAATGGTCTCTGGATTAATGCCAGTGATATTAGATGAATGTTTAGTCTGTGAATGCCCTTTCATCTGACTGTACACAGACTTACTGAATTCCTCTTAGCATACAGAAGTAAAACGGCAGATTTATGTTGCTCTGAAAACATTTCTATTCAATACATTTGTATTGTATTTATATATTTTAAACAGCACATAAACGTAGACAGGATCGTGTGAAAAGAGAAAGTGAGAGAGGAGAGAGAGGGAGAATTCCGACCAAGAATTCACAAAATGGGACAAACACCAAATTCTGCAAAAGATATCCTCTGTGTACAACGCAAAACACCAAATAATGCATGCAGATTAATTATCAAAATCTGGAAGAAATAGCTGTTAAATTCTACAACCACCTAAAAGGAAGTGATTCCCAAACCTTCCATAACAAAGCCATCACCAGAAATGAACCTGGAGAAGAGTCCCCTAAGGAAGCTGGTCCTGGGGCTCTGTTCACAAACAAAAAGCCCCAGGACAGCAACACAATTAGCAACAGAATTAGACCCAACCAAATCATGAGAAAACAAAAATATAATTACTTGACACATTGGAAATAATTTATTTGGCCCTTAACAGAGAGTACACAGCTGCAGAATACCTGACCACTGTGACTGACCCTTAACAGAGAGTACACAGCGGCAGAATACCTGACCACTGTGACTGACCCAAACTTAAGGAAATCCTTGACTATGTACAGACTCCTTGCTATTGAGAAAGCCTTGCTATTGAGAAAGCCTTGCTATTGAGAAAGGCAGACCTGGCTCTCAAGAGAAGACAGGCTATGTGCTCACTGCCCACAAAATGAGGTGGAAACTGAACTGCACTTCCTAACTTCCTGCCAAATGTATGACAATATTAGAGACCCATATTTCCCTCAAATTACACAGACACACAAAGAATTTGAAAACAAACCCAATTTAGATAAACTCCCATATCTACTGGGTGAGATACAGTGTGACATCAGTGTGACATCACATCACATCAGCAAGATTTGTAACCTGTTGCCACTAGAAAAGGGCAACCAGTGAAGAACAAACACCATTGTAAATACAACCCATATTTCTGTTTATTTATTTCCCCTTTTGTAACTATTTGCACATCATTATTTTTTTTTCTTTATTATTTTGGAACTTTTGTGAGTGTAATGTTTACTGTTCATTTTGTATTGTTTATTATCTTGCTTTGTCAATGTAAACATATGTTTCCCATGTCAATAAAGCCTCTTAAATTGAAAGAGAGAGAGGAGAGAGAGCGAGGTGAGAGAGATAAAGAGAGAGAGAGAGAGGAGAGAGAGAGAGAGAGAGAGAGAGGGAGAGAGAGAGAGAGAGAGAGAGAGAGAGAGAGAGAGAGAGAGAGAGAGGGAGAGAGAGAGGAGAGAGAGAGAGAGAGAGAGAAAGAGAGAGAGAGAGGAGAGAGAGAGAGAGAGAGAGAGAGAGAGAGAGAGAGAGAGAGAGAGAGAGAGAGAGAGAGAGAGAGAGAGAGAGAGAGAGAGAGAGAGAGAGAGAGAGAGAGAGAGGGAGAGAGAGAGAGAGAGTGAGAGGAGAGAGAGAGAGGTGAGAGAGATCAAAGAAAGAAAGAAAGAAAGAAAGGGAGATAATAAAAGGATTACTTCTTCGTTGGTTCCTAGAGGGCATCATTACAATCAAACATTCCTGAGGATACCATGGTTAACTGGGTTGGATTCATTCCTGAGGATACCATGGTTAACTGGGTTGGATTCATTCCTGAGGATACCATGGTTAACTGGGTTGGATTCATTCCTGAGGATACCATGGTTAACTGGGTTGGATTCATTCCTGAGGATACCATGGTTAACTGGGTTGGATTCATTCCTGAGGATACCATGGTTAACTGGGTTGGATTCATTCCTGAGGATACCATGGTTAACTGGGTTGGATTCATTCCTGAGGATACCATGGTTAACTGGGTTGGATTCATTCCTGAGGATACCATGGTTAACTGGGTTATTCATTCCTGAGGATACCATGGTTAACTGGGTTGGATTCATTCCTGAGGATACCATGGTTAACTGGGTTGGATTCATTCCTGAGGATACCATGGTTAACTGGGTTGGATTCATTCCTGAGGATACCATGGTTAATGGTTAACTGGGGATTCATTCCTGAGGATACCATGGTTGGATTCATTCCTGAGGATACCATGGTTAACTGGGTTGGATTCATTCCTGAGGATACCATGGTTAACTGGGTTGGATTCATTCCTGAGGATACCATGGTTAACTGGGTTGGATTCATTCCTGAGGATACCATGGTTAACTGGGTTGGATTCATTCCTGAGGATACCATGGACTGGGTTGGATTCATTCCTGAGGATACCATGGTTAACTGGGTTGGATTCATTCCTGAGGATACCATGGTTAACTGGGTTGGATTCATTCCTGAGGATACCATGGTTAACTGGGTTGGATTCATTCCTGAGGATACCATGGTTAACTGGGTTGGATTCATTCCTGATGATACCATGGTTAACTGGGTTTGATTCATTCCTGAGGATACCATGGTTAACTGGGTTGGATTAAAACAACATAGTGTGACTGACCATCCATTACAAAGCTGTTGCGAAGAATCCACAGGATACATAAACGTGATGGACACTACAACAAAGGACAGAATGACCCGTGTGATGTCAGCCAAGCCTAGTGAACCTTTTCAGTGAAGAATCCAGCCAAGCCTAGTGAACCTTTTCAGTGAGGAATCCAGCCAAGCCTGGTGAACCATTTCAGTGAAGAATCCAGCCAAGCCTAGTGAACCTTTTCAGTGAAGAATCCAGCCAAGCCTAGTGAACCTTTTCAGTGAAGAATCCAGCCAAGCCTAGTGAACCTTTTCAGTGAAGAATCCAGCCAAGCCTAGTGAACCTTTTCAGTGAAGAATCCAGCCGAGCCTAGTGAACCTTGTCAGTGAAGAATCCAGCCGAGCCTAGTGAACCTTTTCAGTGAAGAATCCAGCCAAGCCTAGTGAACCTTTTCAGTGAAGAATCCAGCCAAGCCTCGTGAACCTTTTCAGTGAAGAATCCAGCCAAGCCTAGTGAACCTTTTCAGTGAGGAGTCCAGCTGAGCCTAGTGAACCATTTCAGTGAAGAATCCAGCCAAGCCTAGTGAACCTTTTCAGTGAGGAGTCCAGCTGAGCCTAGTGAACCTTTTCAGTGAGGTATCTTTTCAGAAGGACCAAAAGTGAACAGGGACTCTATGGGATATGAGTTATACATGATATCAAGGGAAACCTCTGTCCTGCAGCACGGACTGTCCTAAACATGTTGTAAACCTCTGTCCTGCAGCACGGTCTGTCCTAAACATGTTATAAACCTCTGTCCTGCAGCACCGTCTGTCCTAAACATGTTATAAACCTCTGTCCTGCAGCACCGTCTGTCCTAAACATGTTATAAACCTCTGTCCTGCAGCACCGTCTGTCCTAAACATGTTGTAAACCTCTGTCCTGCAGCACTGTTTGACCTAAACATGTTGTAAACCTCTGTCCTGCAGCACCGTCTGTCCTAAACATGTTATAAACCTCTGTCCTGCAGCACCGTCTGTCCTAAACATGTTATAAACCTCTGTCCTGCAGCACCGTCTGTCCTAAACATGTTGTAAACCTCTGTCCTGCAGCACTGTTTGACCTAAACATGTTGTAAACCTCTGTCCTGCAGCACTGTTTGACCTAAACATGTTATAAACCTCTGTCCTGCAGCACCGTCTGTTCTAAACATGTTATAAACCTCTGTCCTGCAGCACCGTCTGTCCTAAACATGTTATAAACCTCTGTCCTGCAGCACCGTCTGTCCTAAACATGTTATAAACCTCTGTCCTGCAGCACCGTCTGTCCTAAACATGTTATAAACCTCTGTCCTGCAGCACCGTCTGTCCTAAACATGTTATAAACCTCTGTCCTGCAGCACCGTCTGTCCTAAACATGTTATAAACCTCTGTCCTGCAGCACCGTCTGTCCTAAACATGTTGTAAACCTCTGTCCTGCAGCACCGTCTGTCCTAAACATGTTATAAACCTCTGTCCTGCAGCACGGTCTGTCCTAAACATGTTATAAACCTCTGTCCTGCAGCACCATCTGTCCTAAACATGTTATAAACCTATGTCCTGCAGCACCGTCTGTCCTAAACATGTTATAAACCTCTGTCCTGCAGCACCGTCTGTCCTAAACATGTTATAAACCTCTGTCCTAAACATGTTATAAACCTCTGTCCTGCAGTCCTAAACATGGTCTGTGCCCTAAACATGTTATAAACCTCTGTCCTGCAGCACGGTCTGTCCTAAACATGTTATAAACCTCTGTCCTGCAGCACGGTCTGTCCTAAACATGTTATAAACCTCTGTCCTGCAGCACCGTCTGTCCTAAACATGTTATAAACCTCTGTCCTGCAGCACCGTCTGTCCTAAACATGTTATAAACATTACAGTCTATCAATGTTTACATGAACTTGAGGAAATGATGTCATCTAATATGTAAATACTGTCAATTCTCTTGATTAATTCTAATCGTATCAACCTGTTACAACTGGATTCAGTGATGTCATATGTAGAGACAGACTATCTAGTACTGTAGGTGCAACCCTTTAAAGCACACATCTTTACACCTGACAGCCGTGGACCCTGTGGCTGCTACTATAGCTTATCATAATACTATTTACCAGGCTTACTGTCCTAAATGACATAGCAGTGTTGTGATGTTCCATATTTGACATCAAAAGGAGGTCAGCTGCTCTGCATGGTTGAATATGTTGTCTTCTGCTGCCTACTCAAACAAACTGTATGTGTGTATTACAGTGTGCATGTGTGCACCTGCTTGTGAGCATATGTCTGTCTGTCCGTCCGTCCGTCCGTCCGTCCGTCCGTCCGTCCGTCCGTCCGTCCGTCCGTCTGTCTGCCTGTCTGTGTGTGTCAGCCTGGGTGGGCTCTGACCCTGTGATGACATTTTGTCTCATCTGTGACCTACTCTATGGTGTCTCAGAAGGCTATTCTTACTTCCTACCCTGGCCTGACATGCACCGATCCCTCAGATGCCTGTCATCAGCAGCAACACAGTGGCAGACAGAGTCAGTCATTCTACCATCCACTCGTGTTACTTTTTCAAGTTTAACTTCCATGTGTAAGGAACATATTGGAAAACTTACTCATTCACTGACTGTACAGAGGGACTATCCACCCACTAAACTTGAAGATGACTATCTGACACAATAATTAATCTTGGTTACCCAGAAGTACTTCTGTGGGGAATGCCGTTAAAGGAGCAATATGCAGGAGTCGTTCCACCATTTCCTGGTTTGTAAAGTTCTCATAGTTCTCCTGATATCAGTTTATGTGCCAAATCAAGCAGTAGTAGATCTTTAACCTAAATTATTGTATTTTCAGCTGTTTGAAGCTGGTGTACAAAACCGAAAGTAAAAGCATGGGAAGCATAGAAATAGCGTACATCTACCACTTCTTCGATTTGCTTTCAATGAGAATGACAGATCTATAACTCACAATTCTATGTGAATTTGGTCAGGTCGACCCAAAAAGTTACATATTGCAGCTTTAACAATTGTGCAAACGGAAACTCGGCCATACCCCTCCCTTCCGCTAATTTCACCCGTGTTTATCACGGCCAAAAAGCACATTTTTGTTATCATACATTTTTATGATACAGACAATTCTGACTTTGTGACTGTGGTATCTAGTGGAAAACTTGTATTATCTGCACAAATGGGGTTGAAAATCACAGCACCAGTTTATGCACCAATCCTGATTCGTCCAAATAATCAACGACAAAAACCCCAAACCAGGAACTACTGCTGCTTGTAATCACATAACTCTATGCAAAACCTTGATTATGGCCTTTTTATCTGTCCAAGAGAATTTTCCCACAATAATTTGTATTTATTATTTAACCTTTCTTTAACTAGACAAGTCAGTTCAGAACAAATTCTACCCCGTCCAAATCCGGACAACTCTGGGACAATTGTACGTCGCCGTATGGGACTCCCAATCACGGCCTGATGTGATACAGCCTGGATTCAAACCAGGGAATGTAGTGACGCGTCTTGTGCTGAGATGCAGTGTCTTAGACCGCTGTGCCACTCGGGAGCCCAAATTACAAAATAATAAAATAATATGAAAGTCATGTCAATATGAAATATAACTTACAGATTGAAAGTGAAGCTTGTTTTTCAACCTCTGCCCACATGATGTCAGTTACCTCCTCTTAAACTCTGCTGGTCTTGCTAGGTGCCACTTAGGGGTTAAGACTGCCTTTGAGGCGCCTGCTTAACAGGGCTGATCGCTCCTGAGCCCCCAACGGCCCGTAAAACAGACAGAAGAAAGTGTTGGAATCCCTCTACGACATGAACAATTAGTGCACTGACCTCTGGCCGCTGGAGGAATGTTAATCCAGACAGATGTAGAGATATTAACAGAATGCACATAACACAGAATAATACTATTTAGCACTGAGACAGCCCATTCAGTAATAACACTACAGGGCTGTTCAGCACTGGGACAGCACATTCAGTAATAACACTACGAGGGCTGTTCATCACTGGGACAGCACATTCAGTAATAACACTACGAGGGCTGTTCATCACTGGGACAGCACATTCAGTAATAACACTACCAGGGCTGTTCAGCACTGGGACAGCCCATTCAGTAATAACACTACGAGGGCTGTTCATCACTGGGACAGCACATTCAGTAATAACACTACCAGGGCTGTTCAGCACTGGGACAGCACATTCAGTAATAACACTACCAGGGCTGTTCAGCACTGGGACAGCACATTCAGTAATAACACTACCAGGGCTGTTCAGCACTGGGACAGCCCATTCAGTAATAACACTACCAGGGCTGTTCAGCACTGGGACAGCCCATTCAGTAATAACACTACCAGGGCTGTTCAGCACTGGGACAGCCCATTCAGTAATAACACTACCAGGGCTGTTCAGCACTGGGACAGCACATTCAGTAATAACACTACCAGGGCTGTTCAGCACTGGGACAGCACATTCAGTAATAACACTACCAGGGCTGTTCAGCACTGGGACAGCACATTCAGTAATAACACTACCAGGGCTGTTCAGCACTGGGACAGCCCATTCAGTAATAACACTACCAGGGCTGTTCAGCACTGGGACAGCACATTCAGTAATAACACTACCAGGGCTGTTCAGCACTGGGACAGCACATTCAGTAATAACACTACCAGGGCTGTTCAGCACTGGGACAGCCCATTCAGTAATAACACTACGAGGGCTGTTCAGCACTGGGACAGCCCATTCAGTAATAACACTACGAGGGCTGTTCAGCACTGGGACAGCACATTCAGTAATAACACTACCAGGGCTGTTCAGCACTGGGACAGCACATTCAGTAATAACACTACCAGGGCTGTTCAGCACTGGGACAGCACATTCAGTAATAACACTACCAGGGCTGTTCATCACTGGAACAGCACATTCAGTAATAACACTACCAGGGCTGTTCAGCACTGGGACAGCACATTCAGTAATAACACTACCAGGGCTGTTCAGCACTGGGACAGCCCATTCAGTAATAACACTACAGGGCTGTTCAGCACTGGGACAGCCCATTCAGTAATAACACTATGAGGGCTGTTCAGCACTGGGACAGCCCATTCAGTAATAACACTACAGGGCATATCAGAAAACCCCACATTCAGTAATAACACTAGAGGGCTGTTCAGCACTGGGACAGCCCATTCAGTAATATATATACCAGGCTATCAGCACTGGGACAGCCCATTCAGTAATAACACAGGGCTGTTCAGCACTGGACAGCCCATTCAGTAATAACACAGAGGGCTGTTCATGTTTCACTGGAACAGCACATTCAGTAATAACACTAGAGGGCTGTTCAGCACTGGGACAGCACATTCAGTAATAACACTAGAGGGCTGTTCAGCACTGGGACAGCCCATTCAGTAATAACACTAGAGGGCTGTATCATCACTGGAGGACAGCACATTCAGTAATAACACTACGAGGGCTGTTCAGCACTGGGACAGCACATTCAGTAATAACACTAGAGGGCTGTTCAGCACTGGGACAGCACATTCAGTAATAACACTACAGAGGGCTGTTCAGCACTGGGACAGCCCAGTCATAAGACAGAGAACTGTTTATGAGTATGGAAGAGCATCAATGAGGTACAGTCATCATAGTCAAGCTATCAGGACACACTGTATATGAAAACACCCACAGGAGATATGATACAGTCATTCAGACAGAGGACTGTATATGTTTCCCAAGGAGGATCAATGATACAGTCATATAGACAGAGGACTGTATATGTTTCCCAAGGAGGATCAATGATACAGTCATATAGACAGAGGACTGTATATGTTTCCCAAGGAGGATCAATGATACAGTCATATAGACAGAGGACTGTATATGTTTCCCAAGGAGGATCAATGATACAGTCATATAGACAGAGGACTGTATATGTTTCCCAAGGAGGATCAATGATACAGTCATATAGACAGAGGACTGTATATGTTTCCCAAGGAGGATCAATGATACAGTCATATAGACAGAGGACTGTATATGTTTCCCAAGGAGGATCAATGATACAGTCATATAGATAGAGGACTGTATATGTTTCCCAAGGAGGATCAATGATACAGTCATATAGACAGAGGACTGTATATGTTTCCCAAGGAGGATCAATGATACAGTCATATAGACAGAGGACTGTATATGTTTCCCAAGGAGGATCAATGATACAGTCATATAGACAGAGGACTGTATATGTTTCCCAAGGAGGATCAATGATACAGTCATATAGACAGAGGACTGTATATGTTTCCCAAGGAGGATCAATGATACAGTCATATGACAGAGGACTGATATGTTTCCCAAGGAGGATCAATGATACAGTCATATAGACAGAGGACTGTATATGTTTCCCAAGGAGGATCAATGATACAGTCTATAGACAGAGGACTGTATATGTTTCCCAAGGAGGATCAATGTATGACAGTCATATAGATGAGAGGACTGACAGTCATATGTTTCAAGGAGGAAGATACAGTCATATAGATAGAGGACTGATGTTTCCCAAGGAGGATGAATGATACAGTCATCATAGATAGAGGACTGTATATGTTTCCCAAAGGAGGATCAGGAGGACTGTATAAAGGAGGATCAATGTATACAGTCATATAGATAGAGGACTGACAGTCCCAAGGAGGATCAATGTACAGTCATATAGCAGAGGACTGTATATGGAGGATCAATGTATACAGTCATATAGACAGAGGACTGTATATGTTTCCCAAGGAGGATCAATGATACAGTCATATAGACAGAGGACTGTATATGTTTCCCAAGGAGGATCAATGATACAGTCATATAGACAGAGGACTGTATATGTTTCCAAAGGAGGATCAATGATACAGTCATATAGACAGAGGAACTGTACTATGCAAGACAAAGGAGGATCAATGATACAGTCATATAGACAGAGGACTGTATATGACCAATGGAGGTATTTCAATGATACAGTCAGCCAGACAGAGGACTGTACTAGTTTCCAAAGGAGGTATCTGATACAGTCATATAGACAGGGAGGACTGTATATGTTTCCCAATGGAGGATCAATGATACAGTCATATAGACAGAGGACTGTATATGTTTCCAGTCTCAAGGAGGATCAATGATACAGTCATATAGACAAAGGACTGTATATGTTTCCCAAGGAGGATCAATGACACAGTCATATAGACAGAGGACTGATATGCACCTTTAGACCAAGGAGGATCAATGATACAGTCATATAGATGAGGACTGTATATGTTTCCCTTTAAAAGGAGGATCAATGATACATGTCATATAGACAGAGGACTGTATATGATCAAGTTTGTAGTTCCAGCTGATCTCTGTAACACAGACATATAGACAGAGGACTGTATATGATTCTGACAGTCCCATGATGAGGAGGATCAATGATACAGTCATATAGACACAGTCCCATGAGGACTGTATATGTTTAAATAACCAAGGAGGATCAAATGGCTGACAGTCCCAGTCACCTTAGACAGAGGACTGTCCCAATGATGGAGGATCAATGACACGAGCAAATGACCTTGCAGTCATCATGATGAAATATCTCTGATAATCTCTCTGACATGAGAAGCACAGGGGATGGGGTTGATGACGGTGGTGCTGACAGTCCCATGATGACGGTGGTACTGACAGTCCCATGATGATGGCTGTACTGACAGTCCCATGATGATGGCTGTACTGACAGTCCCATGATGACGGCTGTACTGACAGTCTCATGATGACAGCTGTACTGACAGTCCCATGATGACGGCTGTACTGACAGTCCCATGATGACGGCTGTACTGACAGTCCCATGATGACGGCTGTACTGACAGTCCCATGATGACAGCTGTACTGACAGTCCCATGATGACGGCTGTACTGACAGTCCCATGATGACGGCTGTACTGACAGTCCCATGATGACGGCTGTACTGACAGTCCCATGATGATGGCTGTACTGACAGTCCCATGATGATGGCTGTACTGACAGTCCCATGATGACGGCTGTACTGACAGTCCCATGATGACGGTGGTACTGACAGTCTCATGATGATGGCTGTACTGACAGTCCCATGATGACGGCTGTACTGACAGTCTCATGATGACAGCTGTACTGACAGTCTCATGATGACAGGCTGTACTGACATGTCATGATAACGTTAGTCAGTATGTTATGCACAGGTCAGATGGTACTGACAGTCTCATGATGATGGCTGTACTGACAGTCTCATGATGACAGCTGTACTGACAGTCTCATGATGACGGCTGTACTGACAGTCTCATGATGATGGCTGTACTGACAGTCTCATGATGACAGCTGTACTGACAGTCTCATGATGACGGCTGTACTGACAGTCTCATGATGACGGCTGTACTGACAGTCTCATGATGACAGCTGTACTGACAGTCCCATGATGACAGCTGTACTGACAGTCTCATGAGTGATGGCTGTATGAACAGTCTCATGACAGTGATGATAGCTGTACTGACAGTCAGTTATGACAATGACAGCTGTACTGACAGTTCCATGATGACGGCTGTGCTGACAGTCTCATGATGACAGCTGTACTGACAGTCTCATGATGACGGCTGTACTGACAGTCTCATGATGACAGCTGTACTGACAGTCCCTTGACAAATGGAGGTATTTCAGTAGTAAATGTCCAGACAGATAGGAAGGAACCGTACTAACCCCGACAGATTGAGATTCCTCATGTAAAGCCTTTCAACAGCGCCTTGCAGAACACACCCCTGTCAACAGCTGCCTTGCAGAACACACCCCTGTCAACAGCACCTTGCAGAACACACCCCTGTCAACAGCACCTTGCAGAACACACCCCTGTCAACAGCACCTTGCAGAACACACCCCTGTCAACAGCACCTTGCAGAACACACCCCTGTCAACAGCACCTTGCAGAACACACCCCTGTCAACAGCACCTTGCAGAACACACCCCTGTCAACAGCACCTTGCAGAACACACCCCTGTCAACAGCACCTTGCAGAACACACCCCTGTCAACAGCACCTTGCAGAACACACCCCTGTCAACAGCACCTTGCAGAACACACCCCTGTCAACAGCACCTTGCAGAACACACCCCTGTCAACAGCACCTTGCAGAACACACCCCTGTCAACAGCACCTTGCAGAACACACCCCTGTCAACAGCACCTTGCAGAACACACCCCTGTCAACAGCACCTTGCAGAACACACCCTTGTCAACAGCACCTTGCAGAACACACCCCTGGAATGAAGAAATGAAGCAACCACGACACGTCTCTTGGAACGCCGACAGTAGGCGACGATGTCTGTTTGTGTTCCAGCTGTCATGTCTCTGGTAAGCTCTGGACATTTGGTGCAGTAGTGACGGCCTAGTCCATCTTTATTCATCCATGTCACAGCATGACACACACGTTCCCTGAAGGCACTGACATACTTCTACGGCTACAGACTTCATCTAAACTTTAAAGGGATGTGTCATCAATTAAAGTGGGTCTCTAAATAACCTAGGACAGAAACAAGGTCTGTCATATGCCACATGTGGAACGGAGAGGTAATGTGGAAGATTCTGGCTGCATCTAATCTGTATGTGTCTGGAACAACTCAACGCTTTGCAAGAAAGCACACAAGATGCCCAATGTTCCTTTGAATATATGATATGACTTGCTGCTCTTTAAAGCTAAGAAAATGTCCACACAGCTTCTAAGTCAATCAGCCTGCAGGACTCTAGAACTCAGTAGAGTAGCAAAAAGATGAACAACAACTATTGCACAACGTTGTTTAGAAGTATTTAATGTAGTGTTTGCGACACAGGCAATATTGACAGGAATGGTGAACAGTTGCCCAATGTGTTGTCTGTCTTATACTCAGGTTACTGAGATGCTAGGACGGGGTGACACAGTGCATGGGAAAGTCAACTGAAAAACACAGTCAGACAAATCCAAACACATCCCAGACATCTCTGGTTCAACAAACAGACCCTCTGAACCAACCCACTTAGTACACAACACATTGACAACACATGCAAGGTTTTTAGTAATACCCACACGGCAGTCATAGACACTGATTAACATGGATCTTGCAATGATGAATAGACAATAAAACATGATGCATTGCTGTTGTCCACATTTTGAAAATATTGTGTTTATAAACTTGCAATCATTTAGTCTGTTATGAACAGATCAGTTAGTAGTATGTTATGAACAGATCAGTTAGTAGTGTGTTATGAACAGATCAGTTAGTAGTAGTCTGTTATGAACAGATCAGTTAGTAGTGTGTTATGAACAGATCAGTTAGTAGTCTGTTATGAACAGATCAGTTAGTAGTTATGAACAGTGTTAGTCTGTTGAATAGATCAGTTAGTAGTAGTGTTATGAACAGATCAGTTAGTAGTAGTGTTATGAACAGATCAGTTAGTAGTGTGTTATGAACAGATCAGTTAGTAGTGTGTTATGAACAGATCAGTTAGTTAGTAGTCTGTTATGAACAGATCAGTTAGTAGTGTGTTATGAATAGATCAGTTAGTAGTATGTTATGAACAGATCAGTTAGTAGTCTGTTATGAACAGATCAGTTAGTAGTATGTTATGAACAGATCAGTTAGTCTGTTATGAACAGATCAGTTAGTAGTGTGTTATGAACAGGTCAGTTAGTTAGTAGTCTGTTATGAACAGATCAGTTAGTAGTGTGTTATGAACAGATCAGTTAGTAGTGTGTTATGAATAGATCAGTTAGTAGTGTGTTATGAATAGATCAGTTAGTAGTGTGTTATGAACAGATCAGTTAGTTAGTCTGTTATGAACAGATCAGTTAGTAGTGTGTTATGAACAGATCAGTTAGTAGTGTGTTATGAACAGATCAGTTAGTAGTGTGTTATGAACAGATCAGTTAGTAGTGTGTTATGAATAGATCAGTTAGTAGTGTGTTATGAACAGATCAGTTAGTAGTGTGTTATGAACAGATCAGTCAGTTAGTAGTCTGTTATGAACAGATCAGTTAGTAGTGTGTTATGAACAGATCAGTCAGTTAGTAGTCTGTTATGAACAGATCAGTTAGTAGTGTGTTATGAACAGATCAGTTAGTAGTGTGTTATGAACAGATCAGTTAGTAGTCTGTTATGAACAGATCAGTTAGTAGTCTGTTATGAACAGATCAGTTAGTAGTCTGTTATGAACAGATCAGTTAGTTAGTAGTGTGTTATGAACAGATCAGTTAGTAGTCTGTTATGAACAGATCAGTTAGTTAGTAGTCTGTTATGAACAGATCAGTTAGTTAGTAGTCTGTTATGAACAGATCAGTTAGTAGTCTGTTATGAACAGATCAGTCAGTTAGTAGTCTGTTATGAACAGATCAGTCAGTCAGTCTGTTATGAACAGATCAGTTTCAGTCTGTTATGAACAGATCAGTCAGTTAGTAGTCTGTTATGAACAGATCAGTCAGTCTGTTATGAACAGATCAGTTAGTCTGTTATGAACAGGTCAGTCAGTTAGTAGTCTGTTATGAACAGATCAGTCAGTTAGTCTGTTATGAACAGATCAGTTAGTTAGTAGTCTGTTATGAACAGATCAGTCAGTCAGTCAGTTATGAACCGATCAGTCAGTTAGTCTGTTATGAACCGATCAGTCAGTTAGTGTGTTATGAACAGATCAGTCAGTCAGTCTGTTATGAACCGATCAGTCAGTTAGTCTGTTATGAACAGATCAGTCAGTCAGTCTGTTATGAACCGATCAGTCAGTTAGTCTGTTATGAACCGATCAGTCAGTTAGTCTGTTATGAACAGATCAGTCAGTCTGTTATGAACAGATCAGTCATTCATACTCATCGGACAACACATTGGTCTATTCACACCACTGACTGTCTGTAGACCTGAAGATGAAGATGGGAGAGGGATTTAAATCCAGAGCTATTAGTAAATGATTCATTAACCTGTGCAGGTGGGTTAGATGTTCTCTACGGACCAATGAGCGGTACAATACAGAGCAGAGCCTGGATTTCATATGGCTACAACAGAATAGTGTTGAATTCAGTTCTGGATTCCATATGGCTACAACATAATAGTGTTGAATTCAGTTCTGGATTTCTACAACAGAATAGTGTTGAATTCAGTTCTGGATTTCATATGGCTACAACATAATAGTGTTGAATTCAGTTCTGGATTCCATATGGCTACAACAGAATACAGTGTTGAATTCAGTTCTGGATTTCATATGGCTACAACAGAATAGTGTTGAATTCAGTTCTGGATTTCATATGGCTACAACAGAATAGTGTTTCATTCAGTTCTGGATTTCATATGGCTACAACATAATAGTGTTGAATTCAGTTCTGGATTTCATATGGCTACAACAGAATACAGTGTTTCATTCAGTTCTGGATTTCATATGGCTACAACAGAATACAGTGTTTAATTCAGTTCTGGATTTCATATGGCTACAACAGAATACAGTGTTGAATTCAGTTCTGGATTTCATATGGCTACAACAGAATACAGTGTTTACATTCAGTTCTGGATTTCATATGGCTACAACAGAATACAGTGTTTTATTCAGTTCTGGATTTCATATGGCTACAACAGAATACAGTGTTGAATTCAGTTCTGGATTTCATATGGCTACAACAGAATACAGTGTTTAATTCAGTTCTGGATTTCATATGGCTACAACAGAATACAGTGTTGAATTCAGTTCTGGATTTCATATGGCTACAACAGAATACAGTGTTTAATTCAGTTCTGGATTTTATCACTGTTGAACTTTCAGAGTATGACATTTTTTTAACCTCAATGCTGAGTAGATTTGACAGAATTTTTGTGGTGAACTGCTTGTGTGGACGTGCTGTGTGGACGTGCTGTGTGTGAGAAACAACGACGACACAGAGGAAACTGTGACTGTTATCAACCCTCTATTGACTAAATGAGACCTGCTATGTTAGATAGCAGGTGTTCCACTCCTGGACACATCAGAGCTTGACATCATTCACTCGTGTTTCATCAACAAACTAAGAAGCTTGTGTGAACTTGAGTGAAGTTTCAATAAAAACAAAACAGTTTATGTTAAATATCTTTATTTATTCGCTTGGATTTAAACATTTCAAATGAATTATACACCATGCAGTTAGAATGGCCATGAATCAATCCTATTCCTGCTTTTATTTGGAGCCTCCATAAGTTCACAGGCAGAGTTCAAAGCAACGTATCAAAGCTCATTTTCCTTGTGGTGCTGTTCCTTCATTGAGGGAACGTCTTACAACACCCCACAGCCATACTACGGTGAGCAGCTATATGCATGGTGGTGCAAACTGCAACAATGTAACCATTTACAAATGGAACACACGTCTAGAACCGTATGTACATATATCCAAATCATGCTCTGAGATGATCAAATTAAAAGCATAACAGAAATGATCAACACATACTCGGGGAATGAATCTCCATCCAGATGAAACATAATTCACTTCCTGATGAGATTTATTTACATGACCTTTACTTAAAATGAGTTTATATTAGGCGAGTCAGTTACGAAGACATGTTTATTTACAATGACAGTTTGGCAAGTGGTGAGAGGCAAGTTCGGTGATAAACAATTGGAGCCACATTGTAAGTAGAAAGTTGACATTACATTTTTTTTTATACCAATCTCTCTTTCTGTTAGTGTTTTGGCTATAGAGTGTATTGCACTGTTCCCCAGGATCACTGCATGAACATCTCTGATTGGCTGATCAGCATCACTGCATTAGCCTAGTATGGATACAGTGCAGTGCACTAAGCTGTCAAACACTGCCCTCTAATGGTGGATATTGAAATCTACCTCACAATTTGAGGCTCTTGGTAAAATTAGGACATTTTTTTGGTCTACGCCCCACGAGTTTCTCAACGCAGTGGTCATTACAATCAGTTGCATAATTGAAATTAAAAACTGGGTGGTTCGAGCCCTGAATGCTGATTGGCTGACAGTCGTGGTATATCAGACCGTATACCACAGGTATGACAAAACATGTATTTTTACTGCTCTAATTACGTTGGTAACCAGTTTATAATATCAATAAGGTACCTCAGTGGTTTGTGGTATAGGGCCAATATACCATGGCTAAGGGCTGTGTCCAGGCACTCCACGTTGCGTCGTGCCTTAGAACAGCCCTTAGCCGTGGTATATTGGCCCTATATCACACCCCCACGGGCCTTATTGCTTAACTAAAGCACAGCTTGTTTTGTAAGTGAATTAAAACATTACATTCAAACTTAGCTTATTTTAAGAATAAAGTGTCCCTAAAAGCATAGGTAAACCATGATCAATATGCTTACCAATACAACAGAGCAAAAACAATGTGCTGATCATAACTGAAGTAAATGAATATGGTGCAAAACACAGTGCAGGTGGGCGATCATTCCAGTCTGAACTTTGAACTTCTTCAGGTGAACTATCATACATTCCTAATGCAAAGGATTCTTCAACAACAAGTAAAGATCATGTTTACATTACTGTGACTGTCATATGCTATACAATGTGGTTCTTAGTGATGGCATATCACCCTCTGTAATATACATGTAACCATCTATCAGCACACATCTTCCCCTCCAGGACAACACTACAATGAAATATATATGTACATGTACAATGGAAAAGAGAGAGACATACAGTATGTGAAAACTATGAAAGATGCCACAGAGTAGAGTGGAAGGGGGCAGAGGGGTCTTACTCCTAGACCCAGAGGAAGGACAGGATGATGAGGACAGAGGGGTCTTACTCCTAGACCCAGAGGAAGGACAGGAGGATGAGGACAGAGGGGTCTTACTCCTAGACCCAGAGGAAGGACAGGAGGATGAGGACAGAGGGGTCTTACTCCTAGACCCAGAGGAAGGACAGGAGGATGAGGACAGAGGGGTCTTACTCCTAGACCCAGAGGAAGGACAGGAGGATGAGGGCAGAGGGGTCTTACTCCTAGACCCAGAGGAAGGACAGGAGGATGAGGGCAGAGGGGTCTTACTCCTAGACCCAGAGGAAGG
Organism: Oncorhynchus keta; assembly: GCF_023373465.1. Classification (NCBI taxonomy): domain Eukaryota; kingdom Metazoa; phylum Chordata; class Actinopteri; order Salmoniformes; family Salmonidae; genus Oncorhynchus; species Oncorhynchus keta. The sequence goes on from NW_026289522.1 coordinate 140,815, forward strand.
ACAGGAGGATGAGGGCAGAGGGGTCTTACTCCTAGACCCAAAGGAAGGACAGGAGGATGAGGGCAGAGGGGTCTTACTCCTAGACCCAGAGGAAGGACAGGAGGATGAGGGCAGAGGGGTCTTACTCCTAGACCCAGAGGAAGGACAAGAGGATGAGGACAGAGGGGACTTACTGGGAATGGGACAGTCTGTACCTACCACACATGCACTCGTGACTCAGGGTCTAGATTCTACATGGTTACTTGGTGCTGAGGTTGTAGCTGTGGCTGTAGAGGCCTCCTCCTCTGATGACTGTAGGGGAAGACAGGGGGTGTTGGCCTGGCCGGATGGGCTTAGCTGGAAGACAGAACATAGTCATCAATACAAACACACACTGCCACCCCCACACACTCCACCAACCCACCCTCTTCTCCCTCCCCCTCCCTCCCTCCCTCCCTCCCTCCCTCCATCCTTACCGATCTGAGCAGAGTTTCCTCTCCTGGCCATGTTCTTGGCCCTGACGACCTCCTTGATACGGTCCACCTCTAGCTGGTAGCGTTTCCTGTCCCTCATAGCATTCTCCTTGGCATCCTTCAGCGCATTCTCCAGGGCTTTGACCCGCTCAGCCGTGGCCCGCAGACGCTTCTCCAGCTTGGGAAGCTCGCAGCGAAGGTCCGCGTTGTCACGCACCAACTGGGAGGGAGAGGGGGGGACACAGGGAGGGAGGGAGGGAGGGAGGGAGGGGGGGAGACAGGGAGGGAGAGGGGGGGGGCACAGGGAGGGAGGACACAGGGAAGGAGGGAGGGGGAGACAGGGAGGGAGAGGGGGACACGGGGAGGGGAGGGAGGGAGGGAGGGGGGGAGACAGGGAGGGAGAGGGGGCACAGGGAGGGAGGACACAGGGAAGGAGGGAGGGGGAGACAGGGAGGGAGAGGGAGGACACAGGAGGGAGGGAGGGAGGGATGGAGGGAGGGAGGGAGAGAGGGAGGGAGGGAGGGAGGGAGGGAAACAGAGATATGAGGGTCAGCTTACGAAGCTTGCAGCGCAGGTCCGCGTTATCATGCACCAACTGGATGGACACTGCCAGAAGGGGGCAGGAATAACAAATCAATCAAAAGTATTTATCATTTTGAACAAATCAAACAATCAGACGATACATTTTCTCCACCTGAAAAGATGCCCCAGTACAGTACCTGTTTAATAATGTCCCAGTACAGTACCTGTTTAATAATGTCCCAGTACAGTACCTGCTTAATAATGTCCCAGTACAGTACCTGCTTAATAATGTCCCAGTACAGTACCTGCTTAATAATGTCCCAGTACAGTACCTGCTTAATAATGTCCCAGTACAGTACCTGTTTAATAATGTCCCAGTACAGTACCTGCTTAATAATGTCCCAGTACAGTACCTGCTTAATAATGTCCCAGTACAGTACCTGTTTAATAATGTCCCAGTACAGTACCTGCTTAATAATGTCCCAGTACAGTACCTGCTTAATAATGTCCCCAGTACCTGCTTAATAATGTCCCAGTACAGTACCTGCTTAATAATGTCCCAGTACAGTACCTGCTTAATAATGTCCCAGTACAGTACCTGCTTAATAATGTCCCAGTACAGTACCTGATTAATAATGTCCCAGTACAGTACCTGCTTAATAATGTCCCAGTACAGTACCTGTTTAATAATGTCCCAGTACAGTACCTGATTAATAATGTCCCTTAATAATGTCCCAGTACAGTACCTGATTAATAATGTACAGTACCTGTTTAATAATGTCCCAGTACAGTCCCCAGTCCCACCTGTTTAATAATGTCCCAGTACAGTACCTGTTTAATAATGTCCCAGTACAGTACCTGCTTAATAATGTCCCAGTACAGTACCTGCTTAATAATAATAATGTCCCAGCTTAATAACAGTACCTGTTTAATAATGTCCAGTACAGTACCTGTTAATAATGTCCCAGTACAGTACCTGCTTAATAATGTCCCAGTACCCTTAATAATGTCCCAGTACAGTACAGTAATAATGTCCCAGTACAGTACCTTTAATAATGTCCCAGTACAGTACCTGCTTAATAATGTCCCAGTACAGTACCTGCTTAATAATGTCCCAGTACAGTACCTGCTTAATAATGTCCCAGTACAGTACCTGTTTAATAATGTCCCAGTACAGTACCTGCTTAATAATGTCCCAGTACCTGCTTAATAATGTCCCAGTACAGTACCTGCTTAATAATGTCCCAGTACAGTACCTGCTTAATAATGTCCCAGTACAGTACCTGCTTAATAATGTCCCAGTACAGTACCTGCTTAATAATGTCCCAGTACAGTACCTGCTTAATAATGTCCCAGTACAGTACCTGCTTAATAATGTCCCAGTACCTGCTTAATAATGTCCCAGTACAGTACCTGCTTAATAATGTCCCAGTACAGTACCTGCTTAATAATGTCCCAGTACAGTACCTGATTAATAATTAATAATGCTTAATAATGTCCCAGTACAGTACCTGCTTAATAATGTCCCAGTACAGTACCTGCTTAATAAGTCTCCCAGTACAGTACCTGCTTAATAATGTAGTAGTGTCCCAGTACAGTACCTGCTTAGTAATGTCCCAGTACAGTACCTGCTTAATAATGTCCCAGTACAGTACCTGCTTAATAATGTCCCAGTACAGTACCTGCTTAATAATGTCCCAGTACAGTACCTGCTTAATAATGTCCCAGTACAGTACCTGCTTAATAATGTCCCAGTACAGTACCTGCTTAATAATGTCCCAGTACAGTACCTGCTTAATAATGTCCCATTACAGTACCTGCTTAATAATGTCACAGTACCTGCTTAATAATGTCCCAGTACCTGATTAATAATGTCCCAGTACAGTACCTGCTTGTGGACTTTAGTGAGTTGCTCCAGGTTATTCTCCAGGAAGGAGATCTTCTGTTTCTGGGCGGCGCTGCCCACTCCATCCTCACAGTCCAGCTCTGCACTCTGAACACAACAGGAGAGGAGAGAAACATCAGTCAGTCAGTCAACACAAAGCACAGACTATAGACTACAGAGCACAGACTACTGCCAACTCTGCACTCTGGACATAACAGGAGAGGAGAGAAACATCAATCAGTCAGTCAACACAAATCACAGACTACACACTACAGACACAGAAACTACAGAGCACAGACTACACACTACAGAGCACAGACTACACACTAGCACACTACAGAGCACAGACTACACACTACAGAGCACAGACTACACACTACAGAGCACAGACTACACACTACAGAGCACAGACTACACACTACAGACTACACACTACAGCACAGACTACACACTACAGAGCACAGACTACACACTACAGAGCACAGACTACACACTGCAGAGCACAGACTACACACTACAGAGCACAGACTACAGAGCACAGACACACTACAGAGCACAGACTACACACTACAGAGCACAGACTACACACTACAGAGCACAGACTACACACTACAGAGCACAGACTACACACTACAGAGCACAGACACAGACTACACTACAGAGCACAGACTACACACTACAGAGCACAGACTACACACTACAGAGCACAGACTACACTACAGAGCACAGACTACACTACAGAGCACAGACTACACACTACAGAGCACAGACTACACACTACAGAGCACAGACTACACACTACAGAGCACAGACTAGCACAGACTACACACAGCACAGCACAGACTACACACTACAGAGCACAGACTACACACTACAGAGCACAGACTACACACTACAGAGCACAGAGCTACAGACTACACACTACAGAGCGCAGACTACACACTACAGAGCAGACTACACACTACAGAGCGCAGACACACTACAGAGCACAGACTACACACTACAGAGCACAGACTACACACTACAGAGCACAGACTACACACTACAGAGCACAGACTACACACTATAGAGCAGACTACAGACTACAGAGCGCAGACTACAGACTACAGGTCCTCACTGAAAGACAACAGACTACAGACGAGTATCTCTGACATTCTGCAGACAGGTTGGGGCATTCTGATACACAGCCTCTCTTACATGGGAGAATACCTCCTTACCTTCTTGACGCGTGTTGTGAGGTCTTGAACAAAGAGCCTGCGTAGGTTATGAAGAGTCTGCAGCTCCTTGGCCTTTCAAGACAAAACATAGAGAAGACACACTTGTGCTCAGTGTGAAACGTTGAAATGGACATATATGATGTACTGGTTTATCTGCAAGACTTAGGAAGTGAAGAGCTATAGTCAGCCAGCCAGCCAGCCAGCCAGCCAGCCAGTCAGCCAGTCAGTCAGTAGTGAGTCAGCCAGCCAGCCAGCCAGTCAGTCAGTCAGTCAGTAGTGAGTCAGCCAGCCAGTGAGTCAGCCAGCCAGCCAGCCAGTCAGTCAGTCAGTCAGTAGTGAGTCAGCCAGCCAGTGAGTCAGCCAGCCAGCCAGCCAGCCAGCCAGCCAGCCAGTCAGTCAGTCAGTGAGTCAGCCAGCCAGCCGTGAGTCAGCCAGCCAGTGAGTCAGCCAGCCAGCCAGCCAGCCAGCCAGCCAGCCAGCCAGCCAGTCAGTCAGTCAGTCAGTGAGTCAGCCAGCCAGCCAGCCAGTCAGTCAGTCAGTGAGTCAGCCAGTCAGTCAATCAGTAGTGAGTCAGCCAGCCAGTGAGTCAGCCAGCCAGCCAGCCAGTCAGTCAGTCAGTAGTGAGTCAGCCAGCCAGTGAGTCAGCCAGCCAGCCAGCCAGTCAGTCAGTCAGTAGTGAGTCAGCCAGCCAGCCAGTGAGTCAGCCAGCCAGCCAGCCAGTCAGTCAGTCAGTAGTGAGTCAGCCAGCCAGTGAGTCAGCCAGCCAGTCAGTCAGTCAGTAGTGAGTCAGCCAGCCAGTGAGTCAGCCAGCCAGCCAGCCAGTCAGTCAGTCAGTAGTGAGTCAGCCAGCCAGTGAGTCAGCCAGCCAGCCAGCCAGTCAGTCAGTCAGTAGTGAGTCAGCCAGCCAGTGAGTCAGCCAGCCAGCCAGCCAGTCAGTCAGTCAGTGAGTCAGCCAGTCAGTCAGTCAGTAGTGAGTCAGCCAGCCAGTGAGTCAGCCAGCCAGCCAGCCAGCCAGTCAGTCAGTCAGTAGTGAGTCAGCCAGCCAGCCAGTCAGTCAGTCAGTAGTGAGTCAGCCAGCCAGTGAGTCAGCCAGCCAGCCAGTCAGTCAGTCAGTCAGTCAGTGAGTCAGTCAGTCAGTGAGTCAGCCAGCCAGCCAGCGAGTCAGTCAGTCAGTGAGTCAGCCAGCCAGTCAGCGAGTCAGTCAGTCAGTCATAGAGCCTTGACATACCACAGTCTCCTCCAGTCCCTTGAGGTCCTGTCTGGCCTGCTCTCTCTGCTCGTTGAAGATGACCAGCTTCTGGAGCTTCATGTCCTTCTCCTGTTCCTCCACCTTCAGCTTCTCATGGTCAGACATCAGCCTCCTCTGCTCCAGCATCAGGCCCTGGTTCAGACTGGGAGAGACAACGGAGGAGGAGAGGGGGAGAGCAGAGGTAGGGGAGAGGTAGGGGAGAGGAAGAGGAGAGGTAGAGGAGAGGTAGGGGAGAGGTAGAGGAGAGGTAGGGGAGAGGTAGGGGAGAGGTAGGGGAGAGGTAGGGGAGAGGTAGGGGAGAGGTAGAGGAGAGGTAGGGGAGAGGTAGGGGAGAGGTAGAGGAGAGGTAGAGGAGAGGTAGAGGAGAGGTAGAGGAGAGGTAGAGGAGAGGTAGAGGAGAGGTAGAGGAGAGGTAGAGGAGAGGTAGAGGAGAGGTAGAGGAGAGGTAGGGGAGAGGTAGGGGAGAGGTAGGGGAGAGGTAGAGGAGAGGTAGAGGAGAGGTAGGGGAGAGGTAGGGGAGAGGTAGAGGAGAGGTAGAGGAGAGGTAGGGGAGAGGTAGGGGAGAGGTAGGGGAGAGGTAGAGGAGGGGTAGAGGAGAAGTAGGGGTGAGGTAGAGGAGAGGTAGAGGAAAGGTAGGGGAGAGGTAGGGGAGAGGTAGAGGAGGGGTAGAGGAGGGGTAGAGGAGGGGTAGAGGAGAAGTAGGGGTGAGGTAGAAGAAAGGTAGGGGAGAGGTAGAGGAGAGGTAGGAGAGAGGAGAGGAAGAGGAGAGGTAGGAGAGAGGTAGAGGAGAGGTAGGGGAGAGGTAGGGGGAGAGGTAGGGGAGAGGTAGAGGAGAGGTAGGGGAGAGGTAGAGGAGAGGTAGAGGAGAGGTATGGGAGAGGTAGAGGAGAGGTAGAGGAGAGGAAGAGGAGAGGTAGAGGAGAGGTAGAGGAGAGGTAGGGGAGAGGTAGAGGAGAGGTAGAGGAGAGGTAGGGGAGAGGTAGAGGAGAGGTAGAGGAGAGGTAGAGGAGAGGTAGAGGAAAGGTAGAGGAGAGGTAGAGGAGAGGTATGAGAGAGGTAGAGGAGAGGGTGAAAAGGAGGAGAGAAAAGACTAAGTTATAGAGGCTTTATGGAGCTTTATAAGGCCTATATAGATGCTTCAGATGTAATGACCTTTATACTACCTTTCATTTAGTACTGCATTATGACAGCCTGTAAAGAATTTTTGAAGCCGTTATGAATGCCCTATGAAGCCTTTATGAATGCCCTATGAAGCCTTTATGAATGCCCTATGAAGCCTTTATGAATGCCCTATGAAGCCTTTATGAATGCCCTATGAAGCCATTATGAATGCCCTATGAAGCCTTTATGAATGCCCTATGAAGCCTTTATGAATGCCCTATGAAGCCTTTATGAATGCCCTATGAAGCCTTTATGAATGCCCTATGAAGCCTTTATAAATGCCCTATGAAGCCTTTATAAATGCCCTAGCAGTTAGAAAAGTGTTGTCAAACACAGAGAGTCGCCGGACAGTATATATAGCTTCTCACTCTGTGAGTTCATCCAGCGTCCTCTGTTTGTCATCGATCTCGTCCCTGAGTCGGGCCAGCTGCTTCTGGTGGGCCTCTCTGTGAGCCTCCATCTGCTGTTCTAGAGTCTTCTACAGGATGGACAGGAGGACGGATCAGAGGACACACACAGAGACACACACGGGTAAATCTAATCTGTTTCTCCAACAGAATAATCATCCTACTTCCAGATCCACCTTGTGGACGTCTTAATCCCAGGTTTAATCACCTTAACCTCCTCTTCACCCTCCAGTCTACTGACGTGCTCCTTCTCCGTGTCCACCACTGACACCTCGTGCATTTTCTCTGAGGAACAACAATGTGAACAACAATGTGAAGCATGTTGTAAAGGAAGCAGTGGTGTGGATAGAGGGGACGTGTAGAGGGAGTCGTGCGTCTCACCCTGAGCGTGCATCTTGGCCAGCTCCTCAGTCAGAGCGTCCTGACTCTCCTCCAGCTGTCTCTTCTTCTGTTCCATGTTCTGCATGTAGTCTGTCAGGGACTTGATCTTGGCCTGGTGCTGCAGCACAACACACCAACACCGGGTCAGCGCTTCTAAACCTTCCCTGTTGTCACACCTACTGAACACAGCCCTGTTTGGCCGTTTTGTAGGACTTTAGCAGAGAGTGAAAAGATATTCAGAGACTCAACGTAGGACAATGAAAGTGCATTTCTGCATCGGCCTTTAGACGCTTCACAGTTAACCTGGCCCCTCTGTTACCTGGGAGATGAGCAGCTGACAGGAAGCCAGCTCCTTCTCGTTGGCGGCCATCTTGCGTGAGGTGTCACCCTGGGAGCTTTCCAGCTGCTTGGAGCGGTTCACCAGAGACTTGACCTCTGACCTCATCTTACTGATGTAGAGACGGGTCATGGTGAACTCTTCCTCAATCACTCCACCGTTACCGTTCCCCTCAGCCATCTAGACAGGAAACAGAAGACCTCATATAAAGCCTGGGGGACAGTAGGATTAGAACCAGGAGGAAGATATACTGTTAGGAAACTAAAGAGCACCAACTCTGACTCATGTTGTATGTTGTGGAGAGGTTTGCTAGCTACACAGGTCAACCATGTTACAACCTGTTAAGTTAACAGGAGTGTTGTGAATGGGTCTGTTTGTATTTGGTTCGGTGTGTGTGTGTCTATGTGTATCTGCTGCGTAGGTCCCCTCACCACCTTGATGTCGCTGGTGCCCATGGTGGCTCCTATCTCACTGAGGTCTCTGAGCAGCAGGTGGAGGATCTCTGCGGCTCTCTTCTTCTGGTGTCCACTGAGCTCCTGGAGCGTGGTCAGCTCCATCTGAACTGACAACAGGACCGTCTGGGGAACACACATCAGTCACATGCCAGTTGTCCTTCACCACATCATTTATACGGTTCTAGTACCTCATCTATCCACAGGGGAAACTTGGGAAGACTCATTAGAACATAGGTATATGGATCACTCACACATCAGGGGGTACCTCGGCAGAATGACATGTCATTAAGGGTGCAGTAAACCCCATAATAAGCTGAACTGCTCTAGGCCCTTCTATCCCTCCCATCATGCCCAGAGACCCACAGTCCTCTGCTGCAGCTCCTCCTGCAGCTGTTGGTTGGCCTGGCTCCTGTCCTCCACCTCCTGGCTCTTCTGGTCGTAGTTCACAGCCAGCTCCTCCAACGCCTGCAGCACCTCCTTCACCTAGAGCCATAAGAACATAATGATGAACATCTAGTCAAATGGCTACCCAGACTATTCACATCTCCCCCCTCTCCACACCACTGCCACTCTCTGTTGTCATCGATACAGAGTCACTTTAATTCACTCTGTACATACTACCTCAACTAACCCCTGCACATTGACTCTGTACCGTAATACCCTGTATATAGCCTCCACATTAACTCTGTACATACTACCTCAACTAACCGGTGCCCCTGCACATTGACTGTACCGGTACCCCTGTATATAGCCTCCACATTAACTCTGTACATACTACCTCAACTAACCGGTGCCCCTGCACATTGACTCTGTACCGGTACCCCCTGTATATAGCCTCCACATTCACTCTGTACATACTACCTCAACTAACCGGTGCCCCTGCACATTGACTCTGTACCGGTACCCCCTGTATATAGCCTCCACATTCACTCTGTACATACTACCTCAACTAACCGGTGCCCCTGCACATTGACTGTCCCGGTACCCCCTGTATATAGTCTCCACATTGACTCTGTACATACTACCTCAACTAACCCTCCCCCTGTATATATCCTCCACATTAACTCTGTACATACTACCTCAACTAACCGGCTCCCCCCTGTATATAGCCTCCACATTAACTCTGTACATACTACCTCAACTAACCGGTGCCCCTGCACATTGACTGTACCGGCTCCCCCTGTATATAGCCTCCACATTAACTCTGTACATACTACCTCAACTAACCCCTGCACATTGACTCTGTACCGGTACCCCCTGTATATAGCCTCCACATTAACTCTGTACATACTACCTCAACTAACCGGTGCCCCTGCACATTGACTGTACCGGCTCCCCCCTGTATATAGCCTCCACATTAACTCTGTACATACTACCTCAACTAACCGGTGCCCCTGCACATTGACTCTGTACCGGTACCCCCTGTATATAGCCTCCACATTCACTCTGTACATACTACCTCAACTAACCGGTGCCCCTGCACATTGACTGTCCCGGTACCCCCTGTATATAGCCTCCACATTAACTCTGTACATACTACCTCAACTAACCGGTGCCCCTGCACATTGACTGTACCGGCTCCCCCTGTATATAGCCTCCACATTCACTCTGTACATACTACCTCAACTAAGCGGTGCCCCTGCACATTGACTGTCCCGGTACCCCCTGTATATAGCCTCCACATTAACTCTGTACATACTACCTCAACTAACCGGTGCCCCTGCACATTGACTGTACCGGCTCCCCCTGTATATAGCCTCCACATTGACTCTGTACCGGCTCCCCCCTGTATATATCCTCCACATTAACTCTGTACATACTACCTCAACTAACCGGTGCCCCTGCACATTGACTGTACCGGCTCCCCCTGTATATAGCCTCCACATTAACTCTGTACATACTACCTCAACTAACCCCTGCACATTGACTCTGTACCGGTACCCCCTGTATATAGCCTCCACATTAACTCTGTACATACTACCTCAACTAACCGGTGCCCCTGCACATTGACTGTACCGGCTCCCCCCTGTATATAGCCTCCACATTAACTCTGTACATACTACCTCAACTAACCGGTGCCCCTCCACATTGACTGTACCGGCTCCCCCTGTATATAGCCTCCACATTGACTGTACCGGCTCCCCCTGTATATAGCCTCCACATTGACTGTACCGGCTCCCCCTGTATATAGCCTCCACATTGACTCTGTACCGGCTCCCCCTGTATATAGCCTCCACATTGACTGTACCGGCTCCCCCTGTATATAGCCTCCACATTGACTGTACCGGCTCCCCCTGTATATAGCCTCCACATCGACTCTGTACCGGTACCCTCTGTAAATAGCCTCCACATTGACTCTGTACCGGTACCCCCTGTATATAGCCTCCACATTGACTCTGTACCGGTACCCCCTGTATATAGCCTCCACATTGACTCTGTACCGGTACCCCCTGTATATAGCCTCCACATTGACTCTGTACCGGTACCCCCTGTATATAGCCTCCACATTGACTCTGTACCGGTACCCCCTGTATATAGCCTCCACATTGACTCTGTACCGGCTCCCCCTGTATATAGCCTCCACATTGACTCTGTACCGGTACCCCCTGTATATAGCCTCCACATTGACTCTGTACCGGCTCCCCCCTGTATATAGCCTCCACATTGACTCTGTACCGGTACCCCCTGTATATAGCCTCCACATTGACTCTGTACCGGTACCCCCTGTATATAGCCTCCACATTGACTCTGTACCGGCTCCCCCTGTATATAGCCTCCACATTGACTCTGTACCGGTACCCCCTGTATATAGCCTCCACATTGACTCTGTACCGGTACCCCCTGTATATAGCCTCCACATTGACTCTGTACCGGTCCCCCTGTATATAGCCTCCACATTGACTCTGTACCGGCTCCCCTCTGTATATAGCCTCCACATTGACTCTGTACCGGCTCCCTCCTGTATATATTGTTATATTTTACTGCTCCTCTTTAATTACTTGTTACTTTTATATCTTATTCTTATCTGTATTTTTGAAACTGCACTGTCGGTTAGGGGCTCGAAAGTAAACATTTCACGGTAAGGTCTGTATTCAGCAGGTACCGGTAACACCTGCTGTATTCAGCATTTCACGGTAAGATCTACACCTGCTGTATTCGGCGCATGTGACTAATACAATTTGATTTGATGGGCTAATTTAGAATTCTGGAATAACATGGATTCATCCAGAATATTCTCCTTCACCTCCTCCTTGGCAGCCTCGTTCTCAGTCTGCAGACGAGACAGATCCTCATGGATCTTCTCATAGTCTCTTCTCGTCGACGCCAGCAGCTGAGGAGAGACCCACACGGGGACACACACAGGGACACACACAGGGACACACACGAAAAAGGGAACACACACAGGCAAATGCACACCATTTAACATGGTTGAATCCCCCTTAGATGTAGATCATCCATCTGAAAGCATCATCAAGACATTGGACTTTTAAGAAGAACAGTGTCTCCAACCACATCATCATGACGAAGAAGCAAAATGCATCAGATGACTCAAAACGTCCAATATCTTGACAACTTGACTTTTTAACATTTTAAAATGGATTTATTTCACCTTTATTTAACCAGGTAGGCAAGTTGAGAACAAGTTCTCATTTACAATTGCGACCTGGCCAAGATAAAGCAAAGCAGTTCGACACATACAACAACACAGAGTTACACATGGAGTAAAACAAACATACAGTCAATAATACAGTAGAAACAAGTCTATATACAATGTGAGCAAATGAGGTGAGAAGGGAGGTAAAGGCAAAAAAAAGGCCATGGTGGCAAAGTAAATACAATATAGCAAGTAAAACACTGGAATGGTAGATCTGCAGTGGAAGAATGTGCAAAGTAAAGATAGAAATAATGGGGTGCAAAGGAACAAAATAAATAAATAAACACAGTAGGGGATGAGGTAGTTGTTTGGGCTAAATTATAGATGGGCTATGTACAGGTGCAGTAATCTGTGAGCTGCTCTGACAGCTGGTGCTTAAAGCTAGTGAGGGAGATAAGTGTTTCCAGTTTTAGAGATGTTTGTAGTTCGTTCCAGTCATTGGCAGCAGAGAACTGGAAGGAGAGGCGGCCAAAGGAAGAATTGGCTTTGGGGGTGACCAGAGAGATATACCTGCTGGAGCACGTGCTACAGGTGGGTGCTGCTATGGTGACCAGCAAGCTGAGATAAGGGGGGACTTTACCTAGCAGGGTCTTGTAGATGACCTGGAGCCAGTGGGTTTGGCGACGAGTATGAAGCGAGGGCCAGTCAACGAGAGCGTAGAGGTCGCAATGGTGGGTAGTATATGGGGCTTTGGTGACCAAACGGATGGCACTGTGATAGACTGCATCCAATTTATTGAGTAGGGTATTGGAGGCTATTTTGTAAATGACATCGCTGAAGTCGAGGATCAGTAGGATGGTCAGTTTTACAAGGGTATGTTTGGCAGCATGAGTGAAGGATGCTTTGTTGCGAAATAGGAAGCCAATTCTAGATTTAACTTTGGATTGGAGATGTTTGATATGAGTCTGGAAGGATAGTTTACAGTCTAGTCAGACACCTAGGTATTTGTAGTTGTCCACATATTCTAAGTCAGAACCATCCAGAGTAGTGATGCTGAATGGGCGGGCAGGTGCAGGTAGTGATCGGTTGAAGAGCATGCATTTAGTTTTGCTTGTATTTAAGAGCAATTGGAGGCCACGGAAGGAGAGTTGTATGGCATTGACTGCTGACATGCAGAACATTTTGGACTGACAGACTGTATCAACAGCGGACTAATGAGAAACAATACCAAAATATATTTTTTGAGTGACATTCTCCTTTAACATGAGAAAAGAGGGTTGTTCATGATTGGTCACCTCATCCTGGTCTAACATCTGTTCCTTGAGTTTCTCAGCCAGCTGGCTCTGCTGGTTGATCTCATCATCCTGGGTGACACAAACAAAACAAGCAGCAATTTACATTTCAGTTAGAATAGAATTGGAAACATTGATTTTTCTGTAAAAACTCCAACCCCTTCCTGTTCCTGCCCAATCTAACCTTCCGTTTAATGTTGATGCATGTTTGTTATTTAAACTGTGTTTTAATGTCTGTTATTGTTTATGTACGTTGAGTTTGTACCCTCCAAAATGATTTGACTCAGTTCTCTAATCTAGTCTGGTGAGATTTCCCTTGTTGACCTTGTCGTCCAGTTGTTTGTACAGATTGCTGATGTCCTCCTCGTACTTGCTCTTCTCCTCGGTGGAGACCAGAACCAGTCCGTTAGCTGGAGCCATGTTATCTATGATGGGAGTGTTGTCACACGGCTCCAGGTGCTTCTGCTCCTTGGCACTCAGCTGCTCCTCCTCAGGGACGTTCTCACCTGAGACAGGGACAAACAGATTCTCTACCTTGAACTGTGCACTCATTCACTCAATATCTACCATTGGAACACTAACTCATGTCCAACTCAGTGTGGCTCTGTCAATTTCATATGAAGGGTTTCAAGCATTTCTCTCTCTCTCTGCCCTCCCTCCCCACTCCCTCCCTCCTCAATCTCTCCCTCCCTACCCCTGCTCCCTCTCTCACCCTCCTCCCTCTCTGTCTCACTCACTCCCTCTCTCTCCCTCCCCCACTCTCCCCGCCATCTCCTCCTCTGCCCATCCCTCCCTCCCCATCTCCCTCCCTCCTCCCCATCTCCCTCACCATTCCTCCAGCGGTTGAGCTCCATCTCCCTCCCTCATCGTTCCCCTCCAGTGGTTGAGTTCCATCTCCCTCCCTCCTCCCTCACTGTTCCTCCAGCAGTTGAGCTCCATCTCCCTCCCTCCCCATCTCCCTCCCTCACCGTTCCTCCAGTGGTTGAGCTCCATCTCCCTCCCTCCTCGCTCACTGTTCCTCCAGCGGTTGAGCTCCATCTCCCTCCCTCCTCCCTCACCATTCCTCCAGCGGTTGAGCTCCATCTCCCTCCCTCCTCCCTCACCGTTCCTCCAGCGGTTGAGCTCCATCTCCTCCCTCCCTCCTCCCTCACCGTTCCTCCAGCGGTTGAACTCCATCTCCCTCCCTCCCCAACTCCCTCCATCCCTCCTTCCTCCCTCACCGTTCCTCCAGCGGTTGAGCTCCATCTCCCTCCCTCCTCCCTCACCGTTCCTCCAGCGGTTGAGCTCCATCTCCCTCCCTCCTCCCTTACCGTTCCTCCAGCGGTTGAACTCCATCTCCCTCCCTCCCCAACTCCCTCCATCCCTCCCTCCTCCCTCACCGTTCCTCCAGCGGTTGAGCTCCATCTCCCTCCCTCCTCCCTCACCGTTCCTCCAGCAATTGAGCTCCATCTCCCTCCCTCCCCATCTCCCTCCCTCCCTCCCCATCTCCCTCCCTCCTCCCTCACCGTTCCTCCAGCGGTTGAGCTCCATCTCCCTCCCTCCCCATCTCCCTCCCTCCTCCCTCACCATTCCTCCAGCGGTTGAGCTCCATCTCCCTCCCTCCCCATCTCCCTCCCTCCTCCCTCACCATTCCTCCAGCGGTTGAGCTCCATCTCCCTCCCTCCCCATCTCCCTCCCTCCTCCCTCACCGTTCCTCCAGCGGTTGAGCTCCATCTCCCTCCCTCCCCATCTCCCTCCCTCCCTCCCCATCTCCCTCCCTCCCCCTCCCCATCTCCCTCCCTCCCTCCCCATCTCCCTCCCTCCTCCCTCACCGTTCCTCCAGCGGTTGAGCTCCATCTCCCTCCCTCCCCAACTCCCTCCCTCCCCATCTCCCTCCCTCCTCCCTCACCATTCCTCCAGCGGTTGAGTTCCATCTCCAGCCTGTGGATAACGTTCTTCAGACTCTTGTTCTTGTCTTTCTCCTTGTTGTACTTGTTCTTCCACTCCTCAGCAGTCAGCTCCAGGTTCACAGACACGGTGTTCTTGATGGTCTTGGCTCTGTGTGGAGGGTGGGACAGACACTCAGATCCCTGTATCTAATCACACCCTATTCCCTATACAGCAGTGCACTACTTTGACATGGCTAATGGGCTGTAATTTATCCACTAAAGGACATTGTGGCCTCATTTACTCATCACTTTTTCCTCCACAGTATATATTTTTGTCAGAACAGGAACAGATGGATGAACATTGAATCAACACAACTGGAGGAGGTGATCCAATAAGAAGCAGGGAGGCAGATAGCTCCATATTTGAACTGGTCTGAGATCTATTGCAGGAGGTTGTCCCCTGTGAAGATGACCGGGGACTAATTAGCCCTGCTGGGTACTGTAGACCGTACAATGATGTGTAAAGTCCAACTCCTCTCAGCCTCCTCTCACAGACAGCAGTGGTGGTCACATGGGTGCAGACAGTGCAGTGGAGCGCACCACACCACACCATGCCGCACCACACCACACCATGCCGCACCACACCACACCATGCCGCACCACACCACACCATGCCGCACCACACCATGCCGCACCACACCACACCATGCCGCACCACACCACGCCACACCACACCACACCATGCCGCACCACACCACGCCATGCCACACCATGCCGCACCACACCACACCATGCCGCACACCATGCCACACCATGCCGCACCACACCACGCCATGCCACACCATGCCGCACCACACCATGCCACCACATGCACCACACCACCACACCATGCACCACACCATGCCACACCATGCCACCATGCCACACCATGCCGCACCACCACCACCGCCACACCCGCACCATGCCACACCATGCCACACCACCACACCACGCCACACAACGCCACACCACGCCACACCGCACCATGCCACACCATGCCACACCATACCACACCACGCCACACAACGCCACACCACGCCACACCACAGCACATCGCTCTGTAGCCCTACTGTTCTACCTCTATCTAACTCCTCTCCTAAGCCTGGCAGGGCAGCACAGACAGAATGTTCTGGATGTCCCCTGTGTCCTCTAGCAGGGCAGCAGAGACAGAATGTGCTGGATGTCCCCTGTGTCCTCTAGCAGGGCAGCAGAGACAGAATGTGCTGGAAGTCCCCTGTGTCCTCTAGCAGGGCAGCAGAGACAGAATGTGCTGGAAGTCCCCTGTGTCCTCTAGCAGGGCAGCAGAGATAGAATGTGCTGGAAGTTCATTGTGTCCTCTAACACACAGAGCAGCCTAGGATAACTCCCACTGTTGCTACTGTTGCTGTCCAGCCAGTAGGCAGGATAAAACCCTACAGATCAGGATTTAGGGGAGTGGATGGATGTAACACTTAGCTAAAGGTCAGGGAGATGAACAATGTCTTCATCATCTGGATACAGATTTAGAGAAGAGGCTTGTTATGCAACCACTCAGTCAGCAGAATAGGAGGGAAGATACTGGGAATCACCAGCTCTACTCATCATCAACAGTCACTGTCCGTCTCCTGGTGGATTAAGGACGGCCCATCTGCCATGGGAAACCTTTCATTGTTCACATAAAATAGGGGAACTGGGTATGGTGCAGTGGATCTCTCAGCTCACCTCTGTCCCAACAGGGTAGACTTATGTTAACAGTCTGCCACTAGACCAGGTAAACTGTAGAGAGGTGCTGACCCACCTCTGTCCCAACAGGGTAGACTTATGTTAACAGTCTGCCACTAGACCAGGTAAACTGTAGAGAGGTGCTGACCCACCTCTGTCCCAACAGGGTAGACTTATGTTAACAGTCTGCCACTAGACCAGGTAAACTGTAGAGAGGTGCTGACCCACCTCTGTCCCAACAGGAGGGTAGACTTATGTTAACAGTCTGCCACTAGACCAGGTAAACTGTAGAGAGGTGCTGACCCACCTCTGTCCCAACAGGGTAGACTTATGTTAACAGTCTGCCACTAGACCAGGTAAACTGTAGAGAGGTGCTGACCCACCTCTGTCCCAACAGGGTAGACTTATGTTAACAGTCTGCCACTAGACCAGGTAAACTGTAGAGAGGTGCTGACCCACCTCTGTCCCAACAGGGTAGACTTATGTTAACAGTCTGCCACTAGACCAGGTAAACTGTAGAGGTGCTGACCCACCTCTGTCCCAACAGGGTAGACTTATGTTAACAGTCTGCCACTAGACCAGGTAAACTGTAGAGAGGTGCTGACCCACCTCTGTCCCAACAGGGTAGACTTATGTTAACAGTCTGCCACTAGACCAGGTAAACTGTAGAGAGGTGCTGACCCACCTCTGTCCCAACAGGGTAGACTTATGTTAACAGTCTGCCACTAGACCAGGTAAACTGTAGAGAGGTGCTGACCCACCTCTGTCCCAACAGGGTAGACTTATGTTAACAGTCTGCCACTAGACCAGGTAAACTGTAGAGAGGTGCTGACCCACCTCTGTCCCAACAGGGTAGACTTATGTTAACAGTCTGCCACTAGACCAGGTAAACTGTAGAGAGGTGCTGACCCACCTCTGTCCCAACATGGTAGACTTATGTTAACAGTCTGCCACTAGACCAGGTAAACTGTAGAGAGGTGCTGACCCACCTCTGTCCGAACATGAGGGTAGACTTGGTCTCACACTCGTTGTAGATGGAGGGAGATGCACAGATGATGATGGTGGTCCTACAGTTCCCCCCTAGAGAGTCCTGCAGGATACGGGTCATCTTGCTGTCCCTGTACGGGACGTGGCTTTTCTGAAAACAAACAACACATTATTTACCCATTAGGGCCTTTCAGCAGACAGCCTCATAGATAACCAGTCAGTCTCATAGATAACCAGTCAGCCTCATAGATAACCAGTCAGTCTCATAGATAACCATTCAGTCTCATAGATAACCAGTCAGTCTCATAGATAACCAGTCAGTCATCAGGACCTTTCAACAGACAGCCTCATAGATAACCAGTCAGTCTCATAGATAACCAATCAGTCTCATAGATAACCAGTCAGTCTCCATCAGTCTCATAGATAACCAGTCAGTCTCATAGATAACCAGTCAGATAACCAGTCAGCCATCAGGGCCTTTCAGCAGACAGCCTCATAGATAACCAGTCAGCCTCATAGATAACCAGTCAGTCTCATAGATAACCAGTCAGCCATCAGGGCCTTTCAGTCAGACAGTCTCATAGATAACCAGTCAGTCTCATAGATAACCAGTCAGCCATCAGGGCCTTTCATAGATAACAGTCAGTCTCATAGATAACCAGACAGTCTCATAGATAACCAGTCAGCCATCAGGGCCTTTAACAGACAGCCTCATAGATAACCAGTCAGTCTCATAGATAACCAGTCAGATCTCATAGATAACCAGTCAGCCATCAGGGCCTTTCAACAGACAGCCTCATAGATAACCCTCATAGCCAGTCTCATAGATAACCAGTCACCATCAGCCTCATAGATAACCAGACAGTCTCATAGATAACCAGTCAGCCATCAGGGCCTTTCAACAGACAGCCTCATAGATAACCAGTCAGCCTCATAGATAACCAGTCAGCCTCATAGATAACCAGACAGCCTCATAGATAACCAGTCAGCCTCATAGATAACCAGTCAGTCTCATAGATAACCAGTCAGCTCATAGATAACCAGTCAGCCATCATAGATAACCAGACAGCCTCATAGATAACTAGTCAGTCTCATAGATAACCAGTCAGTCTCATAGATAACCAGTCAGCCATCAGGGCCTTTCAATAGACAGCCTCATAGATAACCAGTCAGCCATCAGGGCCTTTCAACAGACAGTCTCATAGATAACCAGTCAGTCTCATAGATAACCAGTCAGTCTCATAGATAACCAGTCAGTCTCATAGATAACCAGTCAGTCTCATAGATAACCAGACAGTCTCATAGATAACCAGTCAGTCTCATAGATAACCAGTCAGTCTCATAGATAACCAGTCAGTCTCATAGATAACCAGTCAGCCATCAGGGATAACAGCCTCATAGATAACCAGTCAGCCATCAGTCAGTCTCATAGATAACCAGTCAGCCATCAGGGCCTAGATAACCAGACAGCCTCATAGATAACCAGTCAGTCTCATAGATAACCAGTCAGTCTCATAGATAACCAGTCAGTCTCATAGATAACCAGTCAGTCTCATAGATAACCAGTCAGTCTCATAGATAACCAGTCAGCCATCAGGGCCTTTCAACAGACAGCCTCATAGATAACCAGTCAGTCTCATAGATAACCAGTCAGCCTCATAGATAACCAGTCAGTCTCATAGATAACCAGTCAGCCTCATAGATAACCAGTCAGTCTCATAGATAACCAGTCAGCCTCATAGATAACCAGTCAGTCTCATAGATAACCAGTCAGTCTCATAGATAACCATTCAGTCTCATAGATAACCAGTCAGTCATCAGGACCTTTCAACAGACAGCCTCATAGATAACCAGTCAGTCTCATAGATAACCAGTCAGTCTCATAGATAACCAGTCAGTCTCATAGATAACCAGTCAGTCTCATAGATAACCAGTCAGTCTCATAGATAACCAGTCAGTCTCATAGATAACCAGTCAGCCATCAGGGCCTTTCAGCAGACAGCCTCATAGATAACCAGTCAGTCTCATAGATAACCAGTCAGTCTCATAGATAACCAGTCAGTCTCATAGATAACCAGTCAGCCATCAGGGCCTTTCAACAGACAGCCTCATAGATAACCAGTCAGTCTCATAGATAACCAGTCAGTCTCATAGATAACCAGTCAGTCTCATAGATAACCAGTCAGCTCATCAGTCAGCCATCAGGGCCTTTCAACAGACAGCCTCATAGATAACCAGTCAGTCTCATAGATAACCAGTCAGTCTCATAGATAACCAGTCAGTCTCATCAGATAACCAGTCAGTCTCATAGATAACCATAGATAACCAGTCAGTCTCATAGATAACTAGTCAGTCTCATAGATAACCAGTCAGTCTCATAGATAACCAGTCAGCCATCAGGGCCTTTCAACAGACAGCCTCATAGATAACCAGTCTCATAGATAACCAGTCAGTCTCATAGATAACCAGTCAGCCATCAGGGCCTTTCAACAGACAGCCTCATAGATAACCAGTCTCATAGATAACCAGTCAGTCTCATAGGTAACCAGTCAGCCATCAGGGCCTTTCAACAGACAGCCTCATAGATAACCAGTCAGTCCAGACAGTCTCATAGATAACCAGACAGTCTCATAGATAACCAGTCAGTCTCATAGATAACCAGTCAGCCATAGGCCTTTCAACAGACAGCCTAGATAACCAGTCAGTCTCATAGATAACCAGTCAGTCTCATAGATAACCAGTCAGTCTCATAGATAACCAGTCAGCCATCAGGGATAACCAGACAGCCTCATAGATAACCAGTCAGCCATCAGTCAGCCTTTCAACAGACAGCCTCATAGATAACCAGTCAGTCTCATAGATAACCAGTCAGATAACCAGTCAGTCTCATAGATAACCAGTCAGTCTCATAGATAACCAGACAGTCTCATAGATAACCAGTCAGTCTCATAGATAACCAGTCAGTCATCAGGGCCTTTCAACCAGATCAGCCTCATAGATAACCAGTCAGTCTCATAGATAACCAGTCAGTCTCATAGATAACCAGTCAGTCTCATAGATAACCAGACAGTCTCATAGATAACCAGACAGTCTCATAGATAACCAGTCAGTCTCATAGATAACCAGTCAGTCTCATAGATAACCAGACAGTCTCATAGATAACCAGTCAGTCTCATAGATAACCAGACAGTCTCATAGATAACCAGACAGTCTCATAGATAACCAGACAGTCTCATAGATAACCAGTCAGTCTCATAGATAACCAGTCAGCCATCAGGACCAGATCAGAATAAAAACATGACCTCACTGCTGACGCAAAACTTTTTTTCAGCAAAAGCACATTTTGGTTAATTGTTTTTACACAATTTCAATGTCACATATGCAAAGTATTCAGTAATCCCTGCTGATGTCCCTATATTAAAAGAGAGAAGGGTAAGATACATAGAGAGAACTCACTGTCCCCTCAGCCAGAGCAGAGATGACATTCCCCAGAGCAGAGAGGGACTTATTGATATTTTTAGCTTCGTCCAACACGGCTCCTTCAGCACCTGTCTTACTGACCTTAAAGAGACAAACAGAGAGAGAAACGACTGTCAGCAGGGGAGAGAGGCCACACAATGCAGCAGCATCTTCTAACTGACAGGTCTGGAGTTATAACACCTTATAAAACAGTTATAACAGTCATAACACAATTAGTTTGTTTGGAATCTGTCTTCAGCATCTTACACCTGACTGACAAGCTGGGAGTTATGACACCTTATAACACAATAATAGCACAGTTATAGTTATAACACAGGTATGCAGTTCTAACAAGTTATGGTGGTTCATTGGCCTCTTCATCAGACAAGCCTAGAGTTATAACACAGTTATAAACAGTTCTAACACAAGTTATGGTGGTTCATTGGCCTCTTCATCAGACAAGCCTAGAGTTATAACACAGTTATAAACAGTTCTAACACAAGTTATGGTGGTTCATTGGCCTCTTCATCAGATCAAGCCTAGAGTTATAACACAGTTATGACAAGTTATAAACAGTTCTAACACAAGTTATGGTGGTTTGTTGGGGTCTGCCTTTACCATCAGACTGATTTACCTTCTCACTCCCAGCCAGATCCACCAGGTATAACTCCTTTACCATCAGACTGATTTACCTTCTCACTCCCAGCCAGATCCACCAGGTATAACTCCTTTACCATCAGACTGATTTACCTTCTCACTCCCAGCCAGATCCACCAGGTATAACTCCTTTACCATCAGACTGATTTACCTTCTCACTCCCAGCCAGATCCACCAGGTATAACTCCTTTACCATCAGACTGATTTACCTTCTCACTCCCAGCCAGATCCACCAGGTATAACTCCTTTACCATCAGACTGATTTACCTTCTCACTCCCAGCCAGATCCACCAGGTATAACTCCTTTACCATCAGACTGATTTACCTTCTCACTCCCAGCCAGATCCACCAGGTATAACTCCTTTACCATCAGACTGATTTACCTTCTCACTCCCAGCCAGATCCACCAGGTATAACTCCTTTACCATCAGACTGATTTACCTTCTCACTCCCAGCCAGATCCACCAGGTATAACTCCTTTACCATCAGACTGATTTACCTTCTCACTCCCAGCCAGATCCACCAGGTATAACTCCTTTACCATCAGACTGATTTACCTTCTCACTCCCAGCCAGATCCACCAGGTATAACTTCCCTGACAGTTTCTTCTCTGTTTCCACATTCTCTTGTTTGATGTTGATCAGGAAGATGCTGTGGCTTCTGGAACTGTGCTCATTCATGTCTATGAACAGGACAAAATACTATATATTATAGAAGTATATATTATAGAAGAAGTATATATTATAGAAGAAGTATATATTATAGAAGAAGTATATATTATAGAAGAAGTATATATTATTGAAGAAGTATATATTATAGAAGAGGTATATATTATAGAAGAAGTATACATTATAGAAGAAGTATATATTATAGAAGTATATATTATAGAAGAAGTATATATTATAGTATATATTAAGAAGAAGTATATATTATAGAAGAAGTATATATTATAGAAGAAGTATATATTATTGAAGAAGTATATATTATAGAAGAAGTATATATTATAGAAGAAGTATATATTATAGAAGAAGTATATATTATAGAAAGTATACATTATAGAAGAAGTATATATTATAGAAGTATATATTATAGAAGAAGTATATATTATAGAAGAAGTATATATTATAGAAGAAGTATATATTATAGAAGAAGTATATATTATTGAAGAAGTATATATTATAGAAGAGGTATATATTATAGAAGTATATATTATAGAAGAAGTATATATTATAGAAGAAGTATATATTATAGAAGAAGTATATATTATAGAAGAAGTATATATTATTGAAGAAGTATATATTATAGAAGAGGTATATATTATAGAAGAAGTATACATTATAGAAGAAGTATATATTATAGAAGAAGTATACATTATAGAAGTATATATTATAGAAGAAGTATATATTATAGAAGAGGTATATATATTTTTGAAGAAGTATATATTGTAGAAGAAGTATACCTTATAAAATAAGTATATATTATAGAAGAAGTATTTATTATTGAAGAAGTATATATTATCGTAGAAGTATATATTATAGAAGAGGTATATCTAATAGAAGTATATCTAATAGAATAATTATATCTTATTGAAGAAGTATATATTATAAAATAAGTATGTATTATAGAAGAAGTATATATTTTAGAATAAGTATATTATAGAAGTATATCTTATCAAATAAGTAAGTCTAATTGAAGTATATATTATAGAAACATATATATTATAGAAGAAGTATATCTAATAGAAGTATATCTAATAAGTATATCTTATTGAAGAAGTATATATTATAAAATAAGTATATTTTTTTATAAGTATATATTATAGAAGAAGTATATATTATTGAAGAACTATATATTATTGAAGAAGTATATATTATAGTAGAAGTATATATTATAGAAGAAGTATATCTAATAGAAGTATATCTTATTGAAGAAGTATATATTATAAAATAAGTATATATTTTAGAAGAAGTATATATTATAGAAGTATATCTTATCAAATAAGTATGTCTAATTAAAGTATATATTATAGAAGAAGTATATCTTACAGAAGAGGTATATATTATTGAAGAAGTATATATTATAGAAGTAGTATATATTATAGTAGCAATGATACACCCTTCTAGGAAGTGTTTCCTGGCCTCTGTGCATCTGCTTGCAGGCCGGGATAGTGTTAAACACTTTGACAACTGTTTATCTAAGAAGGGCTTCATAAATAAATGTGATTGATTGATAGAAGAGACACAACATACTTGTCACAGCCACGTGCCGGTTGGCCTTTCCCTCATCGATGACATCCATGACTTCCTCTGGACTGGACACAAAGCGTTCTGTACAACCCTGGGACAGGATCACATCACAGCTTTAACAGGTTGGTGCCTTTTATGATTTCTATAACATTTTTTTATTTGAACAATTAACTAGGCAAGTCAGTTAAGAACAAATTATTATTTAAAATGACAGCCTAACCCGGCCAAACCCTCCCCTAACCCGGACGACGCTCGGCCAATTGTGCGCCGCCCTATGGGACTCCCGACAACGGACAGTTGTGATACAGCCCGGGATCAAACCCGAGTCTGTAGTGACGCCTCTAGCACTGTGTTGCAGTGCCTTAGACCGCTGCGCCACTCGGGAGGCAGCCGTATAACATTATATAGGCTGATACATGCTGATGACAAGAAATATAGCATTATACACCTGCAGAATGTGTTACCTAACCATCTGTACTGCTCACCTTGACATGTGTTACCTAACCATCTGTTCTGCTCACCTTGACATGTGTTACCTAACCATCTGTTCTGCTCACCTTGACATGTGTTACCTAACCATCTGTTCTGCTCACCTTGACATGTGTTACCTAACCATCTGTAACCATCTGTTCTCACCTTGACATGTGTTACCTAACCATCTGTTCTGCTCACCTTGACATGTGTTACCTAACCATCTGTTCTGCTCACCTTGACATGTGTTACCTAACCATCTGTTCTGCTCACCTTGACATGTGTTACCTAACCATCTGTTCTGCTCACCTTGACATGTGTTACCTAACCATCTGTTCTGCTCACCTTGACATGTGTTACCTAACCATCTGCTCACCTTGACATGTGTTACCTAACCATCTGTTCTGCTCACCTTGACATGTGTTACCTAACCATCTGTTCTGCTCACCTTGACATGTGTTACCTAACCATCTGTTCTGCTCACCTTGACATGTGTTACCTAACCATCTGTTCTGCTCACTCACCTTGACATGTGTTACCTAACCATCTGTACTGCTCACCTTGACATGTGTTACCTAACCATCTGTTCTGCTCACCTTGACATGTGTTACCTAACCATCTGCTCACCTTGACATGTGTTACCTAACCTGTTACCTAACCATCTGTACTGCTCACCTTGACATGTGTTACCTAACCATCTGTACTGCTCACCTTGACATGTGTTACCTAACCATCTGTTCTGCTCACCTTGACATGTGTTACCTAACCATCTGTTCTGCTCACCTTGACATGTGTTACCTAACCATCTGTTCTGCTCACCTTGACATGTGTTACCTAACCATCTGTTCTGCTCACCTTGACATGTGTTACCTAACCATCTGTTCTGCTCACCTTGACATGTGTTACCTAACCATCTGTTCTGCTCACCTTGACATGTGTTACCTAACCATCTGTTCTGCTCACCTTGACATGTGTTACCTAACCATCTGTTCTGCTCACCTTGACATGTGTTACCTAACCATCTGTTCTGCTCACCTTGACATGTGTTACCTAACCATCTGTACTGCTCACCTTGACATGTGTTACCTAACCATCTGTACTGCTCACCTTGACATGTGTTACCTAACCATCTGTACTGCTCACCTTGACATGTGTTACCTAACCATCTGTTCTGCTCACCTTGACATGTGTTACCTAACCATCTGTTCTGCTCACCTTGACATGTGTTACCTAACCATCTGTTCTGCTCACCTTGACATGTGTTACCTAACCATCTGTTCTGCTCACCTTGACATGTGTTACCTAACCATCTGTTCTGCTCACCTTGACATAGGGAACTCTGTTCTTGTCCTCATGCACAGCCAGGTTGGTCTTCGACACTGGAAAAGAGGGAAACGAGTCATTAGGAAAGGATAGCTAGTCAGTTGTACAACTGAATGCATTCAACTGAAATGTGTCTGAATCAGAGAGGTGGGGGGGGCTGCCTTAATCGACATCCATGTCATCGGCACCCGGAGAGCAGTTGCTGTCTTGTTCTGCCTTGTTCAAGAGTAGAACGCCAGATTTTTCCACCTTGCCGCCTCGGGGATTTGAACCAGTGACCATTCGGTTACTGGCTCAACGCTCTTAACCACTAGGCTACCCCATTATGACCTGTCTAAAATTATCTCTGTTCATCTTCAAAAGAATTCTCTTTGAAGTCCATCCAACACAAGTTCTTCTTACCATCTAGTAAGTCTCGGATCTTGTCCAGGTAGATCTCAAAATACGAGACCTGCACAAGAAAACAGGAATCAATACAGGGTACATTTTGATGACCATAGAAATGGTAGGAGGCCGTCTGCGCTCCTTAAAGGTCCTTGATACCAAATAGTATCTGTTCCAGGTGTGTAGGTATCAAAATGAGAATACTGGAAGGGATGGAGACTGACAAACTGTTTAACCTCTGGATTTATTCACTTAAAAAACAAAAACATTTTGATGACCAGACATCTTGTTGATATTGATTTGATTTGATACTTGTTGAATGTCTTTCTTATTGGGCCCTGAGGGAATAAATACAGTTGAATTTAACAATGGAATACCTTGATGTGGAACTCGAGGTTCTCGTCCATGGAGTAGATGTGATCGAAGATGTCGTGAGCGATGCGTGGGATGATGCCCATCAGCTGGGGGTCGTGGAGCTTGCCCTGCGATGAGGAACAATACATTACACCACACTCAATACTGATTATTATCACTAAATAGTCTGGGGTGCGGGGAACATCCCGTATAGACAACCTGTTCTATATACACTGAATATCTACAGTGGTTCTATATAATAGACATCTATACCCCCAAGAAGCAGCTGTTCTATATGCTGTTCTCTATCTACTGCTGGCTTTAGCTGATCCTTGCTGTTCAGTGAAGAAGAAACAACTGCCACTTTATAAAGCCATTAACTGCTCGAGGATAAATGCAACCTAAAGCGTTGGTGGTCCAGTTCTTTAAATCACCCACACTACAGAACCATAATCTCACCCTAAATCAATTCAGTCTCAGAGAGTGGTGAAATTAAACAATGTATGTCTGCCACCCTAACTGATCTGATGTGTTTTACTGCTCTTAGAAAGGCTGGACTGACTTCCAGTGAAACATCATGTCAGAAGGCTCTCTGCTGGACTGTCTGAGAATAGTCTGTTCAGTCGTCTTGGTACCGTGTTCTCAGGGCCTACTGTACCTACAACATATAGGCTGCCTTTAGATCATATCTTTCCTGTCTCTGTTCATTTAGGCAGGTGCCATTACTACAGAGAATCAGGCTGACCTCCATGGTGTGGGTCTTCCCCGAGGAGGTCTGTCCATAGGCAAAGATGGTTCCATTGTATCCTCCAAGGACGTCTGTGTGAATACAATACAGTTCAACTTTATTTGTCCAGAAATGTGTACTTTTGCTGTGTGGTGTTTTTTCACCAACCCACCGGACACCACACATACACAAGGAATGTGGATCAGTCATATTAACACTTATTCTACAAGGGGAAGGACTCACCAGCTGAGGTTAGCCTACCTTCAACAATCTGTCTGGGGTTAGCCTACCTTCAATAATCTGTCTGGGGTTAGCATCCTTCAACAATCTGTCTGGGGTTAGCCTACCTTCAACAATCTGTCTGGGGTTAGCCTACTTTCAACAATCTGTCTGGGGTTAGCCTACCTTCAACAATCTGTCTGGGGTTAGCCTACCTTCAACAATCTGTCTGGGGTTAGCCTACCTTCAACAATCTGTCTGGGGTTAGCCTACCTTCAACAATCTGTCTGGGGTTAGCCTACCTTCAACAATCTGTCTGGGGTTAGCCTACCTTCAACAATCTGTCTGGGGTTAGCCTACCTTCCTTCAACAATCTGTCTAGCTACCTTCAACAATCTGTCTGGGGTTAGCCTACCTTCAACAATCTGTCTGGGGTTAGCCTACCTTCAACAATCTGTCTGGGGTTAGCCTACCTTCAACAATCTGTCTGGGGTTAGCATCCTTCAACAATCTGTCTGGGGTTAGCATCCTTCAACAATCTGTCTGGGGTTAGCCTACCTTCAACAATCTGTCTGGGGTTAGCCTACCTTCAACAATCTGTCTGGGGTTAGCCTACC
This sequence comes from Oncorhynchus keta, assembly GCF_023373465.1. Taxonomy (NCBI): domain Eukaryota; kingdom Metazoa; phylum Chordata; class Actinopteri; order Salmoniformes; family Salmonidae; genus Oncorhynchus; species Oncorhynchus keta. The sequence continues at coordinate 168,820 of NW_026289522.1, forward strand.
TTCAACAATCTGTCTGGGGTTAGCCTACCTTCAACAATCTGTCTGGGGTTAGCCTACCTTCAACAATCTGTCTGGGGTTAGCCTACCTTCAACAATCTGTCTGGGGTTAGCCTACCTTCAACAATCTGTCTGGGGTTAGCCTACCTTCAACAATCTGTCTGGGGTTAGCCTACCTTCAACAATCTTCAACAATCTGTCTGGGGTTAGCCTACCTTCAACAATCTGGGGTTAGCATCCTTCAACAATCTGTCTGGGGTTAGCCTACCTTCAACAATCTGTCTGGGGTTAGCCTACCTTCAACAATCTGTCTGGGGTTAGCCTACCTTCAACAATCTGTCTGGGGTTAGCCTACCTTCAACAATCTGTCTGGGGTTAGCCTACCTTCAACAATCTGTCTGGGGTTAGCCTACCTTCAACAATCTGTCTGGGGTTAGCCTACCTTCAACAATCTGTCTGGGGTTAGCCTACCTTCAACAATCTGTCTGGGGTTAGCCTACCTTCAACAATCTGTCTGGGGTTAGCCTACCTTCAACAATCTGTCTGGGGTTAGCATCCTTCAACAATCTGTCTGGGGTTACCTACTTTCAACAATCTGTCTGGGGCCTACCTTCAACAATCTGTCTGGGGTTAGCCTCCTTATCTGTCTGGGGTTAGCCTCCTTCAACAATCTGTCTGGGGTTAGCCTACCTTCAACAATCTGTCTGGGGTTAGCCTACCTTCAACAATCTGTCTGGGGTTAGCCTACCTTCAACAATCTGTCTGGGGTTAGCCTACCTTCAACAATCTGTCTGGGGTTAGCCTACCTTCAACAATCTGTCTGGGGTTAGCCTACCTTCAACTATCTGTCTGGGGTTAGCATCTTTCAACTATCTGTCTGGGGTTACCTACTTTCAACAATATGTCTGGGGTTAGCCTACCTTCAACTATCTGTCTGGGGTTACCTACTTTCAACAATATGTCTGGGGTTAGCCTACCTTCAACAATATGTCTGGGGTTAGCCTACCTTTAACAATTTTTCTGGGGTTAACCTACCTTCAACAACCTGTTTGGGGTTAACCTACCTTCAACAATATGTCTGGCGTTAACCTACCTTCAACAACCTGTTTGGGGTTAACCTACTTTCAACAATATGTTTGGGGTTAACCTACCTTTAACAATCTGTTTGGGGTTAACCTACCTTTAACAATCTGTTTGGCACAGGCATCGTAGACCTGCTCCTGGGCTGTATTGGGAGGCAGGACGCGGTCAAAGACATACGGTTTACCCTGTCCAGAACAGACAAAATGCACAGTGATTACAGAGCTCTATGGGAAAGAGGTAATGGGTAAATACCACCTCATACTTTCTCTCTAACACTATGTGAATGGTAATAAATATTCAATAGCAGAGCTTGTGAATGGTAATCAATCATCAAAACCAGAGCTTGTGAATGGTAATCAATAGCGGAGTTTGTAAATGGAAATAAATATTCAATAGCAGAGCTTGTGAATGGTAATCAATCATCAATACCAGAGCTCGTGAATGATAATTAATAATCAATTGCAGAGCTTGTGAGACAATTACAATAGAGCTACAAGCAGCAGGTTTAATCAACACGATCTAGCCTGGTCTATGGGGACGGACACAACACAAGACAACCAGCCTGTCAGCAGCTGAGCTGTCTGTCTGTAGACTACAGGAGACTGAGGAGATGTCTGTACCAGCTGAGCTATCTGCAGGCTGCAGAAGAATGCATTGATGTCTGTAACAGCTAGCAGGCCTACTGCTTTAAACAGAGGCTTCTGTTCTTTCTCTGGAACTAAAGTGATTGATGTGAGATCTCATTGGCCTTCATAATACACAACTGCATTAGGCCTCAATTTCATATTATATTAGGTAAATATGTGGTATACAGTGTACTTCCTTAACACACACACACACACACACACACACACACACACACTGACACAATGTTTTATTATGATGGCAGGCAACCTTATGCATAATACATGAACACTGAACGGGTGTTGAGCAAGGGGAGGAGCTTAATGACGAGATACTGTTTACAGACAAGCTATTGTGATGAGAACTCTGTAGGCCTTCTGTAAGATGCTGCCCATGAGCATGCAAAATAAGACCTTTAGCTCTTATCTAGATGTTTTGCAAGAATCTATGTCGACACTTGCTCGTCGAGCGTCTTATTCCAAATTCATGGGCATTAATATGGAATTGTTCCCCCCTTTACTGCTGTAACAGCCTCTCCACTCTTCTGGGAAGGTTTTCCACTAGATGTTGGAACATTACTGCTGTAACAGCCTCAGCAGCTGAGCTCCACTCTTCTAACAGCTAGCAAGCCTACTGGGGGAATGTTGGAACATTACTGCTTTTCCACTCTTCTGGGTAAATATGTGGTAACATTACTGCTTAACAACACACACTCCACACACTGACATATGTTGGAACATTACTGCTGTAACAGCCTCTCCACTCTTCTGGGAAGGTTTTCCACTAGATGTTGGAACATTACTGCTGTAACAGCCTCTCCACTCTTCTGGGAAGGTTTTCCACTAGATGTTGGAACATTACTGCTGTAACAGCCTCTCCACTCTTCTGGGAAGGTTTTCCACTAGATGTTGGAACATTACTGCTGTAACAGCCTCTCCACTCTTCTGGGAAGGTTTTCCACTAGATGTTGGAACATTACTGCTGTAACAGCCTCTCCACTCTTCTGGGAAGGTTTTCCACTAGATGTTGGAACATTACTGCTGTAACAGCCTCTCCACTCTTCTGGGAAGGTTTTCCACTAGATGTTGGAACATTACTGCTGTAACAGCCTCTCCACTCTTCTGGGAAGGTTTTCCACTAGATGTTGGAACATTACTGCTGTAACAGCCTCTCCACTCTTCTGGGAAGGTTTTCCACTAGATGTTGGAACATTGCGGCGGGGATTTTCTTTTATTCAGCCACAAGAGCATTAGTGAGGTCGGGCACTGATGTTGGGTGAATAGGACTGGCTCACAGTCAGCGTTTCAATTAATCCCAAAGGTGTTTGACGGGGTTGAGGTCAGGGCACTGTGCAAGCCAGTCACGTTCTTCCACACAATCTCAACAAACCATTTCTGTATCGACCTTGCTTTGTGCACGGTGGCATTGTCTTGCTGAAACAGGAAAGGACCTTCCCCAAACTGCTGCAACAAAGTTGGAAGCAAAGGATCATCTAGAATGTCATTGTATGCTGTAGCGTTAAGATTTTCCTTCAATGGAACTAAGGGACCTAGTCCGATGCATGAAAAACAGCCCCAGACCATAATTCCTCCTCCACCAAACTTTACAGTTGGCACTATGCATTCGGGCAGGTAGTGTTCTCCTGGCATCCGCCAAACCCAGATTTGTCAGTCGTGCTGCCAGATGGTGAAGCGCGATTCATCACCCCAGAGAACGCATTTCCACTGCTCCAGAGTCTAGTGGCGGCGAGCTTTACACCACTCCAGCCGAGGCATGGCATTGCAGATGTTGATCTTAGGCTTGTGTGCGGCTGCTCGCTTCAGCGGTTCCGTTCTGATAGCTTGTGTGGCCTACCACTTCGCGGCTGAGCTGCTGTTGCTCATAGATGTTTCCACTTCACAGTAAAAGCACTTACAGTTGACCGGGGCAGCTCCACTAGGGAAGACATTTGACCAACTGACTTGTCGGAAAGGTGGCATCCTATGATGGTGCCACGTTGAAAGTCACTGAGCTCTTCAGTAAGGCCATATTCTACTGCCAATGTTTGTCTATGGAGATTGCACGGCTGTGTGTTCGATTTTATACACCTGTCAGCAACAGGTGCGGCTGAAATAGCTGAATCCATTATTTGGAAGGGATGTCCAAATACATACATACATATACAAATGTATCTTGATTGGGCAGGTGATGGGCACACACAGCGTAAGGCTGGGAAAGTGTATGACTCCCTTGCCACTAGCTGAAAACCTGAACTTGAAGAATCATTCAAGCCAAGCCAGTCATCCGACTACTGTACTGTAATCCATTTAACAGGCTTGCCACTTTTAAACTGGTAACATTAAATAAATCCTATTAGATCCAATCAAAACGTTCAAAGGTAAAACTGCGTGTATGAGAGGAAATGCCTTATATGGTGTTTATTTTCCTATTATGAGTGCTTCCATTCAGAACACAGGTGACAGAGAAGGACAGTATGTTGGCCACCTGGAATCTGCCACCTCAGCAGAGTGAATACCGCATAACAGCAGTGTCAAAGTACAATCTGTCTCTTTGGCAACAGCCACCGGGTCCCTGTCTCTCTCTGGCAACAGCCCCGGGTCCCTGTCTGACAACAATTCTCAGGCCATCAGCTGCAGCTGGAGATAGCGACAGCGCAACACAATCAAAACATGTAGGCGACCAACAAATGCTCTGCTTGTGGAAGTTGCCACATACATCTTTTTTAAAACAAAAATCCATAGGCTACAATCCAATGTGCTGCGTGTAATGACTGCCAATACAGTGGACGCTCTCTGTTGCAAATGCTCACTGCATTGCACATTGCCTCTGCGCGTGTTGCTCGTGTTTGAGTCGTCTAGTTGTGACAACAATAGACCTACACAAGCAAAGTTATATTCAGCAGATAAATTAACTATTAGATGCAGCACTTACAGTTATAACCACGGTGTCGTCTTCTTTGAATTTGGGGATGTATTTGTCTCCTCTTGTTATTTCGGATTCATTTAGTGGCCTGAATCGGCACATTACTTTCACGCCGTATTCGGCTGCAGCATCCGCCATGGCTGCGTTCTATCCAGGCAAGCAGATATCCAGATCAACTTTGATCCGCGGATGGTTTTTATCTGTTGAATGATTGTAAGTAAACCAACGCGTCCTTCACTCAAAGTGCCCCTATTTCGCTACGCCACGGGCATTTAGTTGAGACAGATTCCGATCAGAATGCAAATTATTGGTCCGGAGACAGTCTTGGATGAAACAATTATAAAAATCCTACAAAAATATAATTTACAAAGGGATAAGCCTGTCCTTCAGAAGAGACGAGTGCCGCGGAGTTGAGAAACCCCCGCATCGTACTGCACGTTGCTCTGCGCTCTTCTCTTCCACACTGCATCAGCATCAGCACCACTCCCCTTCCTCCTCCCCCCTCCCTCTGGCCTGGAGCCCAGCATCTCGCTGCTCGAAATAACAGCTAGAGGTCAGTGTTTAACTCTAAAGGAAATTAATCGTTTCAAATCTGAAATTCTATTGCCCATCAATGTAAAAAAAACTACTACCTGCAACTGATTGCAATATATTTAAATTCCTTTTGATAGAATGTGATTGGATGTGCATGAGCGTTTAAAACAGTATCACGTGTATCAATACTGAAAAGGTTCAATAAGAGTGCACTAAAATGCCAAATAATTCAAGTAGGAGTGACCAGTTTTTAATATCTTAAAACATCTGTGCAACATTGTTCAAATGTTACGTCGCTGTATGACCTGTCATGTTTACAATATTTACAAAATAAAAAAAACAGCTGCTTACATGAAATAATAGACAACGCCAAACAATGAGAAAACATGGGACTTCACACTATTTGTCCTAGAACCCACAATGCAACAAATCACATCAAGTGCACAACACACTTTACAAAGTAGTCTACTTTTGTAAAGTACACACACACACACACACACACACACACAGTGAGAAAACGTAGTTACATGTGGAAAAACCAACACTGACAACAGCAACATGTTAATAACACACAAATAAAGATTCATAGAGCAAGCAAGGGTAAGAAAAACAACACACACACACACACACACACACCTCCAAAAATAAAATACACACACACGTGTGTGTGTGAATAAATTGGTCTGCACTGACCATTTGACCGACAACAGAAAGGTGAAAAGACGTTATACAACATGGGGTTTGAACACGAGACTGACTGGGTCTCTCGGTCATTGCACAAGGGCAGAATGAACTTCACGTGTTCTCTTGACTGCTCTCAAGAGTATTTGTGAAAAGCTTCATTAAAAAGCATGAATACTTTTCTAATAGTAGAGTGAAATACTTTTCTGTCTGGAGTGAATTACAGTTGATCCATCTCGACATGGTTTGTAACATGAACGGTTACACAGATTATTATTATTATTATTTTAAAGATTGACGTTCTGAAGTTGATTTAATGATTTATGATGTAACTTATTTGAATTGCACACAACACGCTGTAGTGAATATAACAAGTCTGTTTTCAATGGGGCAATAAAAAGCATCCAAATCTCATCAGCACAAAACGTAGTGAAGCAGTTCTACGACAGGGCTCGGCCTGAAACCGACAGGGCTCGGCCTGAAACCGACAGGGCTCGGCCTGAAACCGACAGGGCTCGGCCTGAAACCGACAGGGCTCGGCCTGAAACCGACAGGGCTCGGCCTGAAACCGACAGGGCTCGGCCTGAAGGCCCAAACCGACAGGGCTCGGCCTGAAACCGACAGGGCTCGGCCTGAAACCGACAGGGCTCGGCCTGAAACCGACAGGGCTCGGCCTGAAACCGACAGGGCTCGGCCTGAGGGCTCGGCCTGAAACCGACAGGGCTCGGCCTGAAACCGACAGGGCTCGGCCTGAAACCGACAGGGCTCGGCCTGAGGGCTCGGCCTGAAACCGACAGGGCTCGGCCTGAAACCGACAGGGCTCGGCCTGAAACCGACAGGGCTCGGCCTGCCCAAACCGACAGGGCTCGGCTTCTGAGGGCTTTCCCTTAAACCGACAGGGCTCGGCCTGAGGGCTCAAAAAGGGCTCGGCCTTTAAACCGACAGGGCTCGGCCTGAAACCGACAGGGCTCGGCCTGAAAACAGGGCTCGGCCTGAAACCGACAGGGCTCGGCCTGAAGGCCCAAACCGACAGGGCTCGTCCTGAAGGCCCAAACCGACAGGGCTCGTCCTGAAGGCCCAAACCGACAGGGCTCGTCCTGAAGGCCCAAACCGACAGGGCTCGTCCTGAAGGCCCAAACCGACAGGGCTCGTCCTGAAGGCCCAAACCGACAGGGCTCGTCCTGAAGGCCCAAACCGACAGGGCTCGTCCTGAAGGCCCAAACCGACAGGGCTCGTCCTGAAGGCCCAAACCGACAGGGCTCGTCCTGAAGGCCCAAACCGACAGGGCTCGTCCTGAAGGCCCAAACCGACAGGGCTCGGCCTGCCCAAAAGAAATACTCGAATAAATACCCAAACCGACAGGGCTCGGCCTGAAGGCCCAAACCGACAGGGCTCGGCCTGAAGGCCCAAACCGACAGGGCTCGGCCTGAAGGCCCAAACCGACAGGGCTCGTCCTAAGGCCCAAACCGACAGGGCTCGGCCTGAAGGAAACCGACAGGGCTCGTCCTGTGTGATAAAACCGACAGGGCTCGGCCTGCCCAAAAAAATAAAATCAACGACAGGGCTCGAAATGATGCAAACCGACAGGGCTCGGCCTGAAGGTCCAAACCGACAGGGCTCGGCCTGAAGGCCCAAACCGACAGGGCTCGGCCTGAAGGCCCAAACCATCACTTCTTTCTTTCCATACTAATATGACATACTGCCCATTATCCATTTTAAAAATTTCTTCTATCCTTTAAACTATTATTGTACGACCTGCACTGATTTTAATTAATCATTTAGGTTGTTAAAAGTTGATTCTGAATTATTATTTTTTTAAAGATCGCATGCTGCCTAAATATATAGTGAAGCCTTTTCAGACCTTATGCTTATAAATAAGCATGGTCCCCAGAGACTGGAGATACGCAACCGTAACTTTCTGGAAGGAGGCAGTCAATGACCTCTTCAGGACATGATCTACTGTAACAAACACTACAGAAGAGATAGCTAGCAGAAGGGAAAAACACAGTAGTACACAACATCAAGGGATCCAAAAAGAACACATTTGAAATCAAACTGGAAAACAGTCAGGATAATGGCTAAACTGAATACAGCATATAGGCTATTTCTGTGTAAAATAAACACGTAAGGCTTTGAGTTTATAACTCTCGGTTGTATTATTGCCATCTAGAATATTGTAAAGCTTAAAATAAATATGAAATACTGTACATAAATAATTTATAACAAATAAACTACACATAAGGCCCCTAAATTGTAGGATGAACTCTTTTCCACCATTTTACCTCAGGCAGTTAGTGTTATTTTCACAATCCACTCTTACGTCATAATAACACACGGCATCTATACTTGTCAAGGTTGGTTACGCGATCTAAAGCTATCGCTGTGTGATAAAATGATGACACTATTTGAAAATTATATTAAGAAAAATAAATTCAACATCAAAAAGAAATTGAAATGATGCAAAAACAGCTGACTGGTATTTGACAACAGTCTGTGGTTTTAGTAGGTTGAGATCCCGGAATTAGAAGGATGCTTCATTCCAATCATCCTTTTTCTATGGTAACCGTAGAAACAGAAAGCCTTTCAGCTGGTAAAGTTCACTCTGTTTTTAAAACGCATAAAATGAACAAACACTTAGTGGTGTTGAAGTGAAGCCCGTTTCTCCTGGGTCTGGATTCAGAAAGAGTCTCTGAGAGATGGGGGCGCTGAACTAGGATCAGTCTCGCCCTTCTTAGATCCTACTTAAGATGATGTGGACAGGGGGGGGCGCTGAACTAGGATCAGTCTCGCCCTTCTTAGATCCTACTTAAGATGATGTGGACAGGGGGGGGCGCTGAACTAGGATCAGTCTCGCCCTTCTTAGATCCTACTTAAGATGATGTGGACAGGGGGGGCTGAACTGAACTCGCCCTTCTTAGATCATGTCTGAACGCCCTTCTTAGATCCTAATTAAGATGATGTGGACAGGGGGGCGCTGAACTAGGATCAGTCTCGCCCTTCTTAGATCCTAATTAAGATGATGTGGACAGGGGGCGCTGAACTAGGATCAGTCTCGCCCTTCTTAGATCCTACTTAAGATGATGTGGACAAGGGGGGGGCTGATCCTACTGCCAGTGATGATCTAGTAGCAGGCCCCCCCTCTGTATGTCACCTTATTCATTATAATATTAAAAGTGAAACTGATCCGTGATCAGCACTCCTACTCCTCGAATGCTTTCTGAACACAGACCCTTCTGGTCAAGCCAATAAACAGCAGGTCTATAACATCCCCATATAAAAGCTTCCGGCTGGATCTCGTCTTTACATGTCCCTTGCATACAGTCAGAATGACAGTGTGTGTTGAATAAAAACCAGGACATCGGTGCACTTCTGCTGCTGCTGCTTTGTACAATACAAGTTCACATGTGCATTATTAAGTATGTTGTACATTACCAGTGTACAATGTTTACATACGTTTCTTAATATTCAGGAAATCTTCCGTATTACCTATATACATATTGAAAATGTATCAGAAATATTTGGACTGTCTATTTTTCTTTAAAATGTAGTATTTTTCTTCTATTTATCAGGTTTTTTTTTATATGTTATTCTAGAAAAAATAGTTGTCATTCAGCGAGCTGTAGACAAATTACAACCGTTGTTTTTTACAGTTGAAATTCAAAACTGTAATATTTTTGTTTGGCTTTTCCAGGACTTTCAATGTCAGTCAGCTAGGGAGGTCGTGGCACGATAATGTACCACTACTATCCATATTGTAGCACCTGGTTGGAGTTCAAAGGTCGCGCCGGGGCGGTCTGAACCGTTGTTCCAAGGCTGGGCACTGGCTAGATACTGGACTGTCATTAGCTGACCAAACACATTCAATGTTATCTGGAGATCTTTCTCCTCTTGGGCTTGGGCAGCTTCACCTGTCTGTCTCTGGAAGGGATCTGATGAACCTGAGGACAGAGAAGACAGAATACATTAATGCATGACCAGGGCTCTAATTTAACTGGGTGGTTCCAGCCCTGAATGCCGATTGGCCGACAGTCGTGGTATAATCAGACTGTATACCCAGGTATGACATTTATTTTTACTGCTCTAACTACGTTGGTAACCAGTTTATAATATCAATAAGGCACCTGGGGGTTTGTGGTATATGGCCAATATACCACGGCTAAAGGCTGTATCCAGTCTCTCCGCGTTGCGTCGTGCCTAAGAACAGCCCTTGGCCGGGATATACTGGCCCATACCACACCCCTGGGGCCTTATTGCTTAAATGTAACCCTAACATTTAAATAACATTTAACTTTTAGCCTTAAACCAAACCCTAACTTTTAACCTAAACATTTAACCCTAACCTAAGGACAGAGAAGACAATAGAAGATGTATTAATAGCAACCAAACAACCCAGTCTCTGTTGGCTTGTGCGGGTAGTAGTGTAGATTCTACAGTGTTTAATACCACCTGAGTTCAGACAGAACTCCACAGACATCCTAATCTGACTAAGCTGTCCTCCTTTCCACTCAAAGTGTCTGGTTTCATATTTCGCCTGTCTGAATTCAGAGGAAAGGCAGCAAGATGCATTAACAGCACAGTTTGTTGCAGCTTGTTTATGTAATCCTCTGACTGGGGTGTGTGTGTGTGTGTGTGTGGTGTCTCCCGGCTGACACAGAGACAGCCCTTTGATCAACAGTGGCTGTGGTCTTAGTTCTGCTCAGCTTAGCCTGGGGGACAGTCTAGAGAGGGAGGGAGGTAGTAGAGGGAGACAGAAGGGGCAAAGGGAGAGAGAAGGAGGGGAGAGGGAGAGGGGCAGAGGGAGAGGTAGAGGGGCAGAGGGAGAGAGGTAGAGGGGAGAGGTAGAGGGGCAGAGGGAGAGGGGCAGAGGGAGAGGTAGAGGGGCAGAGGGAGAGAGAAGGAGGGCAGAGGGGGAGAGGTAGAGGGGCAGAGGGAGAGAGGTAGAGGGGAGAGGGAGAGGGGCAGAGGGAGAGGTAGAGGGGAGAGGTAGAGGGGCAGAGGGAGAGGCAGAGGGAGAGGGAGGCAGAGGGGCAGAGGGAGAGAGAAGGAGGGCAGAGGGAGAGAGAAGGAGGGCAGAGGGAGAGAGAAGGAGGGCAGAGGGAGAGAGAAGGAGGGCAGAGGGAGAGAGAAGGAGGGCAGAGGGAGAGAGAAGGAGGGCAGAGGGAGAGAGAAGGAGGGCAGAGGGAGAGAGCAGAGGGAGGGAAGGGGGGCAGAGGGAGAGAGAAGGAGGGCAGAGGGAGAGAGAAGGAGGGCAGAGGGAGAGAGAAGGGGGCAGAGGGGAGAGAAGGGGCAGAGGGGGCAGAGGGCAGAGGGAGAGAGAAGGGGGGCAGAGGGAGAGAGAAGGGGGGCAGAGGGAGAGAGAAGGAGGGCAGAGGGAGAGAGGAGGGTAGAGGGAGAGAGAAGGAGGGGAGGGAGACAGAGGAGAGGCCATCTGGGAGAGCATGGTGTTCTAATCTTTCTAGATGGTACTAGTATACTCACAGTCCCTGACATCTTGTCCAGCTCACTCATGGCCTCATGTATAGCAGCTTCTAAATGATTATTCAACTTCCCAGCTCTGTTGGGAACAATGAAAACAAAATCATGTCTCAGAAACATCAATAAGTCCAAACCTAAACACTCAGCATTTTCTTTTTCGCTTTGGACAAAAACATGACTAGATTTGTTCAACTCTGCCTCCTGCTACGCAGGGAGAAAGTATGCAATTATAACACGAACTGTAAGCAATGACACTGACTGTGGTCCAGGTACATTTTTACAGAACATTGAGGGAGAAGAGCTAAGGTAAGCGTTGTGTGTGTGTGTGTGTGTGTGTGTGTGTGTGTGTGTGTGTGTGTGTGTGTGTGTGTGTGTGTGTGTGTGTGAGAGAGAACAGGTGCAGTGGAGGAGGTTTTTCATCATCAGGGGGTAATGACTAGCCAGCCAGGGCATCCAGGGGGTAATGACTTGCCAGCCAGGGCATCCAGGGGGTAATGACTTGCCAGCCAGGGCATCCAGGGGGTAATGACTTGCCAGCCAGGGCATCCAGGGGGTAATGACTAGCCAGCCAGGGCATCCAGGGGGTAATGACTAGCCAGCCAGGGCATCCAGGGGGTAATGACTAGCCAGCCAGGGCATCCAGGGGGTAATGACTAGCCAGCCAGGGCAACACCAGGGCATCAACAGGGGGTAATGACTAGCCAGCCAGGGCATCTAGGGGGTAATGACTTGCCAGCCAGGGCATCCAGGGGGTAATGACTAGCCAGCCAGGGCATCCAGGGGGTAATGACTAGCCAGCCAGGGAAACACCAGGGCATCAACAGGGGGTAATGACTAGCCAGTCAGGGCATCCAGGGGGTAATGACTAGCCAGCCAGGGCATCATCAGGGGGTAATGACTAGCCAGCCAGGGTATCATCAGGGGGTAATGACTAGCCAGCCAGGGCATCATCAGGGGGTCATGACTAGCCAGCCAGGGCATCATTAGGGGTAATGACTAGCCAGCCAGGGCATCATCAGGGGTAATGACTAGCCAGCCAGGGCATCATCAGGGGTAATGACTAGCCAGCCAGGGCATCATCAGGGGTAATGACTAGCCAGCCAGGGCATCATCAGGGGTAATGACTAGCCAGCCAGGGCATCGTCAGGGGTAATGACTAGCCAGCCAGGGCATCATCAGGGGTAATGACTAGCCAGCCAGGGCATCATCAGGGGTAATGACTAGCCAGCCAGGGCATCATCAGGGGTAATGACTAGCCAGCCAGGGCATCATCAGGGGTAATGACGAGCCAGCCAGGGCATCAACAGGGGGTAATGACAAGCCAGCCAGGGCATCAACAGGGGGTAATGACTTGCCAGCCAGGGCATCATCAGGGGGTCATGACTAGCCAGCCAGGGCATCATTAGGGGTAATGACTAGCCAGCCAGGGCATCATCAGGGGTAATGACTAGCCAGCCAGGGCATCATCAGGGGTAATGACTAGCTAGCCAGGGCATCATCAGGGGTAATGACTAGCCAGCCAGGGCATCATCAGGGGGTAATGACTAGCCAGCCAGGATGGAACTAACCAGCCAGGATGGAACTAGCCAGCCAGGATGGAACTAGCCAGCCAGGATGGAACTAGCCAGCCAGGATGGAACTAGCCAGCCAGGATGGAACTAACCAGCCAGGATGGAACTAACCAGCCAGGAAGGAACTAACCAGCCAGGAAGGAACTAGCCAGCCAGGATGGAAGTAGCCAGCCAGGATGGAACTAACCAGCCAGGATGGAACTAACCAGCTAGGATGGAACTAACGTGGCCCATCAACATTCTAGAATGGAATTCCACTCTTAAAATAGAGCAAATAAAACACATCTGTTCATCTTTTTAAAACACAGGAGAAACTGGTTCCACATATACACACTGATGTAAATCACCACAACATATCCCATCCATCCTACAGCAATAGAACTTACTTTCTGTTCCTCTTGGTCGCTCTGTCAAGGGCCTCTAGGTCATGTGTCAGTGTTTTCAGCTTCTCCGTCTCCACCTGGGGTAATAACAGATGTCAGACAGTGTTTTCAGCTTCTCCGTCTCCACCTGGGGTAATAACAGATGTCAGACAGTGTTTTCAGCTTCTCCGTGTCCACCTGGGGTAATAAGAGATGTCAGACAGTGTTTTCAGCTTCTCCGTCTCCACCTGGGGTAATAACAGATGTCAGACAGTGTTTTCAGCTTCTCCGTCTCCACCTGGGGTAATAACAGATGTCAGACAGTGTTTTCAGCTTCTCCGTCTCCACCTGGGGGTAATAACAGATGTCAGACAGTGTTTTCAGCTTCTCCGTCTCCACCTGGGGTAATAACAGATGTCAGACAGTGTTTTCAGCTTCTCCGTGTCCACCTGGGGTAATAAGAGATGTCAGACAGTGTTTTCAGCTTCTCCGTCTCCACCTGGGGTAATAACAGATGTCAGACAGTGTTTTCAGCTTCTCCGTCTCCACCTGGGGGTAATAACAGATGGAGAAGCTGAAAACACTGTCTGACGTCTCCACCTGGGGTAATAACAGATGTCAGACAGTGTTTTCAGCTTCTCCGTCTCCACCTGGGGGTAATAACAGATGTCACAGTGTTTTCAGCTTCTCCGTCTCCACCTGGGGTAATAACAGATGTCAGACAGTGTTTTCAGCTTCTCCGTCTCCACCTGGGGTAATAACAGATGTCAGACAGTGTTTTCAGCTTCTCCGTCTCCACCTGGGGGTAATAACAGATGTCAGACAGTGTTTTCAGCTTCTCCGTCTCCACCTGGGGTAATAACAGATGTCAGACAGTGTTTTCAGCTTCTCCGTCTCCACCTGGGGTAATAACAGATGTCAGACAGTGTTTTCAGCTTCTCCGTCTCCACCTGGGGTAATAACAGATGTCAGACAGTGTTTTCAGCTTCTCCGTCTCCACCTGGGGTAATAACAGATGTCAGACAGTGTTTTCAGCTTCTCCGTCTCCACCTGGGGGTAATAACAGATGTCAGACAGTGTTTTCAGCTTCTCCGTCTCCACCTGGGGTAATAACAGATGTCAGACAGTGTTTTCAGCTTCTCCGTCTCCACCTGGGGTAATAACAGATGTCAGACAGTGTTTTCAGCTTCTCCGTCTCCACCTGGGGGTAATAACAGATGTCAGACAGTGTTTTCAGCTTCTCCGTCTCCACCTGGGGGTAATAACAGATGTCAGACAGTGTTTTCAGCTTCTCCGTCTCCACCTGGGGTAATAACAGATGTCAGACAGTGTTTTCAGCTTCTCCGTCTCCACCTGGGGTAATAACAGATGTCAGACAGTGTTTTCAGCTTCTCCGTCTCCACCTGGGGTAATAACAGATGTCAGACAGTGTTTTCAGCTTCTCCGTCTCCACCTGGGGTAATAACAGATGTCAGACAGTGTTTTCAGCTTCTCCGTCTCCACCTGGGGTAATAACAGATGTCAGACAGTGTTTTCAGCTTCTCCGTCTCCACCTGGGGTAATAACAGATGTCACAGTGTTTTCAGCTTCTCCGTCTCCACCTGGGGGTAATAACAGATGTCAGACAGTGTTTTCAGCTTCTCCGTCTCCACCTGGGGTAATAACAGATGTCAGACAGTGTTTTCAGCTTCTCCGTCTCCACCTGGGGTAATAACAGATGTCAGACAGTGTTTTCAGCTTCTCCGTCTCCACCTGGGGGTAATAACAGATGTCAGACAGTGTTTTCAGCTTCTCCGTCTCCACCTGGGGTAATAACAGATGTCAGACAGTGTTTTCAGCTTCTCCGTCTCCACCTGGGGGTAATAACAGATGTCAGACAGTGTTTTCAGCTTCTCCGTCTCCACCTGGGGTAATAACAGATGTCAGACAGTGTTTTCAGCTTCTCCGTCTCCACCTGGGGTAATAACAGATGTCAGACAGTGTTTTCAGCTTCTCCGTCTCCACCTGGGGTAATAACAGATGTCAGACAGTGTTTTCAGCTTCTCCGTCTCCACCTGGGGTAATAACAGATGTCACAGTGTTTTCAGCTTCTCCGTCTCCACCTGGGGTAATAACAGATGTCAGACAGTGTGTCTCCACCTGGGGTTAACAGATGTCAGACAGTGTTTTCTTCTCCGTCTCCACCTGGGGGTAATAACAGATGTCAGACAGTGTTTTCAGCTTCTCCGTCTCCACCTGGGGTAATAACAGATGTCACAGTGTTTTCAGCTTCTCCGTCTCCACCTGGGGTAATAACAGATGTCACAGTGTTTTCAGCTTCTCCGTCTCCACCTGGGGTAATAACAGATGTCAGACAGTGTTTTCAGCTTCTCCGTCTCCACCTGGGGGTAATAACAGATGTCAGACAGTGTTTTCAGCTTCTCTGTCTCCACCTGGGGGTAATAACAGATGTCAGACAGTGTTTTCAGCTTCTCCGTCTCCAATTGGGGGTAATAACAGATGTCAGACAGTGTTTTCAGCTTCTCTGTCTCCACCTGGGGTAATAACAGATGTCAGACAGTGTTTTCAGCTTCTCCGTCTCCACCTGGGGGTAATAACAGATGTCAGACAGTGTTTTCAGCTTCTCCGTCTCCACCTGGGGGTAATAACAGATGTCAGACATTATGTTGGGTCTAAGAATAGGACCAAAAGCCTGACTAGGTGCCATCAACATGACCATCAGTAGCAGAAGTAGTGATCGCCGACAGTTACTTTCATCTAAAAAGGTACAAAAGTAAAGTCAATAGTGAAAGAAAACTAGATTTGTGGGTGTGTATTTCTCTCTCCGAAGACATCTCACCTTGCTGTCCTCTCTGAGCTGCAGGCTGCCATGGTGATGGTTGTGCCCCGCCTCCTCCCCTGACAGTTTACCAGGCCAGGATGGGAACCCTTTAAAGCCCTGTCCCCAGACCAGATCCCCCATGTTAAACGTCCTGGGTCTATAGTGGAGCATCTCTGACGATGGGCTGTCCGGCTGCCTCAGGTCCTCCTCACTGCTCAGGGACTTGGTGTCAGATGGGCTGAAGTGCCCGTTGTAGTGGCCCACGTACTCTTTAACCAACGGACCCTCCAGGCTGGTGGAGGAGCTGGGAGACTGGTCGTCCCCGGTTAGGTCCCCCTGTCTGGGGGGGCCGAGGGGGTCAGACACACTGTACCCCCGTAGAGAAAACTGGACCTGGGGGGGTCCGACGCCACCTCCGTTCATATGGGCGCATCTCTCCACAGTCTGATCCAACCTCTCTTTGTAGTTAACGATGTTCACGGCCGTCCGGTTGCAGTTGTTGAAGCGGTTGAATCCCTCCTCCAGGAAGGCCTTGTCTGAGGGGACGGGGAGAGAGTGGTGGTGACCTTCGTGGGGGGAGCTGTCGGCTGGACAGGGGGGTGCAGGAGCTAGACTCCCAGGTCTCTCCATACAGGGGCTGCTGCGGACATGAGTGGAGCACTCTAGGAACTCCTCACCGCCCCATGCCGTGTGACCTCTGTCCAGACTTCCAGGGTACCCAGTCTCGCCTTCCCACTGCCCCCTGGGGGTGCCATGGCCTGGGGATCTGAAGTAGTCCTGGTGGGGGGCCTCTGGAAGTGCTCCCTGACCCTCGGGGATGCTAACAATACTCTTCCCCTGACCAGAGTGCTTCCGGGGCCGTCCTGCTCTGACCTGCCTGGGTCTGGGCTGTTGGCTCAGGGTCGGTGTCTGCTCCGCCTCCTGGTGCGCCACCCGGTGGCCACTATGGCTGACTGCAGCATGGCTGTGAGGGAGGTTGTGGTTGATGCTGACCGGCTCCCCTACGGAGTTAGTGAAGGCAGTCATGGTGCTGAGAGTGGGTACCGGGCTGGACTGGGTAGTGCCACTAACCGTGGTGGTGATGACTACATGCATTCCTTTACTGGCAGCATCCACCACAGCCCTGTAGATGGCGTCTACAGACTCCACCCCTCCGTTGGGTAGCCTATCAGAGCCGTGCATCCCTGGGGGAAGCCCCTCTCCCTGAGTCTGTTGCATCTCCTGTTGGCTGACACCAAACTGGGTGTGTGACAGCATCCCCTGAGACTCAGGAAGTGATGTCATACCAGACTGAGAGATCATCTGTGAGTGAGGGACTGAAATGCTGTTGTCTGGCAAACACCCCTGAAACAACACAGATGTAAAGTTCATTGAGAGAGAAGGAAAACGTGTCATTATCACTCCTAGCATGTCAGAGAATCCACAACTATCGGGGTCTTTTGAGGAGGACGGAATGTATCATGTAGATCATCCACCCGTAGTGAAGAGTGAATCAGATAATCTTGTCATCTCTATTCATTCTATTTCTATCTGCAACGCTCAGAGCGTTTCACATCACTGAACACACCCTTCAAACAGACAGACTAACCTGGAAGTTCTGGAACAGGCAGGCCATAGGGTGGGCGTTGGAGGAGTTGTTGTTTTCAGGGAAGCCAGGTTGCTGTGAGCCCTGGTAGCCAGGAGGGAGACCCTGCATGGCCCGCTGAATGCCCTGATGAAGCTGCTGCTGCTGGGCATGACGCTGCTGGAACACCTGGGTACCACCGCCACTGCTGGAGCTGTTGATGACGTGGGGCTGGAGGCTGGTTATGCTGCAGTTTACGAGGTTAGATGGGTCTCCTGTTGGGGTGGAAGAATAATACTGTTCATTGTTATTTTCAAATCAGGGAAATTCCACACCTTAACTGCCTGGAGAAGACAGGTCAGAGGGGTAACTCAATTCTGAGCCAAATGATGGAAGAAGAGTGGGAAGAAGGAAATTCTTGAAATTGAAGGAATAAACTGGAGAACCCGATGGCTTAGGCTGTAGTACTGTGCTCCACTCCTCACAGGTCTATTTTATCCTTCTAAGTAGTTCCTCCTCTCACTAGTCTAGCTCCTCTCCTCCTCTCACTAGTCGAGCTCCTCTCCTCCTCTCACTAGTCTAGCTCCTCTCCTCCTCTCACTAGTCGAGCTCCTCTCCTCCTCTCACTAGTCGAGCTCCTCTCCTCCTCTCACTAGTCGAGCTCCTCTCCTCCTCTCACTAGTCTAGCTCCTCTCCTCCTCTCACTAGTCTAGCTCCTCTCCTCCTCTCACTAGTCTAGCTCCTCTCCTCCTCTCACTAGTCTAGCTCCTCTCCTCCTCTCACTAGTCTAGCTCCTCTCCTCCTCTCACTAGTCTAGCTCCTCTCCTCCTCTCACTAGTCTAGCTCCTCTCCTCCTCTCACTAGTCTAGCGCCTCTCCTCCTCTCACTAGTCTAGCACCTCTCCTCTCACTAGTCTAGCACCTCTCCTCTCACTAGTCTAGCTCTTCTCCTCTCACTAGTCTAGCTCCCCTCCTCTCACTAGTCTAGCTCCTCTCCTCTTCGCTCACTAGCTCCCCTCCTCTCACTAGTGTAGCTCCTCTCCTCTTCGCTCACTAGCTCCCCTCCTCTCACTAGTCTAGCTCCTCTCCTCTTTGCTCACAAGCTCCTCTCCTCTCACTAGTTTAGCTCCTCTTCGCTCACTAGTCTAGCTCCTCTCCTCCTCTCACTAGTCTAGCTCCCCTACTCTCACTAGTCTAGCTCCTCTCCTCCTCGCTCACTAGCTCCCCTCCTCTCACTAGTCTAGCTCCTCTCCTCCTCGCTCACTAGCTCCCCTCCTCTCACTAGTCTAGCTCCTCTCCTCCTCGCTCACTAGCTCCCCTCCTCTCACTAGTCTAGCTCCTCTCCTCCTCGCTCACTAGCTCCCCTCCTCTCACTAGTCTAGCTCCTCCTCGCTCACTAGCTCCCCTCCTCTCACTAGTCTAGCTCCTCCTCGCTCACTAGCTCCCCTCCTCTCACTAGTCTAGTTCCTCCTCGCTCACTAGCTCCCCTCCTCTCACTAGTCTAGTTCCTCCTCGCTCACTAGCTCCCCTCCTCTCACTAGTCTAGTTCCTCCTCGCTCACTAGCTCCCCTCCTCGCTCACTAGCTCCCCTCCTCTCACTAGTCTAGCTCCTCCTCGCTCACTAGCTCCCCTCCTCTCACTAGTCTAGCTCCTCCTCGCTCACTAGCTCCCCTCCTCTCACTAGTCTAGTTCCTCCTCGCTCACTAGCTCCCCTCCTCTCACTAGTCTAGTTCCTCCTCGCTCACTAGCTCCCCTCCTCTCACTAGTCTAGTTCCTCCTCGCTCACTAGCTCCCCTCCTCTCACTAGTCTAGTTCCTCCTCGCTCACTAGCTCCCCTCCTCTCACTAGTCTAGTTCCTCCTCGCTCACTAGCTCCCCTCCTCTCACTAGTCTAGTTCCTCCTCGCTCACTAGCTCCCCTCCTCTCACTAGTCTAGTTCCTCCTCGCTCACTAGCTCCCCCCCTCTCACTAGTCTAGTTCCTCCTCGCTCACTAGCTCCCCCCTCTCACTAGTCTAGTTCCTCCTCGCTCACTAGCTCCCCCTCTCACTAGTCTAGTTCCTCCTCGCTCACTAGCTCCCCCTCTCACTAGTCTAGTTCCTCCTCGCTCACTAGCTCCCCCTCTCACTAGTCTAGTTCCTCCTCGCTCACTAGCTCCCCCCTCTCACTAGTCTAGTTCCTCCTCGCTCACTAGCTCCCCCCCTCTCACTAGTCTAGTTCCTCCTCGCTCACTAGCTCCCCTCCTCTCACTAGTCTAGTTCCTCCTCGCTCACTAGCTCCCCCCCTCTCACTAGTCTAGTTCCTCCTCGCTCACTAGCTCCCCCCCTCTCACTAGTCTAGTTCCTCCTCGCTCACTAGCTCCCCCTCTCACTAGTCTAGTTCCTCCTCGCTCACTAGCTCCCCTCCTCTCACTAGTCTAGTTCCTCCTCGCTCACTAGCTCCCCTCCTCTCACTAGTCTAGTTCCTCCTCGCTCACTAGCTCCCCTCCTCTCACTAGTCTAGTTCCTCCTCGCTCACTAGCTCCCCTCCTCTCACTAGTCTAGTTCCTCCTCGCTCACTAGCTCCCCTCCTCTCACTAGTCTAGTTCCTCCTCGCTCACTAGCTCCCCTCCTCTCACTAGTCTAGTTCCTCCTCGCTCACTAGCTCCCCTCCTCTCACTAGTCTAGTTCCTCCTCGCTCACTAGTCTAGTTCCTCCCCTCACTAGCTCCCCCTCTCACTAGTCTAGTTCCTCCTCGCTCACTAGCTCCCCTCCTCTCACTAGTCTAGTTCCTCCTCGCTCACTAGCTCCCCTCCTCTCACTAGTCTAGTTCCTCCTCGCTCACTAGCTCCCCTCCTCTCACTAGTCTAGTTCCTCCTCGCTCACTAGCTCCCCCCTCTCACTAGTCTAGTTCCTCCTCGCTCACTAGCTCCCCCTCTCACTAGTCTAGTTCCTCCTCGCTCACTAGCTCCCCCTCTCACTAGTCTAGTTCCTCCTCGCTCACTAGCTCCCCCTCTCACTAGTCTAGTTCCTCCTCGCTCACTAGCTCCCCCTCTCACTAGTCTAGTTCCTCCTCGCTCACTAGCTCCCCCTCTCACTAGTCTAGTTCCTCCTCGCTCACTAGCTCCCCCTCTCACTAGTCTAGTTCCTCCTCGCTCACTAGCTCCCCCTCTCACTAGTCTAGTTCCTCCTCGCTCACTAGCTCCCCCTCTCACTAGTCTAGTTCCTCCTCGCTCACTAGCTCCCCTCCTCTCACTAGTCTAGTTCCTCCTCGCTCACTAGCTCCCCTCCTCTCACTAGTCTAGTTCCTCCTCGCTCACTAGCTCCCCTCCTCTCACTAGTCTAGTTCCTCCTCGCTCACTAGCTCCCCTCCTCTCACTAGTCTAGTTCCTCCTCGCTCACTAGCTCCCCTCCTCTCACTAGTCTAGTTCCTCCTCGCTCACTAGCTCCCCTCCTCTCACTAGTCTAGTTCCTCCTCGCTCACTAGCTCCCCTCCTCTCACTAGTCTAGTTCCTCCTCGCTCACTAGCTCCCCTCCTCTCACTAGTCTAGTTCCTCCTCGCTCACTAGCTCCCCTCCTCTCACTAGTCTAGTTCCTCCTCGCTCACTAGCTCCCCTCCTCTCACTAGTCTAGTTCCTCCTCGCTCACTAGCTCCCCTCCTCTCACTAGTCTAGTTCCTCCTCGCTCACTAGCTCCCCTCCTCTCACTAGTCTAGTTCCTCCTCGCTCACTAGCTCCCCTCCTCTCACTAGTCTAGTTCCTCCTCGCTCACTAGCTCCCCTCCTCTCACTAGTCTAGTTCCTCCTCGCTCACTAGCTCCCCTCCTCTCACTAGTCTAGTTCCTCCTCGCTCACTAGCTCCCCTCCTCTCACTAGTCTAGTTCCTCCTCGCTCACTAGCTCCCCTCCTCTCACTAGTCTAGTTCCTCCTCGCTCACTAGCTCCCCTCCTCTCACTAGTCTAGTTCCTCCTCGCTCACTAGCTCCCCTCCTCTCACTAGTCTAGTTCCTCCTCGCTCACTAGCTCCCCTCCTCTCACTAGTCTAGTTCCTCCTCGCTCACTAGCTCCCCTCCTCTCACTAGTCTAGTTCCTCCTCGCTCACTAGCTCCCCTCCTCTCACTAGTCTAGTTCCTCCTCGCTCACTAGCTCCCCTCCTCTCACTAGTCTAGTTCCTCCTCGCTCACTAGCTCCCCTCCTCTCACTAGTCTAGTTCCTCCTCGCTCACTAGCTCCCCTCTCACTAGTCTAGTTCCTCCTCGCTCACTAGCTCCCCTCTCACTAGTCTAGTTCCTCCTCGCTCACTAGCTCCCCTCTCACTAGTCTAGTTCCTCCTCGCTCACTAGCTCCCCTCTCACTAGTCTAGTTCCTCCTCGCTCACTAGCTCCCCTCTCACTAGTCTAGTTCCTCCTCGCTCACTAGCTCCCCTCTCACTAGTCTATCTACTCTCCTCCTCTCACTAGCCTCCCTCCCCAGCTCCCCCACTAGTCTCCCCTCCCACTAGTCTCCCCTCCCACTAGTCTCCCCTCCCACTAGTCTCCCCTCCCACTAGTCTCCCCTCCCACTAGTCTCCCTTCCCACTAGCCTCCCCTCCCACTAGCCTCCCCTCCCACTAGCCTCCCCTCCCACTAGCCTCCCCTCCCACTAGCCTCCCCTCCCACTAGCCTCCCCTCCCACTAGCCTCCCCTCCCACTAGCCTCTGCAGTGCTCAACCAGTGTGGCTGCACTGCTATGATATAGTGGTGATGGTTGCCGGGGAGGTTGCTATGGGAACGGTGTGATTGGTGGTGCTGTCTGAGCCTTGGCTTATTTCAGAGGTTGCAGCCTGGAAGAAGACTGGGGGTTGAGGAAGGGATGTGATTTAATGGCCTCGGCAGGGGGATGGGGTCAGAGACAGGGCTGGATGCTTGCATGGTGGTAGTTGGGGAGGGGGAGCTGTCTGGGCATGAGGTAGGAGAAGAGAAGTGCTTGGTTGGAATGAACCCATCTAGGGAGATAGGCTAGCAGTCCACAAAGAGATGAAAGATATGGCATATGTTTCTCAGGAAGCATAGAGGCTGTCCTATAGTATTTAGCATTATTTCCTGCTATCATGTTCACACAACAGTAGGCCAAATACAGCCATGTGTTACACAGTGGGCCAAAGGAAAAAATTATCTATTCAGATAGGCCTGTATTAGAGCAGACACATAATAAGGCTAATGAAGGAACACAACCCTTCTCCAAAGGCTTCACCCAGGCCTCCATTCAGAAGCCAGCGTTACTATAGCTACCAGCCAGCTCACACCAGCTCTTCACTATATCTGGTCAAGAGCTTGTTTCTTAAAAAGAAGGGAGAAAAAAAGATCTGTTTTCATGTTATTCTGCCACTGAGCTGAGCACTGCAACTAGCATGCTAATAAAGAGAAGCCACAATGATTATACAAAACATGAGGGCCAGCCTCTCAACGTACACTCTCCACGAGAGACTAAAGACTGTCGTTCAACTCAAAGGCCATCGAGGTGGATTTATCAAACTCACACACCATCACAGAACAAAGCGCGATCATCGAACAAAAGTGTGCGTTTCTCTCAGTAGCTCACCTGGCTCAGAGATGATTGGACCACAACTCCCATCATTGTTGCCGAGTGTCATTCCTGACATACTAGTCCTTCCCAGCGCAGCGTGAAGGTGACTGTGCTGCTGCTGATGCTGCGGATGTGGATGTTGACTTGGGTGGGACAGTGGTGGTGGGTTAGTGTTAGGATGGTGGCTCAGGGGCATGTTCCCTGGGCCAAGGCCCACTTGTCCACCGGGCCCCAGAGGGCCACAGTTGACCAACGAATTGGCCTGGATCTGGTTCATCAACCCTGGGAACCGAGGGCTGTGAGAATGAGGGCCTCCAGAGTCCATACTCCGGCAGTACATACCTTGACCCTCCCCTTGGCCTAGCATCCTCTGTTGGGCCAGTAGGCTCTGCTGCTGGGAGGCTCCAGGAGGCATGACACCAGCCACATCGCTGTAATGCATCTGACCAGGTCCTTGGGGGCCTACAGGGCCTTGGTGCTGGTTATGGTGGTTGTTGTGGTTGCTCATGGACTGAAGCAGCTGGGCCATGGAGGTGTTGGTCTGTAGGCCCCCAAGCCGGGCCACTTTCCTCAGCTGTTCTGCTGAGCTTGGTAGTGGTAGCCTGGGACCTGGACCTCCACCCATGTTAGGAGGCTTGTTGAGCATGTTGAAGACCATGCTGTCGTGGTGGTTGAGGGGGTTGTTGGGCGGTGGTGGGCCTGGCGGCTGCTGCTTGCGCTTACGGAGCAGGGGGTCTCCTCTGTCTCTCTGCTGGGCCATGAGCTTGTCCCGGAGGGCAGCCCGACCGCTCTGGCCACCTGCTGCTGCTGCTTCCGCAGTGGAGGGCATGGTGGGGTTAGGGGGAAGCATGGGGTTTAAAGTGCTGCTACTGGGCCTCTCTATGCCGCTGAGAGGGCCACTGGGATGCCCAACTCCACTACTACCACCATTACCATCAACCCTACCTGGGCCTCCACCTCTACTGCCAGTCTCACTGCTGTTGTCACCGTGTTTGTTTTGATTTGCTAGCTGTGCTTTGGCTGCTGCTGACAGTAGGCTGCTGGCGGGGAAGGAAGCAGCATTCTGCTGGTTCACGATCTGGTTGAGGGGCATCCCTAACAGTCCTGGGTGGTTCTGTCCCTTCTGGTTCTGGGCCTGGTGAGGAGCAGCGATGGAGGGGCCAGAGGAGGTGACAGGGGGGTACATGCCGGGGTTGTTGTGCTGGGTGTTGATAGCGTTCTGGTTACTCATCTCAACCAGCAGCTGACTGGGTAGGTCTTTGTACTGGTGGAGTTGGTGTGAGTCAGGCTTGGCAGAGGAGGGGCTGGAAGGCATGTTAATGGGCATGGCGGGCCGGGGGGAGCGAGGAGGAGCCTTCATCCCGCCACACGGACCCTGACTGGGGCCTGAGGGCATGGCAAAGCTCCCATGGTCCGAGGAAGTGGAGGAGGAGCGAGAGCGCTGGGGAGAGGCCTCCATCCTGCTGCCCAGGACAGGGCCTGACATGTGGACTGGGGAGGTGACTGGAGAGGGGGACATGGAGGTGGTTATGGAGGTCTGATGTTGAGTCCTCTGCATGTGACCTCCATGGCTGTGGCCCAGTGGGCCGGGTTTGACAGTGGGGAGAGGGAGGTTGCTTGGCAAGGGGACAATGGCGGGAGGAGGGTGGTTGTTCATGTTTACATTCATCATTGGTACCTGAGAGGAGTGGACACTAGGGTGGAAGTTGGAGTTTGTTTTGGAGTTTGTCTGGCTGATACTGATGCTAGGCTTGCTGGGGATGGGGTCTAGGATGCCTAACGGGTCCTTTTCAGAGGTCATCTGCTTTTTCTGGAGGGTACAGGAGGGAGGTATGGCAGACGGGGGGCCAGGGTGTGGGGCGCTGGGCTGTGTATTGAGGTGAAACGGTGGTCGTATGGAAATATCCATACTGGGGGATCTGGGGAAGTTACACACAGGCTTCTTCATCATGACAGGGCTTTTGGCAGTGGCGGTAGGGGAGAGGGGTGTGCTAGTCCTTCCTGCCATAACGCAGGACGTCTGGGTCCCAGTCGGAGAACTGTGGAGGAGCATCCCTGGTGGGGAGAGAGGCGTTCTGTTGACCCCGTGGATGGGGCTGGAGCTGGTGGCTCCAGGGAAGCCACAGGGGTTGTTTCTAAACCCATCTGGGCTGCCCAGAGGATCAGACCTGAGGCTAGGGGAGAGTGGTGACCCGTCCCTGGGCCCATAGAGCTGGGAGCCGGGGCCCCTGGACTCAGCATGCTACCATAGCCAGAGCAGTACGAAGACCTGGGCCCAGGCTCACTGCTCAGTCTCTGCTGTCTGTTGGGATAACCAGGGTAAAGCTCCAGCTGCTGGGGTGGACCTCCTAGCTCTTGGGGAAAGTGCCGGTGACCTGCTGCAGCCGCCATCATCATTTTGAAAGGGTTCTTGCAGTTGGGAACCACAGAGTTGGGTAGCGGTGACTGGTGAGATTTCTTCCGTATTGCTCGGGGATTTGTGGAATGTGACGGGGCCATTGATGTTGAACCTGAGGGGGAAGAGAAGTGGAATGAGTGTTAAAGCTGAAATCTGCAATAGAGGAAACAGCACCACTGTTTGCCTGAGGACATCTGTTATTGTTGATGAAACAGAAGTGGAGATTCACCACTGTGGAGGGAGAGAAAAAAAAGGCTTGATTGTTCTATCGCTCATACAATGTCAGAGTGATTATAAACAGTGTTTGTTGTTTGAAGCATCATCTCGGTTTTTGTAATACCGCAAAGAGACGTAGCAGTTTCACCATTACGGGTTCCAACTTTAAAACATTGAAAGTGTTTAAATGTCACTGTGAAGCCAATTTCAAAATGTCCACCTTTTTTTCTGACCTGGTTCTATATCACCCATGAAACAGTCTGAAATCTGTGAGAAATGTATCATTGGAAAACAACCAAAACAGTAGTGATACACAGTCACTAGGATACTTACTTGTACCTCCACCAGGACTGGTAAGGGTCAGAGCAGGGTGTGGTAGCGCCATAGTTTTGTGTAGAGTGGCCACAGCCAGCAGCTTTCTCTTATGGATACACAGCTTGGTGACGTCTTCATCTGCCCTCACGTCCTCTGCCGTCCTCTGTTTAACGGCAGCCCCCGGATCAAAGTTAAACACCTGAGGAAAGGAGAGTCAGCTCTCTGTTACCTGGCCTGTCTTGGTGAAATGAGCGGCGTTTATCCACAAGGAAGTACATAAAGTAAACATCAGTAAAAAATGGAACGTCCGCTACTTGTCAGGTCATATCCTCCTCCAAGCCTCCTGCTTCTCCAGAAGACTACTTCACATTTGCATATGAATACATATTGGCCTTGCCTTGAATAGGAACGCAGTTCCCTGCCCGTCTCCGTTTCAATATAACGCAACACACAAAAAATGTATAAATTAAGACTGTATGCAGCAGAAAATATAGCCTAGTATATGTTTTTTTAAATATAGCCTACTATATGTGGGAAAACAACCTCTGTTTAATTGAATATCTGGGTTTAACTAAACTGTTCATTGCATCACTCAGGAGTAAACCTTAATCTCCATCCTTAAAAGGGATACCTCGGGATATTGGAAATGAGGCCTGACACTTCCCCAGAGTCTGATAAAACTGGTATCCACAAGTTTATTTCTCTGCGTGCGGTTTGAATGAAGTTGCTTACTAGCGCAATTGCTAACTCTGCTAGCATGCTGACTCTGGGGAAGTAGATAAAGGGCCTTGTTGACAAAATCCCAAAGTATCCCTTCAAGCTTTGTGTGGTGTTTCTTTGGCAGCTACGCATTCAGAGAGTCAATTTAGGTTAGCTAAAGACTGAGACAGACAGAACAACCAAGATGGTTAGTTAACGTACCTTTGGGAGGATGAGTGGGCACTCCAGGCCACACTTGCAGGTCCCGTCTGTGAGCAGGTAGCTCTTCACCTGGTCTAGACAGGACAGCACCGAGCCACTGGGACTGGAGGTTACAAACCAAAACTAATGTTTAGAATAAAAACATTTATCGTCCAATATACATGAGTGTCTCATAAGGAAATGTATCTGTTACTTTATCCCAACCGCTCTGAAAGAAACACACAGGTTGGATAGATGATACTAGCCACCAAGACTGTAGGTTACAAACCAAATAGAAGTGCATTATTGTGGTATCGTTACAAAAAAAACAGAGCACTGCAATGGGTCTTACCTGATGTAGAGGACTCCATTAGTTGGATCCACCTTGCGATGCCAGCCAATAGGGACCTGGACAGGGGCTGTATACCCCACCCCCTCTGAGACCCCTCCCTTACAGTCCTTTCCTCCATTCATTGTTCTAGTTGGTTTAGTACACAACACCTTAGAGCATATCACACATCAACCAGAGACTTCAGAGTACATGGCATCTTTGTCTTCCAATAAAGAGGACTTTGTAGTGTACTACAATTTCACTCTCAAAGTTGGATGAAGTATGGGCTGGGGTCTGTGTGATGTGAGGCAAGCTCACTGTGAATCCTAACCTTTCAGACCCTTCATAGTTTTACTACTGAACACCAACGAGATTTCCATATTTGTCTCGGTCATTCAGAGCCATAGACACTGAATCAGATTCAGAGAGGCTGGGGCAACAGATGGAACCAGGAGTGGCTCATGAAGACATGCTAGGGGTTCCTTCTGGAGCAGGTTATTTGAGGGATTCCCATGGTTCCTGATTGGGACAAATAAAGAAAAGTGTAAGAAAACATTGTTCTATGACATCAACCAACATTTACACAAAACTACATGCAACAACAAACTGAAAGGTTTGTGTATGTGCAGTTGTTGTAGCCTACATTCATGTTATGTCCAATTCAGACCTACCTGACCTACCCACCATTATCTAACGGTGCAGATTTAACATCAGTTTGATACACTGAATAATTCATTGCAGACAAGTTCTGTCAAAGGTATAGGAGTGGCACTCCGGGCGTGTAAATGTATTTTCTAAAGACTAAGGATCTTACTATTGTTGTGTGGCCATGCGTTGGCCTTGACTGTCAGAAGGCTCAGTGCTGTACTGTCACAGGCTACTAATCCAAGCCCTTGTGTGCTGACTCATAACTGTCCCTGTGTAGGGATGGAGGGAGGGGGAGAGCTAAAGAGGCAACACAAGCATCAGGTTCTATCTGGAGTCAAGGTATGGGCGGACGGGTGGAGAGGCACCCAGGGTCACAACAAGCAGATGGGAAGACAGACGGCTCTGTATTATATGATGTAGCTATGATAGGGACCCGATGCATCTCTGCTTGGCACTCAGTGTTAAGGAGATTGATTGAGGGTAAAGGCCCTGCTTTAGACTAGCGTCTTGTCCAGAAGGTGTAAGTGTACATGAAGCTGCCTCACAATACAGAAACAGGAGATGAGCTGCTCCACTTGCACAAGCCAAGGCTACTTACTACTTATGATAGTTGATTATGTAAAACCTCTATTCACTGTCAAAGAACACCTAATCGTCTTTATGGAAATCGTCATGCCAAACACACTGAATATGAATACGGAGGTGTTACAGGGATAATACATCTATGACAAATCTCCTGCGTGAGGATTTGATTTGGTGAAAGATCTACTGACTGAACCTCTGGAATGTCATGGGGCTGACACATCAGACTGGGCCCATTTTGGGTTGCAGAAAAGCAACGACCCATTTATGACAGCAGGCATAATGGCATTGCACAGCTCTCTGTGAGTCAGGTGCTGCATTTCCACAATATATTTTGAGAAATGACAGCAGGTAGCTCACTAACTCGTATTAAACTGACAACCACACGAAGATGAGGAAGAAAGACACACACCTGTACAGCTGCGAAACTAGGCTATTGTTAATAATTGGCACGATCTATAATGGCAAGCTATTGCACCAAAGAAATCTGAAATGCCAAATCAAATGGCTTGTGGAAATGGCTCGATCAATGCATCATATAGCATAACGTTACTGTACATAGAGCACTCCTTTTCGTCTGCAGAATCAAAAAGGTATAGCTACTATAAATTATTACAAGTTAGCTAGCTACCCAGATAACGTTAGCTAGCTTTAGGGGACATACATAGTTTTTATCTAGCTAACGTTAGCTAGATAGTGACATAGTTGGCTACCTTGCCAACTGAACTACCTACATAGCTAGCTACTAAACTAGCATATCAGCTGATATCCAACGTTACTTAACCTAGCTAGCTACAAAGAATCAACATGTTTACTGGTAGGTGGGTGATATCTAGTCACCTGATATTAGCTCACTAACAGTTAGCTAACTCTTCGGTCTAACGTTACAAAGTCTATATAAGACGGTTGTTTTAACGAAGAAAAACAACCACTAGCGGGCCTTATTTAGCCCACCGATAATGACTAGCTATCTAACGTTAGCTAGTAGACAGCTAGCCAAACATGATTTATCGATGGCAGGCTAGGTAACCAACTTAGCTAAGCTAGCTAACTAGCAGAATGCTAATGCTAGTAAGTAGCTAACGGTAACCGAAAATGAATTGTAAATAAACATACCCGTGTAATCTAACACAAACTCCAAAACATTAAAATGCCTTTAACGATATTCCACTGTACGAAAAAAGTATATCCCGAATTGAAAGTCGAAGTTTAAAAAAAAATCGTAACTGGGGAACGTTGAGCGTATTTTCCAATGTGAAACGTCTCCAGCTTAGGGACGAGGCAGAGACAGGCCAGTGAAAGAATAGCTGAGCAGAGGGTTGCTTTGCAAAGACAGGAGCTTTTGAGATTCCAATCTTATTGCCTATAAAAACGTTTTTTCCATCTTTCGGAGTATCAAATGATTCCTTGAAAGTCCATTGTGGCTGAAATAGTATATTTCAACTCCCTCTATATTTGCTTCTGGTCCTTTAAAAATAAAAATAAAAAGCCTACCCATCAAATGTCTCGGCTGGTTCTCCCTAGGCTTGGGATAAAGATGGAGTACTTTACTGCTCCTGCGCCTCAGAGAGATGAGGAGAGAGCCAGAGAGCACAGAGTTAGCGCAATTCGGAATCCTTGGGACGTCCTTACCCTAAACTCTAAACCTTTCCTTTTTCTTTTCCTTTTTTGCCTTTACCTTTTTTTGCCTCCTTTGCCCTTTTTGCCTCCTTTTCCTCCTTTGCCTCCTTTGCCTTTTTTGCCTCCTTTTCCTTTTTTGCCTCCTTTGCCTTTTTTGCCTTTGCCTTTTTTGCCTCCTTTGCCTTTTTTGCCTCCTTTGCCTTTTTTGCCTCCTTTGCCTCCTTTTTTGCCTCCTTTGCCTCCTTTGCCTCCTTTTTTTTGCCTCCTTTGCCTTTTTGCCTCCTTTGCCTTTTTTGCCTCCTTTGCCCTTTTTTTGCCTCCTTTGCCTCCTTTTTCTCCTTTGCCCTTTTTGCCTCCTTTGCCCCTTTTTGCCTCCTTTGCCCTTTTTGCCTCCTTTGCCCTTTTTGCCTCTTTTGCCCTTTTTGCCTCCTTTGCCCTTTTTGCCTCCTTTGCCCTTTTTGCCTCCTTTGCCTTTGTCTTTTTAAATTGTAACTTTAAAGGGGTGACGTCAGAATTGGGATGTCCCAAGGATTCCATTTAGTATTTTCCCGAGAGCACAGTGGGGGGAGATGTTTCTCTGACAGGACTAGAGCAAAGAGCAAAAACAAGAAACACATCGTGTTACACAATTATGGAACCCAACAGAAAAGTGTCTGTCCAGATATTAATTCAAATTAAATTACAAATCTGTCACGTTTCACTTCTGCTGATTCAATAAAAGGTAGTGGTGTACTTAAGTAAAACAACTTTTTGGGGTGTATCTGTACTATACTATTGATATTTTTGGCAACTTTTACTCCACTATATTCCTGAAGAAAATAATGTAATTTTTACATTTCCCTTACACCCAAAAGTACTTGTTACATTTTGAATGCTTAACACGACAGGAAAAATGTCAAATTCACACATTTATCAAGAGAACATCCCAGGGCATCAATACTGCCACCAATCCGGCTGACTTACTAAACACAAGAGCTTCGTTTGTAAATTATGTCTGAATGTTGTAGTATTCCCTTGACTATCCGTAAATAATCAATAAAATACATTTGTGCCGTTTGGATTACCTAATAGAAGCAATTTGAAATTATTTATACTTTCACTTTGGATACTTAAGTATATTTAAAGCCAAATATTTTTAGACTTTTACTCAAGTAGTATTTTACTGGGTGACTTTCACTTTTACTTGAGTCATTTTCTATGAAGGTATCTTCATTTTTACTCTAGTATGACAATTGGGTACTTATTCCACCACTGATAAAAGGCTCAACACATATGTGTCTGACCTGACATAGAATAAGTAAAGCTTCCAAGAGCAGACTACTACTTCTGCCTACCAAAAGGTCTGGACCATTCATTATGCATTCCCATCACAAGTGCTAACTTGGTGGCGGTGGTAAGATAATCACTGTTGGAAGAGAACATCCCCTCCTTGATTAAGTACATTTGATGTTAATTAGATGCAGGGAATCTTACATACTGGAATTATTAATTTAAATGTGTGTAGATTGTTTTGTGCAGTAATATAGCCTCCTATTGTAGGTCCAATAATTAGGTGACCCGGAAGTGGGTTGGAGTTAGGATTGTTAGATGAGAAATGTCTTCGCAAAGACTCCAATTTCGCGCTTAGACCACTGTCATCGGGAAAAAAAGTAAATAGTTATTATTATTAACGTCACCAAACTTGTAAATATCACTCAGTCATATGTTTCATCTTACACTTGTATTTTTACAAGGCGAGTCAGCAGCTAACGTTAGTTCCTATAATAGAGAAATATATCGCTTTGTTTGCGCTGCATGCCATGTTGCTTGCTAGCTAGCTGACGTTACTGTAGTTAGCTTCAGCGCAAGTCTCTCTTGTGTTTTGTCCATTCTAGACTGTTGCCACCATGAGTAAACGAAAAGTGAAAGAAACACACATGCCAGTCGGCGAATGTATTTCTCAGGTTTGTATTCGTTTGTTTTATTGAATGTGTACATTGAGCAGGCAACGTAAAGGATCAATACATGAGTTGGTTGTGGGGACCTTGCTAGATTGAATCCCTGAGCTGCCAAGGTAAACATCTGTCGTTCTTCCCCTGAACAGTTAGTTAACCCACTGTTCCTAGGCCGTCATTGTAAATAAGAATTTGTACTTAACTGACTTGCCTAGTTAAACAAAGGTTAAAAATAAAAACCTTACCCAGATAACACATGGACAACATTATTCGCAAATACTTAATAATGACTCTTTTTAGTATGGATATATTTTTCAGGTTCAGATGATATTGAGGGAGAGATTCTGTCATCAGAGACTTCCGGAAAAGCCAGTGGGAATGGAATCACAACACAAGTACGTTCCTTGGTGGTGCTGACCTGCTAACTAAGGTTTTATTAATTGACAAACGTGACATTCACTAATGACTGTAGCAGATTGATTAATGTAAGAGTAATGGTATGAGTTGGGTCTATTTGCCAAAACACATGACAAGTGTGTTTTATGAGGGGTACTCCACAGTGTCATGGCAATGTGCATTTTTTTTCGGGGCTGAAAGTCTCAGCATAATAAGCTGTTTAGATTTTCAATTTCACAAGGACCCAGCTGTTGTTTATTATTTGTCTCCAGCCCCACCTACACCTGTCATGCCAGTTTCTGTGTGGCGGCCATCGGCCGCGTTTAAAACAACTGGGAACTCTGAGAAATACGAGGTCGGAGCTCTAGAAAGAGGCCTGAGTTCCCGAGTTGGATAACCGTTTAAATAGATTGTT
This sequence comes from Oncorhynchus keta, assembly GCF_023373465.1. NCBI lineage: Eukaryota > Metazoa > Chordata > Actinopteri > Salmoniformes > Salmonidae > Oncorhynchus > Oncorhynchus keta. The sequence goes on from NW_026289522.1 coordinate 201,744, forward strand.
CCCAGTCAAAGCTAGTTTTTTCCCCCCAAGTTCCCAGTTGTTTTGAACGTGGCAATTGGCCAGGTTGTATACTGAGCTGCAGAGAGTGGGGCATTGTGGGTAACTGTCCTTGTGTTGATGTTCCAGACACCTGCTGGAGCTGCTGAGGAGGACAGCTGTCCATGGAGAGAGTAATTCTGTACTCATCGTTGGACCCAGGGGATCTGGGAAAACAATGGTATGGAATGCTACGAGGATAGCCTTGTCCCAGATCTGTTTGTGCTGTATAGCCAACTCCTATTGTTGTCGTCATGCATGTTGACTTTCTTCTGTTTTCTCCAGCTCCTTAACTGTGTCTTGAGAGAGTTGCTGGAGGTGAAGGATGTCAATAAGAATGTGTTACCTGTCCACCTGAATGGTTGGTAGTAGGATGTCTGTGATTGTTTCTGTGTCTGTTGATTCTCTGTCTGTTTCTGCACTCTGTTAATTCTCTCCTCAACTCTTCTTTACTGTCTCTCTAGGTCTTTTACAGACTGATGATAGAATAGCGCTCAAAGAAATCACACGCCAGCTCAATCTGGAGAATGTTGTTGGAGACAAAGTGTTTGTAAGTGTTTACAGAAGTTATGCTGTATGTTTTGTCCCTTTGCAATTCTTTGCTTGCTCTTAATTTTATTGTTATTCAGGGTAGTTTTGCAGAAAACCTGGCCTTCCTTCTTGAGGCGTTAAAGAAAGGTAATCATTTCTGCACATTGCCCTCACTATAATTTTGAAGAATCCTCCTTTATGCTGACAGTATGTCTCTACAGTGTACTGTTCTCTCTTTGTCCCAGGTGATCGTAGCAGCAGTCGTCCTGTCCTCTTCATTCTGGATGAGTTTGACCTGTTTGCCCACCATAAGAACCAGACTCTGCTCTACAACCTCCTGGATGTCTCCCAGTCTGCCCAGGCTCCTGTCGCTGTGATCGGCCTCACCTGCAGACTGGTAGGGTCTCTTCTACCTCAGTTGTGTACTATCTAGCTTTTAGACCTCTCCAGTGATTAACTAGTTTTAGCTTCAAACGGATAGGTTTCAATCTAATTGTATTCTACTCTACTCACAGGTGGTACCTTAATTGGGGAGGACGGGCTCTAAGTAATGGCTGGAACAGAATACATTGAATAGTATCGAACACATGGTTTGCAGGTGTTTGATACCATTCTGTTTCCTCCATTCCAGGCATTATGAGCCATCCTCTCCTCCGCAGTCTCCTGTGACTTTACTCTACCTTCTTCTCTGGTGATCACAACTGGTCTCATTTCTGCTTGCTGCAGGATGTCCTGGAGCTGCTAGAGAAGAGGGTCAAGTCCAGGTTCAGCCACAGACAGATCCACCTGCTCAGCTCCCTGAGCTTCATACAGTACCTGGACAACGTCCGCTCACAGCTCAGCCTGCCACAAGACTTCCCCGACACCAAGTTCTATGACGAGTGGAATGACGGCATCAAGGTGAGGCCAGTCCAGAACTGAAAACTTATTATTATATATATTTTTAACAATACTAGATTTGTGATGTGCTGTCGTTGGCTTTATCTGAAAGGCATTTTTCTTCTTACCAACAATGAGCTCTGACTTTCTTTCAGATGCTATGTGAAGACCAACCAGTGGTGGACGTCTTACAAAGACATTATAACTCCAGCAAAGACTTCCGTTCCCTGCACTTGTTACTGGTAAGAGTGTGTATCTGTCGTATCAAAGCAAAGAGTGGGAGAAAAAACCCTCTAAATATTGCTGTGTGTGTGTGTGGACCCCTCTCTGCAGATGCTGGCTCTGAGCCGAGTGAGCGCATCTAAACCTGCCATCAAGCCCACTGATCTTCTGGAGGCCAGTAGAGTCTGTATGGTGGACTCTAAAGCAAACATACTTCATGGTAATTTAAAGCCATTAGGGGTAGAGGTCATTATTATAGGATTTCTTTGATGGACACATGACCATTTGATGAAACATTGATAATCTGGCCTGCATTTTGCTTCGTTGATCTTTCCAGGCCTGTCCATTCTTGAACTGTGCCTGATAATTGCCATGAAACACTTGAATGACATCTATGAAGGAGAGCCGTTTAACTTCCAGATGGTTCACAATGGTAAGGATCAACAGTTAGCAAGAGCTGGTGTGTAATAGTTGGGAATGACATACATTTGTGTTAATAATTTTTTAATTGTTTTTGTCAGAGTTCAAGAAATTCCTGCAGAGGAAATCCCATTCTATACATAACTTTGACAAGCCAGTCGTCATAAAGGTGGGTCTGCATGACATCATGGTCTCAGTAGAATGACATCAGACCCTTCCAATAGTATATTTCATAAAAATCCTATAATGTTTTTGTAGATCGTTCTCAAGGTAAGTTTATTTCACAATGAAGAAGGGTGGATATGTGCTGAATTTGGATGTATACTGAACAAAAATATAAACGCAACATGTGAAGTGTTCTCGGGTCATGTTTCATGAGCTGAAATATAAGATCCCAGAAATGTTCCATATGCACATAAAGCTTATTTCTGTTATTTTGTGCACAAATGTGTTTACATCCCTGTTAGTGAGCATTTCTCCTTTGCCAGAAGATGACAGGTGTGGCATATCAAGAAGCTGATTAAACAGCTTGATCATTACACAGGTGCACCTTCTGCTGGGGACAATAAAAGGCCACTATAAAATGTGCAGTTTTGTCACACAACACAATGCCACAGATGTCTCAAGTTTTGAGGGCGTATACAATTGGCATGCTGCCTGCAGGAATGTCCACCAGGAATGTTGCCAGAGAATTGGATGTTAATTTCTCTACCATAAGCCACCTCCAACGGCATTTTTGAGGATTTTGCAGTACGGCCTCACATCCGCAGACCACGTGTGAAACCACACCAGCCCAGGACCTCCACATCCGGCTTCTTAACCTGCAGGATCGTATGAGACCAGCTACCCGGATAGCTGATGAAACAGGATTATTTTTGTCTCTAATAAAGCCCTTTTGTGGGGAAAAACTCATTTGGATTAGCTGGGTCTATGCCCACCCATTGATACACCCCTGCCCAGTCATGTGAAATCCATAGATTACGGCCTAATTTATTTATTTAAATTGCCTGATTTCCTTGAACTGTAACTTTGTAAAATTGTTGATGTTGCGTTTATTTTTGTTCAGTATGTAATGCAGTTGGTTGTCCCTTCTCTGTAATACCCCTGACTATAAAGTTTATTGTATACATTACAGTCTTAGCCACATGTATGCCATTGTATTATTTGATACTCAAGATTTACTCAACCCAACAACACTCCGTTCCAGGCGTTTGAACACCTGCAGCAGTTGGAGCTGATTAAGTCTATGGACAGCTCCACAGCAAAGATCCAGAAGGAGTACCAGCTGATGAAACTTTTGTTGGACCACAGCCAGATCATGGAGGCCCTGCAGAAATACCCACAATGCCCCACAGATGTTAAACAGTGGGCCATGTCTGCTTTTGGTTAAAGGTACATATTCTTCTATATTGCATCCAGTGGGGCAGTTATGAAAGATATGGGCCTGTGGCCTGGACCCTGTCCTCAGGGATAGACAATGAATTACCTAACAAATGTTTCTGCCATGTGTTCATTCCTTGTGTGTAAATGTAAATATTTGGCTGTACTTATTGAATAAAGTCATGCAATATTTTGGGTCATCAGTGTACCAGTTCTTGAAACCTAAGAAGTATTCAATGCTAAATGCCACCATCTAGTGGTCTGTTTTGGAACTGACATTACAGGGGACAAATCCATTCACATTGATCAATCATGCTTTATGTCAGGGGGAATAGCATACACTTTCTCTGTACAATATTTAACCAGGCATCTGAAATTAATGCAAAGATAAACGCATAATTGTCAATGTCACTCAGAAAATAAGAAAATGTAATACTCCTGAACAGTAGTAGTCAGTTTTAATAAGGTTTTGCATTAAATGTGTTTACCATGCTAGAGACGCAGCACTTTTACAAGTTCTGGGGTCTGGAAGACCTGCATTGATGCTGGTGTCCCCAGCAGCGTACTGCACAGCCTTCTGCACCTTTCCCTCTGTCAGGGAGCAGGACACTTCAGCTAACTGTAGAATCCACCCAGACATCACTACCACTGAGGGACAAGCTCAAAAGACAAGGTGTGTGTATTGGGCTGATGAAGGGCTGTCATTCAACAGTCAGTACCTGTTCTAATGAACATGACGTGGTAGTTCCTCCATCTACAGCTACCACTGTCAACCACAATCCTCAAGAACATGGCTCCCCTCTGTGGAAACAGTGGACACCCGGTCAGCGGAGGTACTGCCCCCTCCATGAGGCGTGAGGGGCTGGTCTCAGACATACGACAAGTTCTTGTTTAGGAGGTCCAGCCGCCGTACTGCGTTCGTACACTTTAACAACAGCACGACCAGAGTGAGACATTTGAACTGTGAGAGAGAGGTCAAATATACAGTGAGTACTGTAGATATTTAGTACATGACGGAGGAACTCTTGAAACTGTGAACTGTAGCTAGCCCACTGGAAGCTAGAAAGGTGAAATGTGACATGATGTAGGTCAGGGCCACTGAGGGCCCAGGGGTCATAGTGCAGGAAGATGTTTGGGGGTGGGTGTATCTTTACAAAAGATACTGGTGTCCTAGTGAAACAGTGCCGTTGCATAGAGATTACGTATATGATTAGCGGAAATTATGCTGGAGGAATTACACATTCCACCAATAAACCTTTGAGCAAAACAAACGGCTCTTTTTGGTGATTTATATACAGCTACAAACAGTTTTTTTTTTTCAAAACAACTTACCTGTAAATAAGTTACTAAATAATTATCTAAAGAGGGTGAATTCTCACTGCAGAAACAATCAATAGTGGGGAGAGCGCGTCATTCTGGTCCATCCTAAAATGTGCAGTGCGTTTAAAAATAACTGAATAATCTATCCAGGTAAAAATGCATTTAAACACGCATTTCACGATCTGACATAATGGTAGCCTACTTTTGTGATTTACATAGGACATTTGCACGTTTTCCTTGGTTCTAGATATATTTAAACATTTTGAACGAGGAGCCATTTGGGAGCAAAATGAGCCGGCTCTTACCTGAACCGAGCTAAATGAGCCGACTCTTTTACCTGAACGGAGTTAAATGAGCCGACTCTTTTACCTGAACCGAGCTAAATGAGCCGACTCTTTTACCTGAACCGAGCTAAATGAGCCGACTCTTTTACCTGAACCGAGCTAAATGAGCCGAGCTAAATGAGCCGACTCTTTTACCTGAACCCGGGAGCTAAATGAGCCGACTCTTTTACCTGAACGGAGCCAAATGAGCCGACTCTTTTACCTGAATGGGGCCAAATGAGCCGGGAGCTAAATGAGCAGACTCTTTTACCTGAACGGAGCCAAATGAGCCGACTCTTTTACCTGAACGGAGCCAAATGAGCCGACTCTTTTACCTGAACGGAGCCAAATGAGCCGACTCTTTTACCTGAACGGAGCCAAATGAGCCGACTCTTTTACCTGAACGGAGCCAAATGAGCCGACTCTGCTCACCGAAAAGACTCGGAATGCCCATCACTAGTGGCAAGTGCACTAAACTCATCAAACCTCTGAGGAATTAAAAATGACTCAATTCATAGACACAAAGATGTGGACTTTGTGCAAGAAAGGAAAGGTATTTATATCATATTTTTGACTATCACTGTAGTAAAACAAAAATATTGAGCTCGCAAATTAGCTTCCATGAAGCTGCACGTTTGCTAGCTACCGCTGGCTACTGTAATTAGCTAACAAGAGCTAACCAGACACGAATACACATGTACTTACATGAAGATGAAGTTACTACTTATTCACAAGTAAGTTCTCTCTTTGTAACAACCATCTCAGCAAACAAAGTTGAAGAGTCACTGTCAACGAGACTTGTAGGTCGAGTACTGTTGGATTAGGTTACTATTTCGGTCTGGTCAGGAGCGTGTCCGTTATTTGTCGTGTGAAGAGATAATTTACCTGAAAGTAATGTCCGTCCTTGTCCTGACATTTACATTGTCATTTTCAGATTTGTCCACTAGATGCCAGACCTGCAATAACTATTTCAGAGCTGGCAAAGATGGTCTGCTTCTAGTGATCTGTATGCATGCAGGGACTCTTAAATGACAACCTAATATTACAGATATGACTACAGCATACCACCTAATATTATACCTATGACTACTGCATACCACCTAATATTACAGATATGACTACAGCATACCACCTAATATTATACCTATGACTACTGCATACCACCTAATATTACAGATATGACTACTGCATACCACCTAATATTACACCTATGACTACTGCATACCACCTAATATTACACCTATGACTACTGCATACCACCTAATATTACACCTATGACTACTGCATACCACCTAATATTACACCTATGACTACTGCATACCACCTAATATTACAGATATGACTACTGCATACCACCTAATATTACACCTATGACTATGACTGACAGCATACCACTAATATTATATACTTACCAGATATGACACCTATACTAGCATACCACCATACACTATGACACCAAATATTACACCTATGACTACTGCATACCACCTAATATTACAGATATGACTACTGCATACCACCTAATATTACACCTATGACTACTGCATACCACCTAATATTACACCTATGACTACTGCATACCACCTAATATTACACCTATGACTACTGCATATCACCTAATATTACAGATATGACTACAGCATACCACCTAATATTACAGATATGACTACAGCATACCACCTAATTTTACACCTATGACTACTGCATACCACCTAATATTACACCTATGACTACTGCATATCACCTAATATTACAGATATGACTACAGCATACCACCTAATATTACAGATATGACTACAGCATACCACCTAATTTTACAGATATGATAGTCTCAGGAAATCCCAGACCTCAGGCAACAGCACGAGGAGCATTGTTCACATTGTGAAGGCACCCTTTTTGCCAAGGGAGACTACAGATAGTCTCCCTCGGAGACTACTGCATACACATACACTACCGTTCAAAGGTTTCAGGTCACTTAGAAATGTCCTTGTTTTTGAAAGAAAAGCACATTTTTTGTCCATTAAAATAATATAAAATGTATCAGAAATACATTGTTAATGTTATAAATTACTATTGTAGCAGGAAACGGCTGATTTTTTAAATGGAATATCTACCTAGGCGTACAGAGGCCCATTATCAGCAACCATCACTCCTGGGTTCCAATGGCACGTTGTGTTAGCTAATCCAAGTTTAGCATTTTAAAAGGCCAACTGGACATTAGAAAACCCTTTTGCAATTATGGTAGCACAGCTCAAATCAAATAATTTGTGGGTTCGATTACAGGCTCAAAATAGCTAGAAACAAAGACCTTTCTTCTGAAACTCGTCAGCCTATTCATGTTCTGAGAAATGAGGGCTATTCCATGCCAGAAATTGCCAAGAAACTGAAGATCTCGTACAACGCTGTGTACTAATCCCTTCACAGAACAGCACAAACTGGCGCTAACCAGAAAATAAAGTTTAGTTTGAGAAACAGATGCCTCACAAGTCCTCAACTGGCAGCATAATTAAATAGTACAAAACACCAACGTCTCAACGTCAACAGTTAAGGGGCGGCTCAGGGATGCTGGCCTTAATTAACAATGTCTGCACTGTATTTCTGATCAATTTGATGTTATTTTAATGGACAAAAAATGTGCTTTTCTTTCAAAAACAAGGACATTTCTAAGTACCCCAAACTTTTGAACAGTAGTGTATTTGCCTGGCACATTGGCAAAAAATAAGCCACACCTTGCAAAAATCAAGTAAAGCTGTAAGAAAACATGTATGCACATGACTGGCTGTTGATTTTCTGTTCTAGGTTGACAGCCGAGATGGCCTGGTCCAAATCAGAAAAAGAGACTTGGAGAGATTGACTACAGAGGTCATGCAGCTCCGAGAGTTCTTACCCAAAGTAGTGAATGGAGACCTGATTGAGATGCTGCAGAAAGCCCGTGCTGCAGAGACAAGTAAGCTGCCCTTGAAATGGCTCTACGCGGATGTTATCATACAAGTGGGCTGATAATGAATAACATGAATGTTTGTATTGGGAAATAGCCTAAACAGTGAAAGGGAAAATTGTGTGTGTGTGTGTGTGTAGTGAAGGAGCGTCTTGGTCAGGAGCAGGAGCAACTGAGACAGGAGTGTCTGCACCTCCGCTCTCGCCTGGACGCAGCGCAGAGCGAGTGTCAGAAAGAGAGAGAGGTGAGAGATAGAGGGATATTAAAGAGAGAGGTGAGAGATGGAGGGATATTAGAGAGAGAGAGAGAGGAGGGATGGAGGGATATTAAGAGAGAGGTGAGAGATGGAGGGATATTAAAGAGAGAGGGATGAGAGATGGAGGGATATTAGAGAGAGAGAGGAGGGATGGAGGGATATTAAAGAGAGAGGGATGGAGGGATGGAGGGGAGGGATATTAAAGAGAGAGAGAGGAGGGATATTAAAGAGAGGGATGGAGGGATATAGGGTAACCTGTTCCCTAGGTAACATTGTGTGTGTCAGAGTATGTCACTTGTAGACCCAGTGTGTGTGTGTGTGTGTGTGTGTGTGTGTGTGTGTGTATGCGTGTACGTGTGTACGTGTGTGTGTGTGTGTATGAGTGGAAGTGTGTGTGTCATCATGTTAACCTGTCTGCTGCATGCCCCCTGCAGGAGAAGCTGGTTCTGAGGGAGCAGCTATGGGAGAGTCGGGAGCAGCTGCAGCAGCAGGCTGAGTTCTGCACTGGGCTGGGGGCTGCCTCCTGCACCCTGCTGTGGAGCACCTCCAGTAAGGAGGAGGCAGTCAAAGACATCCTGGCCGATGTGAGAGGCATTCATCCACAGACCTTACAAAACCTTTCACCCAATTCCACACCAACCCCTAGCCGCTTACACACCTGTGGAGATCTGAGAGGACTGGATAGCTATAACATCATGACAGTAGCTTTATCATACCTGTGGAGATCTGAGAGGACTGGATAGCTATAACATCATGACAGTAGCTTTATCACACCTGTGGAGATCTGAGAGGACTGGATAGCTATAACATGATGACAGTAGCTTTATCATACCTGTGGAGATCTGAGAGGACTGGATAGCTATAACATGATGACAGTAGCTTTATCATACCTGTGGAGATCTGAGAGGACTGGATAGCTATAACATCATGACAGTAGCTTTATCACACCTGTGGAGATCTGAGAGGACTGGATAGCTATAACATGATGACAGTAGCTTTATCACACCTGTGGAGATCTGAGAGGACTGGATAGCTATAACATCATGACAGTAGCTTTATCATACCTGTGGAGATCTGAGAGGACTGGATAGCTATACCATCATGACAGTAGCTTTATCACACCTGTGGAGATCTGAGAGGACTGGATAGCTATAACATCATGACAGTAGCTTTATCACACCTGTGGAGATCTGAGAGGACTGGATAGCTATAACATGATGACAGTAGCTTTATCATACCTCTTTGGAGATCTGTCCAGAGGACTGGATAGCTATAACATGATGTCCATGTCCTGGTCTTTAAACTACAGTCCTTTATGTCCTGGTTCTCTTTACCTGTGGAGATCTGAGTCCAGGACTACAGTCCATAGCTACTACCATCATGACAGTCCAGTCCTGGTTTTATCACACCTGGTTCTGGAGATCTGACTCTAGTCCAGGACTGGATAGCTGTCCTGGTTCTCTTTAAACTCTAGTCCATGTCCTGGTTCTCTTTAACATGATGATGTCCTGGTAGCTTTAAACTCATACCTGTGGAGATCTGAGAGGACTGGATAGCTATAACATCATGTTCTCTTTAAACAGTCCATAGCTTTATCACAACCATGTCCTGGTTCTCTTTAAACTCTAGTCCAGGACTAGATCCAGCTCTTTAACATGATGTCAGTCCATGTCCTGGTTTCATCAGTCCATGTCCTGGTTCTTTAATAGACTCCATGTCCTGGATTTTCACTGTATCCATGTGCGTTCTCTTTAAACAGAAGTACCGTCCTGGCCTAGTCCATGGGTCTTTAAACTTAGTCCATAGTTTTTTCTATTTTTCTTTCATTTCCTGTTCTTTAAACTCAGTCCATGTTTGTTTATGTGTAACTCTGTGTTGTCCTGTTTGTTTAAACACAGTCCATGTCCTGGTTCTCTTTATCTAGTCCATGTCCAGGTCACAGTTGTAAATGAGAACTTGCTCTAAACTAGGCCTACCTGGTTAAATAAAGATTCAGGGGTCAGCACTCATCTGAACCTATTCCTCTGCCTCTGATGCTTTCCACTCCAGTCCATATCCTGGTTCTCTTTAAACTACAGTCCATGTCCTGGTTCTCTTTAAACTACAGTCCATGTCCTGGTTCTCTTTAAACTACAGTCCATGTCCTGGTTCTCTTTAAACTACAGTCCATATCCTGGTTCTCTTTAAACTCTAGTCCATGTCCTGGTTCTCTTTAAACTAGTCCAGTCCATGTCCTGGTTCTCTTTAAACTAGTCCAGTCCATATCCTGGTTCTCTTTAAACTCTAGTCCATGTCCTGGTTCTCTTTAAACTCCAAGTCCATGTCCTGGTTCTCTTTAAACTAAACTACAGTCCATGTCCTGGTTCTCTTTAAACTCTAGTCCATGTCCTGGTTCTCTTTAAACTAGTCCAGTCCATGTCCTGGTTCTCTTTAAACTCTAGTCCATGTCCTGGTTCTCTTTAAACTACAGTCCATGTCCTGGTTCTCTTTAAACTCTAGTCCATGTCCTGGTTCTCTTTAAACTACAGTCCATATCCTGGTTCTCTTTAAACTCTAGTCCATGTCCTGGTTCTCTTTAAACTCTAGTCCATATCCTGGTTCTCTTTAAACTCTAGTCCATGTCCTGGTTCTCTTTAAACTCTAGTCCATATCCTGGTTCTCTTTAAACTCTAGTCCATATCCTGGTTCTCTTTAAACTCTAGTCCATATCCTGGTTCTCTTTAAACTCCAGTCCATGTCCTGGTTCTCTTTAAACTCTAGTCCATGTCCTGGTTCTCTTTAAACCCCAGTCCATGTCCTGGTTCTCTTTAAACCCTAGTCCATGTCCTGGTTCTCTTTAAACTCTAGTCCATGTCCTGGTTCTCTTTAAACTCCAGTCCATGTCCTGGTTCTCTTTAAACTCTAGTCCATGTCCTGGTTCTCTTTAAACCCCAGTCCATGTCCTGGTTCTCTTTAAACTCTAGTCCATGTCCTGGTTCTCTTTAAACTCCAGTCCATGTCCTGGTTCTCTTTAAACTCTAGTCCATGTCCTGGTTCTCTTTAAACTCTAGTCCATGTCCTGGTTCTCTTTAAACTCTAGTCCATGTCCTGGTTCTCTTTAAACTCTAGTCCATGTCCTGGTTCTCTTTAAACTCCAGTCCATGTCCTGGTTCTCTTTAAACTCTAGTCCATGTCCTGGTTCTCTTTAAACTACAGTCCATGTCCTGGTTCTCTTTAAACTCTAGTCCATGTCCTGGTTCTCTTTAAACTCTAGTCCATGTCCTGGTTCTCTTTAAACTCTAGTCCATGTCCTGGTTCTCTTTAAACTCTAGTCCATATCCTGGTTCTCTTTAAACTCTAGTCCATGTCCTGGTTCTCTTTAAACTCTAGTCCATGTCCTGGTTCTCTTTAAACTCCAGTCCATGTCCTGGTTCTCTTTAAACTCCAGTCCATGTCCTGGTTCTCTTTAAACTACAGTCCATGTCCTGGTTCTCTTTAAACTCCAGTCCATGTCCTGGTTCTCTTTAAACTACAGTCCATGTCCTGGTTCTCTTTAAACTCCAGTCCATGTCCTGGTTCTCTTTAAACTCTAGTCCATGTCCTGGTTCTCTTTAAACTCCAGTCCATGTCCTGGTTCTCTTTAAACTCCAGTCCATGTCCTGGTTCTCTTTAAACTCTAGTCCATGTCCTGGTTCTCTTTAAACTCCAGTCCATGTCCTGGTTCTCTTTAAACTCTAGTCCATGTCCTGTTTTTTTTTGCCTTTATCCTCTTCCATCACCCTCCTTGTTCCCCTCCTTAATTCCTCCCCTTTCCCTCTGGCCACCTCTGACCCTGCCTCATTACTCTAATTGTAGGGTAAGCTGCAGTCCTTCCTGAGCGTGGCGGGCCAGACCCTGGAGAGCTTTGTCAAGTCTCTGGATGGGGAGGCCAAGGCCGAGCAGCAAGACTCCAACTCCCATGAGCAGCAGTTTGTTCTGGCGCTGGCCGGAGTCGTCACCAGTGAGTGTGCGGCTATGTCACCATGGCATGCCATCCAAACTGTCTATTGAATGTATTTTGATAACCACAGTTTATAAATACACCATCTCACTGTGAGTTATTCCAGTCTATGCTGTGTTACATAACATATCTTGCATCATATAATTAAGCAATAAAGCATGAGGGGATGTGGTATATGGCCAATATACCACAGCTAAGGGCTGTTCTTAAGAGTGCCTGGATACAGCCCTTAGCCGTGGTATATTGGCCATACACCGCAATCCCCCGAGGTGCCTTATTGCTATTATAAACTGGTTACCAATGTAATTAGAACAGTAAAAATAAACGTTTTGTCATACCTGTGAAATATGGTCTGATATACCACGGCTGTCAGCCAATCAGCATTCAGGGCTGGAACCACCCAGTTTATAATAAATGGCACACCCTGCTCAGCGTTATCATCTTTAGCTCTCCAATCGGTGACCTCTCTGCTGTTTGATTGTCCACTCAGACGTGGCGGCGGTGACGTGTGGGCGGGACTACCTGTCCAGCTCCGCCCACGTCCTCCTGGAGACTCTGATGCAGCTGCTGGAGCTCCTGAAGCCTGGGGTCTTCCCCAAACTCAAAGTGTAAGACTGGAGGACTTCTAAATCACTCACATTAATAATCATACACACACACACGGTCTCCTCAGCAGTTATGTTGGCCGACCCAACATCAATACACACAGCCATCTGAATCCAGATCAAATGATACCTACAATAATAAATGAACTAGGCATTGTAGTTTCTCTGCAGGTGGAGGAATGATGATGGTTATTGTAGTTTATCTGCAGGTGGATGAATGATGATGGTTATTGTAGTTTATCTGCAAGTGGATGAATGATGGTGGTTATTGTAGTTTCTCTGTGTTACAGGTTGATGCTGATGGCTCTGTATAATGTCAGTATCAGTGTAAAGGGACTGAAGTATATCAGGGAGTTTCCAGGACTTCTCTCTCTCATCTGGACCCTTTTGGAAGGTAAGAGGGGAGTGAGGGGTGGGCTTGTGTGCTTTGTATGTGGCGTTATAAAACGTGTGCATTCAAAAGCATTTGTTTGTTAATTTGGATCTCTTATTGCCCACAATGGGGCTAATCGTCCAAGAGTCCAGCGTGTGTCCGAAAGACAGAGCCTGAATCAGAGGTCAGAGAGCTGGCATCAGTGTGTTTAACTCAGATCAGTGAAGAAGGACTCGTGTTGTGGTCAGTTAGGAGGATTAAGACTGTATCTCTCTCTCTCTCTCTCTCTCTCTCTCTCTCTCTCTCTCTTTCTCTCTCTCTTTCTCTCTCCTTCTCTCTCTTTTTCTCTTTAGGAGGATTAAGACTCCTTCTCTCTCTCTCTCTCTCTCTCTCTCTCTCTCTCTTTCTCTTTCGCTTTCTCTCTCCTTCTCTCTCTTTTTCTCTCTTTCTCTTTCTATCTCTCTCCTTCTCTCTCTCTTTCTCTCTCTCTCTCTCTCTTTTCCCTTCCTCTCATGCTGTTTCTGTCTGCTCCTGCCCATCCTCTCTTCCCTCGCCCTTTCTGTTTCATTCTATCTCTCTCTTTTTGCTCTCTCTTGTCCTCCTCTCCCGACCCCTCTTCCCCTCCTGAGACGGGGACTCTGAGGTTTGCCTCCACGCCCTGCGGCTGCTCCAGTCAGTGCTGCTGGAGGAGGCCCTGGTGGGGCCCGGGCTGCTGCTGGACGACCCCCTTCTTCCACTGGAGCGCATACGCACCCTGGCCACCTCCAGCCGCCACCCGGCCCTGAGGCAGACGGCCCAGGAGACACTGGATGACCTGGGCTCCCTCCGCACCTCCTTCCTGGACCCCCACGGCACCTCCTCCTCTGACCAAGTACATGTATAAATACATCCAACCCAAAGTGAAACACACAGCACTAGCGACACATCCCACTCACGTGATGATGATGATGCTTTCCTACTGTAGAGTAAACGTTTCTCTGATTAGAGAGAGCTCTACTGAGGAGAGCTCCCATGATGCACTGTGGAAGAGGTTGGTTCCATCGTGTCCCTTTCTCGTTTTTCCCCCGGGTCCAGGGACTTAGTCAGGTTGGTTCCTATCCCACCACAGCAGATGTTCCGGACCAGTAGAACCCCATAACTGTACATAAGGGCTCCATAACACATTCATAATCCATACATAGAACATACATTAGAACTACAAAAATGGTGTATGTCAAATGAAAACGTGTTGACATGGTCCAAAGCAAGGATGACTTCTGCTTGCCATATGTTAAAGAGAAGCCGTCTGTTTGTTTAAAACATGTATCTACTGTTGTCAGGTGAGTTGGATCTGTTTCTACCTGTTAGCCTGTTGACCTAATACCAGCTAATACCATATCAGACTCATGGCCTTATTTCATTAGGTCAAATACCTTGAGGTCAAGTAACAATGGAGGATGTTTTATTTTTGTGTGTTGTGTTCTACCATTGTTACAGACAATAAAATGTTGTTCAAAACTTTTCCAAATGAACATTCATTTATATATGATATGTCACCTATTTTTACCAGGTTAGGGGCGGTTTGTGTGTATGAATCTGTCTGACTGTCCTGTTCTCCCACCACCATATCCTGGACCACCTCACACGTGACTCCCTAACTCCAGCTACGTTTACATGTCAGTCATTTAGCAGACGCTCTTCTCCACAGCCACTTACAGTACAGGCATATAGTTTCATACTGGTCCCCCGTGGGAATCGAACCCACAACCCTGGTGCTGCAAGCACTATGCTCTACCAACTGAGCCTCCGACTCCCAGATAAACAGATTATGACGTAGAGATTGGCCTGGTCCTTAGGAGCCACCTAAAGTGGATAATCCTTTCAGTGTCTGAGGGGGGTGACACTGAGTAAGCTGACTCGGCACGTGTACATCAGGCTGTAGGGTATTGAAGCAAGTAAGTCTCTGAACATATACAGTCAAGCCTCAGTCTGTTGAGTTTACAGTCCATTTCAAAGTTACAAAACATTTCCATATTCTGACCGACCTCCATTCACAACATGGTTGGATCTCTGAAGTGTTACTGTACACTGAAGATGAGAGGGCTAAAAGACTGGGCTGGGCTGGGCTGTGTCCACTAAGGATCTCTGAAGTGTTACTGTACACTCAAGATGAGAGGGCTAAAAGACTGGGCTGGGCTGTGTCCACTAAGGATCTCTGAAGTGTTACTGTACACTCAAGATGAGAGGGCTAAAAGACTGGTCTGGGCTGTGTCCACTAAGGATCTCTGAAGTGTTACTGTACACTCAAGATGAGAGGGCTAAAAGACTGGGCTGGACTGGTAAGGATCTCTGAAGTGTTACTGTACACTCAAGATGAGAGGGCTAAAAGACTGGGCTGGGCTGTGTCCACTAAGGATCTCTGAAGTGTTACTGTACAGTCAAGATGAGAGGGCTAAAAGACTGGTCTGGGCTGTGTCCAAAGGACTGAAGTGTTACTGTACACTGAAGATGAGAGGGCTAAAAGACTGGGCTGGGCTGGGCTGTGTCCACTAAGGATCTCTGAAGTGTTACTGTACACTCAAGATGAGAGGGCTAAAAGACTGGTCTGGGCTGTGTCCACTAAGGATCTCTGCTAATAATAGTCATTTGCAAATCTTCTCAAGAACCAACAGGAACTTGCTCACACTCAGACGAGATGTGTTTCCAATACCTTGCTAACGTGTAGAAAATGTATGTGTCAGAGCATGTGAAGCTATAAAGGTGTAACTTGATTTTGTAGTTATAAAATAAGGAAGAACCTTTTTTGATGTCTTGTTTGATCTTGTAGAACGTGGAAGTGCATCGTTTCAATGGCCTCCAAAGGACATGGCGACACCGACTCAGGACGGTTACCCCCGGCCCCAGCTTACTCCAAAGAGGTGCCGCCTGGTCACAATGCTGTGTACCCAGTGCCCACCGTGGTGCCACCACCCCCAAGCTACCTGACACCTTCAGCCCCACCGGTTCATATGATGATGTCTGCCTCTCTCGGACCACTCAATGCTGTCTACCCATCTCCCACAAACCCTGGATTCCCACCCCCTGGATACGTGACCCCTTCCGCTCCTCCGATGATGCCTGCCCCTTTCGGACACCCTAATGCTGTCTACCCCGCGCCCACGAACCCCGGAATCCCGCCAGTACCCCCAGGCTACGTGCCCCCTCCGGTCCCTGCGATGATGCCTGCCCCTCCGCCTGATCTCCGACCCACCGGCTGCCCCCCAGGACTGGAATACCTGATTCATGTCGACCAGCTTCTCGTCCATCAGACTTTTCATCTGGCCGAACTGCTGGGTTGGGAGGTTAGAAATTCCTACAATGTGAAGAACAGCATCGGGCAACAAGTGTTTCTGGCGGAAGAGGAGAACAACTGCTGCACCCTACAGTGCTTTGGCCCCAGCCGACCTTTCACCTTTCACATCCAGGACAACCTGGGGCAGGAGGTGTTGACCCTGACGCGCCCTCTTGCGTGCAGCTACTGCTGCTTCCCCTGCTGCCTGCAAGACCTGGAGGTGCAGAGTCCCCCCGGTATTCCCATCGGGTATGTGGTGCAGGAGTGTCACCCGTTCCTGCCCAAACTCACTGTGCTGAACGAGAGGAGGCAGCCTCAGCTGAGGATCAAAGGGCCGCTGTTTTTCTGTAGTTGTTGCAGAGACGTCACATTTGAGGTGAAGACTCTGGATGACTCAATGTTGATAGGGCACATCAGTAAGCAGTGGTCCGGCTTCCTGCGCGAAGTCTACACGGACTCAGATCATTTTGGAATCGTGTTCCCAATGGACCTGGATGTGAAGATGAAGGCTGTGCTGCTGGGAGCCTGCTTCCTGATCGATTTCCTGTATTTTGAGGAAAGGAAAGGAGACAAGAAACATTGAACTTTTACTCTGTGCCGACTACGGAACCCACGGTTCCTTAGTGTATTGTGAAGAACTTTCAGAATCATCACGCATCAAAATTACATTAGACCTACAATAAAGTTGCATGTCAAAATCAACAACTCCAAATCCCTCTCATTGTGTATATCTAACGGTCCTCTCCCCAGTGTTACTCTCCATCTTAAACAACTTCCTACTTCTCAGCATCAACAAAACAACTACAAGGCTACAAGCTCCCGGGGTTCAGTAACAACAAAACAACTTGAAGGCTAAATGGTTCGGGGTTCAGGAACAACAAAACGACTACAAACTACAAGGACCAGGGGTTCAGTACCAACAAAACAACTACAAGGTTACAAGGTCCCTGGCTTCAGTACCAACAAAACAACTACAAGGTTACAAGGTCCCATGGGTTCTGTAACAACAGAAGCAGGGCAAGCTTCATCCTAACAGCCACCATCCCATTGAATAGTGGGACATAGGACACAATTTACATTACATGGCCAGACAGTAGGCTATACATGTCACAGTGTGTTTACTTTGTATTGTATTCCATTATATTATAGTGTATTGAATTTGTGTATTTCCTTTCTGTCATATATACAGTACAATTCCAATGCAAATGGACAATACAACGTATGTTGCATCATACAAGCTCAATGCAACTTTGACATAGCAACTAAATGGTGGCTAGAATCCAACAAAATATCATGCTGCTGAGTGTCGCAAATTGAGTTGAACAATGTTAGCCTTGGCTCATGAGTCATCACCACATTGGTCATCATGACCCACTTAACGGTATGCCTGTTCGTTAAACTGCTTATAGGGAGGAGACTAGTGAGCCTCTAGTCTACTAGAAGCGTTGATGGTCTAATTCAATAAAGAGACGTTGCTGCTCAATGTTATTGTTTAGCGTTACTGTACGCTGAGCGGCTGCTACGGCCTATTCATTGTGCAAACCTCGTGAAGACCACTTTTGAGTCACCGTGTCCATCTCCAAGCTACCTTTCCCGCTCCACGAGAAGCGCGCGGGACAGTTGCTCCGCAACTCTGACGCAAGCTTGACGTTAATTAAGTGTGTTTTAGTTCATTATGGCAGGAGAAGATTTCCAGCCGAGTTTGAGTTACAGAGGTTGTGTGGATTATTGCATACCATATTTATCCCCCGTTATCAAAATATGAGGAACAAATCGTCTGTGCGCAGTTAGGGAAGTAGCCTGGATGCGCACACTGTTCTAGAACGGCGGAGGATTCCAACAACATAGGTGGATGTCCTGAACTGTAGATTTTCTGTGAAGGTAAATGACATGATTTTGTTTTGCAAATGAATAATAGGATATGGTCTGTTTTTATTTCAATACTTGTTGGCTAAAGGATATCTGTTTGTTCAACTCTTACGCTGCTACGTAGGCTATAGTCTTTCCTCACATAAATAGTTAAATGGAATTACACTTTTTGGAAGGTGTTGAGATTTATAGCCTAGGACTACTAGATTTAATATCACAATTGTATATTTTGTTCTTTCCTACTATATGCAGCCTATATATTGACAAAATATGTTCTCTCAATTGTGTTTACGGGAGTGGCATAATAACGGTACTCTAATCCTGGGAAAGGGACAATAGGTTTATCCAGTCACTGGGTGCCTCTGCACCATGGTGGTTTTATCCGATGGCTCTCCCCTGAGCCAGCCATGCCCCGGGGGACCGGTTCAGGTCGGTTTCTACGAGATCATCAGGACGCTGGGGAAGGGAAACTTCGCTGTAGTTAAACTGGCTTGTCACAAAGTCACAAAAACCCAGGTGCGTAATTGCGCATGCATAATGCATATGAAACATGTATTCCCTACACCATTAATCTCCAATATTCAACTCCACCTCTTCCAGTCATTGTGTTAATGATAGTTAGCATTGGCTCTCAAAATGACCTTTTACTTCATACTGGACACAGAGACATACAAATGGAATCAACAAGTCCATCTGACTCTGGGGAAGTGGATAAAGGGCCTCTTTGACAAAATCCCAAAGTATCATATCATACTAATTTGAGTGTCCCCGGATTTACATTTACTATATTATGTCTAGTATATGTGACCAGGCTGGAATGGGACCTTGGCAGCGCCTGAAGTGGCACATTATTCCCTGTATATTCACAGTGCACTACTTTTGAACAGGCTTTGGTCAAAAGTAGTGCACTGTTTAGGGGTTAGGGTGCCATTTTGAAATTAACTATCTGCTTTCTGTACACACAGGTGGCCATTAAAATCATTGATAAAAAGAGACTGGAGCCCTCTGACCTGAAGAAGATCTACAGAGAGGTCGAGGTGATGAAGCTCCTCAACCATCCACACATTATCAAGCTCTATCAGGTAGCTCCTCAACCATCCTCACATTATCAAGCTCTATCAGGTAGCTCCTCAACCATCCGCACATTATCAAGCTCTATCAGGTAGCTCCTCAACCATCCGCACATTATCAAGCTCTATCAGGTAGCTCCTCAACCATCCTCACATTATCAAGCTCTGTCAGGTAGAGGATAGAGTTGTGGAACTCTCTCTCTCTCTCTCTCTCTCTCTCTCTCTCTCTCTCTCTCTCTCTCTCTCTCTCTCTCTCTCTCTCTCTCTCTCTCTCTCTCTCTCTCTCTCTCTCTCTCTCTGCCCCCTCTCTCTCATTCTCTACATGGAAGATTTTAAAAGGTCAGGTTGTTTATCTTGTAATAGGGGTTAAGTGTATGTTTCCCAGCCCTCAGCCCAGCCACCCCCAGCTCTATGAGTCACATGGGGATTTTCAGAATGGAAAATGACGACCCCGTCAACCCACCCCTACTTCCAATATGGTTTCAAAGCAAATATTTCTTAAAACAGAGAATCTTTAACTTGTTTTTTTGTAATGGTTTTTAAGGATTCTAATATGGTCCCTGCTGTCATATTCTCGCATTACACTTTGGGCACACTCTTCCACAGGCTTACATGTAATAATGACATGGGAAATGTATATTTAAGTTGTATTTATCAGTGAGTGTGCCTCTCTTGTGTCTTGCAGGTCATGGAAACTAAGGACATGTTGTACATGGTGATGGAGTATGCCAGGAACGGAGAGATGTTTGGTAAGTGGAAGGGTATCGCTCTAGAGGTGTCCATGATGCTTGGTGCAATCTCTTAGAACAGTGTGTTTGTGTGTGTGCACATGTGTACTTGATCACTAATTATTTACAATGATTCAATCAAACAATCTGAACCAACCAATCAATTACATTCGTCATTATTCACCCTCTATCCCCTCTCCCTACATCCCATCCTCTGTCCCCTCCCTCCCATCCTCTCACCCTCTATCCCCTCCTCTCCCTACATCCCATCCTCTATCCCCTCCTCTCCCATCCTCCCACCCTCTATCCCCTCCTCTCCCTACATCCCATCCTCTCCCTACATCCCCTCCTCTCCCACCCTCTCACCCTCCTCCTCCCTCCCTACATCCCATCCCTCCCCTCTCCCTACATCCCATCCTCTGTCCTCTCCACCCACCCTCTATCCTCCCTGTCCCCTCCTCTCCCCATCCCACCCTCTGTCCCCTCCTCATCCCATCCCTCCCTCCCATCCTCTCACCCTCTATCCCCTCCCTCTCCCTCATCCCACCCTCTGTCCCCTCCTCTCCCTATCCCATCCTCCTCACCCTCTCCTATCCCTCACCCCTGTCCCCTCTCCCTACATCCCATCCTCTGTCCCCTCCTCTCCCATCCTCCCACCCTCTATCCCCTCCTCTCCCTACATCCCATCCTCTGTCCCCTCCTCTCCCATCCCATCCTCTGTCCCCTCCTCTCCCTACATCCCATCCATCCCATCCTCTGTCCCCTCCTCCCCATCCCCTCCTCCCATCCTCCTCACCCTCTGTCCCCTCCTCCCTACATCCCATCCCCCTCCCTACATCCCATCCTCTGTCCCCTCCTCTCCCATCCACCCACCCTCTATCCCCTCTCCCTACATCCCCTCCTCTCCCATCCTCTCACCCTCTGTCCCCTCCTCTCCCTACATCCCATCCTCTGTCCCCTCCTCTCCCTACATCCTCTGTCCCCTCCTCTCCCATCCCCCCGTCCTCTCCCTACATCCCATCCTCTGTCCCCTCCTCTCCCTACATCCCATCCTCTGTCCCCTCCTCTCCCTACATTCCATCCTCTGTCCCCTCCTCTCCCTACATCCCATCCTCTATCCCCTCCTCTCCCTACATCCCATCCTCTGTCCCCTCCTCTCCCATCCTCCCCCCTCCCACCCTCTATCCCCTCTCCCTACATCCCCTCCTCTGTCCCCTCCTCCATCCTCTCACCCTCTGTCCCCTCCTCTCCCTACATCCCATCCTCTGTCCCCTCCTCTCCCTACATCCCATCCTCTGTCCCCCCCTCCCCTACATCCCCCTCTGTCCCATCCTCCCACCCTCATCCTCTCCCCTCTCCCTCCATCCCTCCTCTCCCTACATCCCATCATCTGTCCCCTCCTCTCCCCATCCCATCCTCTGTCCCCTCCTCTCATCCCATCCTCTGTCCCCTCCTCTCCCATCCCATCCCATCTGTCCCCTCCCCTCTATCCTGTCTCTCCCATCCCCTCTGTCCCCTCCCTACATCCCATCCTCTATCCCCTCCTCTCCCATCCTCCCACCCTCTATCCCTCCTCTCCCATCCTTCCACCCTCCATCCCCTCCTCTCCCATCCACCCACCATCCCCTCCTCTCCCATCCACCCACCCTCTATCCCCTCTCCCTATATCCCACCCTCTGTAGACTACTTGTTGTCGTCAGGGCGACTGAGTGAGAGTGAGGCTCGCAGGAAGTTCTGTCAGATCCTGTCAGCGGTGGACTACTGCCACAGCAACCATATCGTCCACAGAGACCTGAAGGCTGAGAACCTTCTGCTGGACTCCAACATGAACATCAAAGTAGCAGGTACAGGCAGAAAGGAGAGGCTTGAGATATCACTTCTGTAGTGAATAAGAGTTCAAAGTTCATACCATTCGCAACCAAAGCTCACGCTGAGGTTGGCTTAGTTCTGTAGTTGACATGTTAGTCCTTTTAACGCAGAGGCTGCAGACCTCATGTACTTGGAACAGGAGGTTACATTTTCGTCAAGGCTTTATATAGTGGAGCGAGAAGGGTGCGTTTGAAAAGTTATATAGCCCATGTCTCTTCACAGGGGCGGGCCACTAATTGAGCAGAGCCCTAACCTTATGAAAAACCAAATCTCTCATTTGGAAGATAAAATTACATTTGATCTCTTCACCAATAATTTTATATTCAAACATTTAAATTGAACAACAATTCTATGTGACTCCGATAACTACAATGTGCAGACTTTCCACTGTAGAGTTTGTCATCGTATCATTGATGAGAATGTCCCAGATGACAACCGAACTGACATCATATTCATTAAGTACCACCGCATATGTTCAATTGGTCGGATTACCAGAATATAGTTCATTTCCCCCCACCTTCTGATGTTCCCAGAATCTCTATGTTAACCAAGGGGTTTTCAAATTTCACATCAGTAGGGTAGAGAGAGGAAAAAGGGGGGAAGAGGTATTTATGACTGTCATAAACCTACCCCCAGGCCAACATCATGACACAAGGCCTTACCCCCAGGCCTTGTCATGTGCATATGTGTCCTATGATATGAATGAGAATGTTCCAGAGGATTCACAAGGGCTTTAGGCAGGGCTTTTCAATTCCAGTCCTAGTGGGCCAAAACATCTCTGTTTTTTGTTTCTACCTGGTAGTTAATTGCACTCACCTGGTATCCCAGGTCTGAATCAGTCCCTGATTAGAAGGAGAGGATGAAAAACAGAAATATTTAGGCTTTCCAGGATTGAACAGCCCTGGCTTTAGGGATAGTATCCTCTGATATTAATGGACTTTTTCCTCTCCCTCCCTGTAGACTTTGGTTTTGGGAACTTCTTCAGTGAAGGACAATTTCTGTCCACCTGGTGTGGGTCCCCGCCCTACGCCGCTCCAGAGGTGTTTGAGGGGATTGAGTACGAGGGGCCTCCTCTAGACATCTGGGTAAGGGACCAGGAAGGGATGGTTTCTCTCCTATTCTCTTGCTTTGGGTTGATTATTTCTCTTTAACCCATTGGAATGTCATGGGAATGAAAGTGCAGAGGAAGGTTGTATGTTTTCAGATCTCAGAATCCCTCTTGCACTGTAATAACCTTATAGGTGGTTATTGTGGTGCAGAGATGATTCATCATGAATTCCATATCTTTATCTGGTAGTGACAGTAGTACTAATAGTAGTAGGAAGTAGCAGGACTGTGGTGCTCATCTCGCTCCCCTCTTTTGGTGTTCAGAGTCTGGGCGTGGTGCTGTACGTGTTGGTGTGTGGCGTCCTGCCCTTTGACGGCCCCTCTCTCCCCGCGCTCAGACAGAGGGTCCGGGAGGGCCGCTTCAGAATCCCCTTCTACATGTCCCAAGGTACTGTCCTGCAGGACTGGTGACATGACAGATTCTCACGGCACAAGGCGGAAACCGCACCCTATTCCCTATTTTGTATGCTACTCTGTAGTAGTGCAATACGTTAGTGCTGTGTATAGATTAGAGTAGTGATCGGGGCGAAAATCAATACAGTTACATATCGCAATATTATTTTGGAAGATATTATATCGATACTTTGACTCCAAGTATAGATTAAAAAAGGTATATATACAGTACAAGTCAAAAGTTTGGACACATCCACTCATTCAAGGATTTTTCTTTATTTTTTACTATTTTCTACACGGTAGAATGTAGAAACCAAAAAAGTGTTAACCAAATCAAAATAGATTTTAGATTCTTAAAAGTAGCCACCCTTTGCCTTGATGACAGCTTTGCACACTCCTGGCATTCTCTCAACCAGCTTCATGAGGTAGTTACCTGGAATGCATTTCAATTAACAGGTGTGCCTTGTTAATTTGTGGAATTTCTTTCCTTAATGCGTTTGAGCCAATCAGTTGTGTTGTGACCAGGTAGGGGTGGTAAACAGAAGACAGCCCTATTTGGTAAAATACCAAGTCCATGTGTTATTTCATACTTTTGATGTCTTCACTATTATTCTACAATGTAGAAAATAGTAAAAATAAGGAAAAACCCTTGAATTAGTAGGTGTGTCCAACCTTTTGACTAGTACTGTATATATTTAGTTTGTTGTTGCTAGGTAGCGTTAGCTAGTGCTAGTTGACTGTAGCTGTGCCAAAACTCTGGTATTTTTCATCCTATAGCTTATTCTCCATTTTCTTTTTGAATAGTGAGCCAACATGTTTTCAGCACTTTTATTTCCATGACTGATCAAATATCATATTCTCACGTTCTCACTTGTCTCTCTGCAGCAGACATATAGTGAGGAATATGTTTGGTACATCAACTCTCAATACATATCGTATGGTGATAATATTGCATTGTGAGGTCCATGGCAATTCCCAGCCCTTGATAATAGGGTGCCATTTCGGACCCATTCACAGACAACGTTAGATATGATTATAGATGTTATAAATCCATGTTGTGTTACGTCAACCAAGCTCTGCTGTTGTCACCACCAACAAAACTTTTCCTTAGGTCATAGAAAACTAAAACCAATCAAACTACAGCGGTGACCTCAGCCGGTTCTGAAACCCTCTTCATTTTGTCCCTTATCTCCCTCCATACCATCAGACTGTGAGAACCTGGTGCGGAGGATGTTAGTAATTGAACCGGCCAAGCGGATCACGGTGGCCCGGATCAAGAAGCACCGCTGGATGAAGTCGGACCCCCCGGCCACGGCAGCCCCTCCAGAGATGCCCCAGCCGACCCCTGCCCCTGATGCAGAGCCCTGTCTGGGGGAGAATTACAGCGAGCCGGTACTTGGCCTCATGCAGACCCTGGGCATCGACCGGCAGAGGACCATTGAGGTGAGTGGGAGAAATACTAAGAAACCAGTGTGAGTCCTATGTGTAACTCCATATCTGTGCAGCTACATTTTCTACTGTAATTTCAATAGCTCTCTCTCTCCCTCTCTCTCTCTCTCTCTCTCTCTCTCTCTCTCTCTCTCTCTCTCTCTCTCTCTCTCTCTCTCTCTCTCTCTCTCTCTCTCTCTCCCTCTCTCTCTCCCTCTCTCTCTCTCCCTCTCTCTCTCTCCTCCTCTCTCTCCCTCTCTCATAAGCTCCTCCCTCCCTCCCTCCTCTCCTCTCTCTCTCCCTCTCTCTCTCTCTCTCTCTCTCTCTCTCTCTCTCTCTCTCTCTCTCTCTCTCTCTCTATAGTCTCTTCAGAGCAGCAGCTACAACCACTTCTCTGCTATCTACCGTCTCATGCTGGAGAAGGTGAAAGAGCTCCGCTCCCTCAGACTGCCCCAGAGCACCGAAAAGGTGACCCCCAACCCTGACCACGACACTCTGCTACCGACCTGCATTAGTGATCAGGATCACCATGGAAACCAGGGGGAGGAGGAAGAGGAGGGAGGGGCAGCAACCCTCTCCTTAGACCCCTCCCACAGACATACTCTGGCTGAGGTCTCTGCCAGCCTCCAGCAGTGCAGCCCATCTTGTGAGTACTGAGACACACACATGCACATGCACAAATCTGAACTATCTTCATTTAGATACAAACATTTGCATGAGGTACACACACCACTATACACACAGCACTATACACACCACTATACACACAGCACTGCACTATACACACCACTATACACACCACTATAGACACACCACTATACACACCATTATACACACCACTATAGACACACCACTATACACACCACTATAGACACACCACTACACCCCACTATACACACACCACTATAGACACAACACTATAGACACACCACTATACACACCACTAGACACACACCACTATAGACACACCACTATATAGACACACCACACACCACTATACACACCACTATACACACCACTATAGACACACCACTATACACACCACTATAGACACCACTACACACCACTATAGACACACCACTATACACACACCACTATACACACCACTATAGACACACCACTATACACACACCACTATAGACACACTACGATACACACCACTATAGACACACCACTATAAACACACCACTATACACACACCACTATACACACACCACTATAGACACACCACTATAAACACCACTATAGACACACCACTATAGACACACCACTATAGACACACCACTATACATAGCCCACTTTCACATTGTCACAAAGTTACAGGGCTAAATTTCCCTACTCTCTCCTCATCTACAGGTGCTGTGGTAAACTCATCCGACCAAGCTTCCTCAGATAGTTTCTCCTCTTCCTCCTCTTCCTTCTCTGCCAGTCCCAGCCTGTCCAGCCCAATTGAGGACCCCTATATGTTACTTGTCACCACTGTGGATGGCCCTGGGACCTATAGCCCCACAGAGTCCCCCCTGGCCCTGTCCTCTACCGTGCCCAGCACTGTTGATGGCCCCTATCAGTTACTGGTCACTACCGGTCATCTGGCCCTGTCGTCCACCCTGCAGCCCCCTCCCCAGGATAGCCTCCCCATACCCAGCTTCCAGGAGGGCCGCCGAGCCTCCGACATGGACACCGGGGCTCTAACACAAGGTATGGACGACCACTTCAAAATGAAAGCACAGATCAAGTATGACAGATGGAAAGAAGAAAACCTTCTTATTTATACTGTAATTAGCTCCTGTGTTACACATTGGAGACATCTCTTGAGTTTGAATCATCTTTGATGTAGATCAGAAACGACAAAGGTCCTAGAATGGATCCTTGAGGAACTCCACAAGATATTAAGATACCTGTCAGTTTGCACACACAAACTGCCTTCTAAAATGAACATCATTCTGGAACCGTTATAAAAAATTGAGTTATAGATCTATTCTTGGTGGCTTTCATGAAGGTTTATGATGTCGTGATCTTTGACCTCTGTTCCAGGTCTGAGGGTGTTCCGCCAGAAGTTGAGGGGGGAGGCCAGCGCCAAGGGCCTGCTGGGACTGAACAAGATGAAGAGCCCCGGGATCCGGAACGGATGGTCCCCCCCAGCCTCTGGCTCTGTACCCTGCCCCCCTGCCTGGGGGGGGCGAGACCTGTCCCACTGTGTCCCCACCACACCTCTGTCAGAGGAGGGATTCCAGCAGCAGAAGTGAGGCAGACCCTTTTGTTTCTTATCATTGTGACTCAAATTATTCTCAAGCCATTTTGATGTGGGTTAAATACATTTGTCAAAAGCTTTTATGCATTTGCTTGATTTGTCTTGGACGTTGCACCTGCAACCGGTTTCATTGTATTGGAGCAAACTAAATGAAGTGCAGCCCAAGTATTTGAAAATATTAGACACCTGTTGTTCTACTGACTCTTCTCTGTGTCTTCCCCCAGAGTGATCCAGATTCCACTGTGCCAATTCCACCCGACCACACCTCTTCCTCCACGCCACCCCACGTCTTCCTCCCCGCCACCACACCTCTTCCTGTCTCCTCCCGTCCCTCCTAATGTTCCCGCTCCTCCTCGTCCTCCCATTGGTCTGTTCTCCACACACACACTGTCACATGACTTCCTCACACCCTCCCTTCAACAGAACCACTCACCACACCCACAACTACACTCACAGCTACACCCACAGCCACAACTACACTCACAACTACACCCACAGACACAACTACACCAACAACTACACTCACAACTACACCCACACTCACAACTACACCCACAACTACACCCACAGCCACAACTACACCCACAACTACACCCACAGCCACAACTACACCTACAGTCACAACTACACCCACAACTACAACCACACTCACAGCTACACTCACAACCACACCTACAGCCACAACTACACCCACAACTACACCCACACTCACAGCTACACTCACAGCTACACCAAAAGACACATCCACAACCACAATCCTACCTATCTCTATGCTCAGAGCAACCGCTAGACTTATCCCCTTCCTCCTCCTCTTCCTCCTTCTCTTCTTCAGCCATGGTGGCGTCGGCTGGCCACCTCTTGGAGACCCACCTCCATATCAGCTCTCCTCGGGTTGAGAACCACACCCCACCCTTCTCTGACACTCCTCACCTCCCTGTTCAGCCCCAGTTCCCCCACCCGAAACCCCAGTCTCAGCCTAAGCTACTGCACCCCCACCCAGAACCCCTGTCTCAACAACTACACCCCCACCCAGACCCCCGGTCTCAACTACTACACCCCTACATCCACCCCCACAACCACCCAGACCCCCAGTCTCAGCTACAGCAACCCCACTCCCACCCCCACAACTACCCAGACCCCCAGTCTCAGCTACAACAACCCCACTCCCACCCCCACAACTACCCAGACCCCCAGTCTCAGCTACTGCACCCCCACCCCCACAACTACCCAGACCCCCAGTCTCAGCTACTGCACCCCCACCCCCACAACCACCCAGACCTCAAGACTCAACTATTGCAGCCTCACCCCCACAACCACCCAGACCCCCAGTCTCAGCTACAACAACCCCACTCCCACCCCCACAACTACCCAGACCCCCAGTCTCAGCTACTGCACCCCCACCCCCACAACTACCCAGACCCCCAGTCTCAGCTACTGCACCCCCACCCCCACAACTACCCAGACCCCCAGTCTCAGCTACTGCACCAACTACCCAGACCCCCAGTCCCCACAACTACCCAGACCCCCAGTCTCAGCTACTGCACCCCCACCCCCACAACTACCCAGACCCCCAGTCTCAGCCTCAGTTACTGTATTCCCACTCTGACCCCCAGCCTCAGCCAAGGCCTTGGGCCAACCACCGCCTCTATACCCACTCCCAGACCTCCAGGCGGCCCCAGCTCCAGCGCCAGCCACGTTTGCCTCCATGCCCAGTAGGGAAAATGGATCCTGGGTACGGACTGTAGGAAACACCCAGGACTACAGGCCTAGCAGCTGTTGGACAGCAACGGTCTCAAGGCTAACATTTGGACTCAGAGAGAGAGACTGGAGAAGTGGAACTGGGCCTCAGACTGATGTCCCCAATGACTCAATGCCACGAACGATGCTCTGGCAACAGTGGACGTTAATAAAGAAGGATGACATCAGTGGGACCTACTTAAGATGGACTGTGAGTCCATTGGTGGAATGAGCTTCCCCTAAAGCTAGGACAGCAGAGCCCCTGCCCATCTTCTGAAAACAACTGAAACTCTACCTCTTCAAACATGGTCTTAAATAAGACATTGCACTTCTCTTTTCCTACTAGCACTGGCTTAGCTGATAACTCCTCTATATTGTGGAAAAATGTACTTACTTTGACTGTGATATGTGATTGTCTCACTTTGCTATCTTAATATGAATGCACTTTGGATAAAAGTGTCTGCTAAATGACTACATTTAAAAAATATATAATGTAATTCTGATCATGTGCAAACTGTCATGTCTGTTGTTATGTGAACTGAAAATACCAATAATTGACCTACTGTGGAGACAGCAGTCTTTTCCAGGAAGCACAACTCCCAGTATTCTCCTATTATCCAATTACAAACTCGGTTAAGTGGTATTTGTTGTCTCCCTGTCGTCTTCCATAAACTGTCTTTGATTCAGTGCAGTTGGCATGAGGAAGACGACTTAAAATAAGTGTTTTCTCATGCAGTTTGGATTCAGACCCGCCTTGTGCCTTTTGAACAAACAAGATGACTATTGTATTGAGTGGACCAGACTCAACAAACCTCTGTAACGTTTTTTGTATTTGTCAAACATTGTAAATCGAGATTTGTAGTTGAATACTTTTTCATACGTTGTTGGATCATTTTTTAACAAAGGAATGAAAAAATCTATTACTGGTCTTTGCTGTTTATTGCTGTTGCTCTGTATGACTTGTCTGTTTTCAGCTGGCCCACCACCACCAGCCCACCTCCACCTGTCTGGCTCTGCTTTGGTTGTCTGTTTTCAGCTGGCCCGCCACCACCAGCCCACCTCCACCTGTCTGGCTCTGCTTTGGTTGTCTGTTTTCAGCTGGCCCACCACCACCAGCCCACCTCCACCTGTCTGGCTCTGCTTTGGTTGTCTGTTTTCAGCTGGCCCACCACCACCAGCCCACCTCCACCTGTCTGGCTCTGCTTTGGTTGTCTGTTTTCAGCTGGCTTTGGTTGTCCCGCACCACCAGCCCACCTCCACCTGTCTGGCTCTGCTTTGGTTGTCTGTTTTCAGCTGGCCCACCACCACCAGCCCACCTCCACCTGTCTGGCTCTGCTTTGGTTGTCTGTTTTCAGCTGGCTCACCACCACCAGCCCACCTCCACCTGTCTGGCTCTGCTTTGGTTGTCTGTTTTCAGCTGGCCACCACCAGCCCACCTCCACCTGTCTGGCTCTGCTTGGGTTGTCTGTTTTCAGCTGGCCCACCACCACTAGCCCACCTCCACCTGTCTGGCTCTGCTTGGGTTGTCTGTTTTCATCTGGCCCACCACCACTAGCCCACCTCCAGCCCCTGTCTGGCTCTGCTTTGGTTGTCTGTTTTCAGCTGGCCCACCACCACCAGCCCACCTCCACCTGTCTGGCTCTGCTTTGGTCTGTCTGTTTTCAGCTGGCCCACCACCACCAGCCCACCTCCAGTCTGGCTCTGCTTTGGTTGTCTGTTTTCAGCTGGCCCACCACCACCAGCCCACCTCCACCTGTCTGGCTCTGCTTTGGTTGTCTGTTTTCAGCTGGGCCCACCACCACCAGCCCACCACCACAGCTCCACCTCCACCTGTCTGGCTCTGCTTTGGTTGTCTGTTTTCAGCTGGCCCACCACCACCAGCCCACCTCCACCTGTCTGGCTCTGCTTTGGTTGTCTGTTTTCAGCTGGCCCACCACCACCAGCCCACCTCCACCTGTCTGGCTCTGCGTTGTCTGTTTTTGGCCCACCACCACCAGCCCACCTCCACCTGTCTGCTCGGCTGTCTGTTTTCAGCTGGCCCACCACCACCAGCCCACCTCCACCTGTCTGGCTCTGCTTTGGTTGTCTGTTTTCAGCTGGCCCACCACCACCAGCCCACCTCCACCTGTCTGGCTCTGCTTTGGTTGTCTGTTTTCAGCTGGCCCACCACCACCAGCCCACCTCCACCTGTCTGGCTCTGCTTTGGTTGTCTGTTTTCAGCTGGCCCACCACCACCAGCCCAGCCTTGGTATTGCTATACCTCCCTCACTGCCTGTAGTTTGTTATTATTGTAATGATTGAGCCTTGCTCTGGCAGAGAGCTCCCCTGAAGAAGCAGAGCCTAACGCCTAGCCCTAATGACCTAATGCAGGTAGCCTGGTGGGCAGGAGCGTTGGGCCAGTAACCGAAAGGTTGCTGGATCGAATCCCCGAGCTGACAAGGTAAAAATCTGTCATACTGCCTTGGTTGCTGGATCAAATCCCCAAGCTGACAAAGTGAAAATTAGTCAGTCTGCCCCTGAGCAAGGCAATTAACCCACTGTTCCCCGGGCGCGATGCGTGGATGTTGATTAAGGCCCCCCCTCACACCTCTCTGATTCAGAGGGGTTGGGTTAAATGCGGAAGAGACAACACAAGTTCCATGCAATAATGATTCTATATAATATTGTACATTTTGTTGAGTTTGTTCTGGATTTGGGAACTGTGAAAAGACCCCTGGTGGCATGTCTGGTGGGGTAAGTGTGTGTGTCAGAGCTGTGTGTAAATTGACGATGCAAACAATTTGGGATTTTCAACACAATGTTTCTTCTGAAAAGAAGAAGTGATGCAGTCAGTCTCCTCAAATCTTAGCCAAGAGAGACTGGCAGCATTGTATTTATATCTTCCCTCTGTTTACAATGAAGAGGAAGACATGTCACTCTGTTCTGGGCTAGATGCAGTTTAACTAGGTCTTTCCTTGCAGCACTTGACCATATGACTGGACAATAATCAAGATAAGATAAAACTAGAGCCTGCAGAACTTGCTTTTTGGAGTGTGGTGTCAAAAAACCAGAGCATCTCTTTATTACGGACAGACACCTCCCCATCTTTACAACCATTGAATCTATATGTTGACCATGACAGTTTACAATCTAAAGTAACGGCAAGTAATTTAATCTCCTCAACATGTTCAACAGCCCCACCACCATTCATTACCAGATTCAGCGGAGGTCTAGAATTTAGTGAATGATTTGTACCAAATTACAATGCTCTTAGTTTTAGAGATATGCAGGACCAGTTAATTACTGGCCACCCATTCCAAAATAGACTGCAACTCTTTGTTAAGGGTTTCAGTGACTTCATTAGCTGTGGTTGCTGATGCATATATGGTTGAGTCATCAGCATACATGGACACACATGCTTTGTTTAATGCCAGTGGCAGGTCATTGGTAAAAATAGAAAAGAGTAGAGGGCCTAGAGAGCTGCCCTGCGGTACACCACACTTTACATGTTTGACATTAGAGAAGCTTCCTTTAAAGAAAACCCTTTGACTTCTATTAGATAGATAGCTCTGAATCCACAATATGGCAGAGATTGAAAACAGATTATGGTCAATAATATCAAAGGCTGCACTAACATTACAGCTCCCACAATCTTATTATTATCAATTTACATGTTGAGTGCCCTTTTATATAAGCATGCTGAAAGACTGTTAATTTGTTTATAGAGAAATAGCATTTTATTTGGTCAAACACAATTCTTTCCAACCATTTGCTAATTGTTGGCAGCTAGCTGATAGGTCTGCTGTTAGAACCAGTACTGCTTCACCACTGTTGGGTAGTGGAATGACTTTGGTTTCCCTTCAGGCCTGAGGACAAAGACTTTCCTCTAGGCTCAGATTAAAGATATGACAGATAGGAGTGGTTTAGAGTCAGCTACCATCCTCAGTAGCTTCTTTATATCATTGATATTGGCTTCATAATACAGTTTCTTCTTCTTTTTGTTGAGTTTAGTCACATCATTTCTCAATTTGCAGTGAGTCAGCCAGTCAGATGTGCAGCAGACTCCTTTTGCCCCGTCTCTTTCAACCATACAGTTTTTAAATTTCTCATCAATCCATGGAGCCTTAACAGTTCCAACAGTCAGTTTCTTAACAGCTTCGTGTTTATCTATAATTGGAAGAAGACATTTCATAAATTCATCAAGTGCAGCGTCTGGATGCTCCTCATTAATCACATCAGACCAACAATTTTGTTTTTTACATCATCCACATAAGAGTCACAGCAAAATCTTGTGTATGATCTCTTATACATTATTTTAGGCCCAGCTGTTCGGCTTTCCTGGATATAGACACTATATTGTGATCACTGCATCCAATGGGCACATTTACAGCTTTAGAACAAAGTTTTACAGTATTAGTAAAAATGTGATCGATACATGTGGATGATCTTGTTCCTGTAGTGTTTGTAAACACCCAGGTAGATTGATTAATAACCTGAACCAGATTACAGGCACTGGTTACATTGAGAAGCTTCCTCTTGAGTGGACAGCTTGATGAAAACCAGTCAATATTCAGGTCCCCAAGAAAGTAGACCTCTCTGTTTTATATCACATACACATCCTTTGTGTGTGTGTGTGTGTGTGTGTGTGTGTGTGTGTGTGTGTGTGTGTGTGTGTGTGTGTGTGTGTGTGTGTGTGTGTGTGTGTGTGTGTGTGTGTGTGTGTGTGTGTGTGTGTGTGTGTGTGTGTGTGTGTGTGTGTGTGTGTGTGTGTGTGTGTGTGTGTGTGTGTGTGTGTGGTAGTAGGGATGTTCTGTTGATAAGTGTGTGAATTGGGCCATTTTCCTGTCCTGCTAAGCTTTCAAAATGTAAAAGTCCTTTTGGTGTCAGGGAGCAGAAAGTACATCATTTTATTTTCGGAATGTAGTAAAGTAGAAGTTGTCAAAAATATAAATAGTAAAGTAGAGTACAGATACCCCCCAAAAACTACTTAAGTAATACTTTACACCACTGGCACTACTGACCCTGGCTCTGCTATTTCTTTTCCTCTCACTCCCTTATATTTATCTCTGTATCTCTTTCTTACTGTCTCCGTTTCTCTGTCCCAGTCTCTCTCTGTCCCCGTCTCTCTCTCACATTCTCTCTCTGTCTCATTCTCTCTCTGTCTGTCTCATTCTCTCTGTCTCAGTCTGTCTCTGTCTCATTCTCTCTGTGTCTCATTCTCTCTGTCTCAGTCTCTCTCTGTCTCAGTCTCTCTCTCTCTCTGTCTTACTCTTTTGCTCTCGTGCCACTTATTTCATACTTATTTAGGTGACTGATGAAAAAAGGGATAAGATTGATCACAGCTCTTAGAGAGTAAACACTCTCACCTCTATTACAATGAATATGTGGTCTAGTTTTGCTCAGTAGCTTTGCGGTTGACCTGCGCAATGGATACGTTCACATCCAATGAATACTTGATGAAACAGAGAACGTACAGACAAGGGGTTGCTTCTTGGTTAATATTACAGTTTTATTGTTTCTACTTCTCAGGTTGAGCAGATATCAGCTGAACAGGGCTAACGCTACAGGACAGGAAATATTCAAAGGACAAGAGAGAAGGTTTGGAAAAAGTCGTGACACAGGAATGGAAAAAAGCCAGGTGGTGGTATAAGCCCAATGATGGAAGCCCTTTTCAGTACTACAGCAGTCCTATAGGACCAGACAATGGTACGTACTTAACCCTAACTCCCCCCTATCCTCCCTCCCTCTCTTTCTCTTAGAAAGAGTTGCTCAGTAAAGCCCTTCAGTACAGCCAGGAGAAAGACGGCAGCTTCCTCACTGGGTGAAATATTACCCACGGTACCCCTGGGGTGACCGATTTGTTGTTTGTTTACACAGGAAGTAGAAAGCCAGGGTTAAGTCATGTGACCCTCTTCTTAAATCCTTTTGTTTTTGTTGTCCCCCCCAAGCCCCAACCATCCCTCTCTTTATCCATCCTCATGGGTCATGAGTCATAATCAGAGCCAGAATATTAATACTGCCATAATAGTCTAGCGTGGTCTAAAAAAGGAGAAAATATTAGACTAGAAATACACTGATATCTTCTAAGTGTGGAGTCAGGGAGAGAGGGATTGGGGTAGGGTGGTGAGGGGAGGGGCGAGGGGGTGGGGAGGGGAGGGGCGAGGGGGTGGGGAGACTTTGGGGGTAAAGGAATGTGTTGTTCAGCCCCCCGCACCCTGCCTCAACCACACGGCTGCTTTATTTGGAAGAGAGCCCCCCCCCCGCATGCCCCCTTCCGCCCTTCGACACCCCCCGCATCCCCAGTGCCACCCAGCCGGCAGCACGACCGTCTTCTTAAGAGGAGGGGGCGGCGTTAGTCTTGTCGTCGCGGGTGACGGGGATGCTGCGGTCGCCACGGCCGAGGTCGCCACCTCCACCGGTGACCTTTGGGCCACAAAGGGTCAGGAGGCCGTCGGTGGACAGTGTGCAGGAGATAGCCGATTGGTCCACGCTGGAGGGGAGGCGGTAGCGGCGGTGGAACTCACGTGAGATGTAACCGTGGTCGTCCTGGAGACAAGAGAGAGACAAATGTAGTGATTGTAAGTCGCTCTGGATAAGAGCGTCTGCTAAATGACTTAAATGTAAATGTAAATGAGGATGAGAGTAACGATGTAGTGTCCACGTTCAACACTTTAGATGGAAAATGATGAATGTTTTTTATGGTGCTTTTTAAATCATTATCCCTTCACACTGTCAGATACAGGCCTAACCATATGAATTCAGCACTCTAAGAAAAAAACATATGCGGCTGCTGGGAATGACGCAGAAAGGACGTAAGAGAAAGCAAAACGTTCCTTAGTTACAACGGCTCCCCCACTCAGACTGTCCCTGGAGGCCACTAACATCCAGAATGAAAATAAATGATGAGAGAGAGAGAAGAAAGAGCGAAAAGAGACAACATCACTTTGTATGTTGTCTACCTCACTTGCTTTGGCAATGTTAACACATGTTTCCCATGCCAATAAAGCCCTTGAATTGAATTGAATTGAATTGAATTGAGAGATAAGTAGCATATTGTAATCTAATTTAATGACTCTTAACTCTTACAAAGGAAAACTCAAAACATTGTGGGTCACGTTCACCTCTATGACTAACATACATCACATTTGTTCTGTGTCACCGTGTGGCCCAGAAAATGAAATGATTTCTCTTAGAGTTGCTCAGTAAAGCCCTACAGTACTGCCAGGAGAAAGAAGGCAGCTTCCTCACCGGGTGAAATATTACCCGCGGTACCCCTGGGGTGACCGATTTGTTGCTTGTTTACACAGGAAGTAGAAAGCCAGGGTTAAGTCATGTGACCCTCTTCTTAAATCCTTTTGTTTTGTTGTCCCATTGGTTATGTAGGAATCCCTATCATTGGAGATGTTTTTCCCAGCAAAGTGTGTCCGTGTTTATAGTTTCATCTGAGGACACGTAACTGCTTGGTTGGACTTCATCCTGGCTGAACATGGGCCTTGAAAAGGGTTGAATTGAATTCGTATGAGGGGCAATGCGCGTAAGCCAACCAATTCCCAGAGTAAACAAAACAAGGCTGTGGGTGGGTGGGTGGGTGGGTGGGTGTGGGTGGGTGGGTGGGTGGGTGTGCTCGACACACATGAATTAGGTTGAGAAATTCTCCTCTGACTCAAAATGTTGAATCTAATAACACATCTTGTTAGCATCTCTTTGAGGACGTGGCTGGTTCATGCTGGTTGTTGTAGCAGTGGCTCTGTCTAGGTAGTTGGAAGGAGCAACCTGCCTAAGGATGAATGCACTGACCTGGAAAGCACAGTGATGACAGTATCTGGTGCGCTTGTTGCTTCAACTACTGTCACAGGAGGTTTCCATGTGACAGGCCTGCAGGCACTCACACTATACATGTACAGTATATACAGTATGTCACAGGGTGTTTCCATGTGACAGGCCTGCAGGCACTCACACTATACATGTACAGTATAGACAGTATGTCACAGGAGGTTTCCATGTGACAGGCCTGCAGGCACTCACACTATACATGTACAGTATAGACAGTATGTCACAGGGTGTTTCCATGTGACAGGCCTGCAGGCACTCACACTATACATGTACAGTATAGACAGTATGTCACAGGAGGTTGGTAATGACAGGCCTGCAGGCACTCACACTATACATGTACAGTATAGACAGTATGTCACAGGAGGTTGGTAATGACAGGCCTGCAGGCACTCACACTATACATGTACAGTATAGACAGTATGTCACAGGGTGTTTCCATGTGACAGGCCTGCAGGCACTCACACTATACATGTACAGTATAGACAGTATGTCACAGGAGGTTTCCATGTGACAGGCCTGCAGGCACTCACACTATACATGTACAGTATAGACAGTATGTCACAGGAGGTTTCCATGTGACAGGCCTGCAGGCACTCACACTATACATGTACAGTATAGACAGTATGTCACAGGGTGTTTCCATGTGACAGGCCTGCAGGCACTCACACTATACATGTACAGTATAGACAGTATGTCACAGGAGGTTTCCATGTGACAGGCCTGCAGGCACTCACACTATACATGTACAGTATAGACAGTATGTCACAGGAGGTTGGTAATTGGGGAGGATGGGTTCGTGGTAATGACAGGCCTGCAGGCACTCACACTATACATGTACAGTATAGGCAGTATGTCACAGGAGGTTGGTAATTGGGGAGGATGGGTTCGTGGTAATGACAGGAGTGGAATCAGTGGAATGGTATCAAATACATCAAACACATGGTTTCCATGGTGTTGATTCCATTCTATTCGTTTCGTTCCAGACATTATTATGATCCGTCCTCCCGTCAGCAGCCCCCACTGATATATATGTGCACATGTGAGAAACCAGGCATTGGTGTTCCAAGCCATAGTAGAGGGATTGTGTTTGAACTCAGGAGTGGGTGTACTACCACAAGTCACAGTGGTAGTTATGAGCTAGCTCAGCCTGCCCGTCCAGGGAGATTAGGGTGGGTGCTGCTTAGATGGGATGGAATCTTAACCCATCCAACCAGGGGTCACCGATGGTGGGAGGTCTCACCTGTCTCTCTCCATGCTTTCCCTGGATCTCCACATAGTCATCAGTCACCTTTACGTTGAGTTCATCAGGAGAGAAGTGCTTCACATCCATGAAGACAGAGAACTTGTCCCTGTCGGACCTGACCTGGAGAGATAGAGGGAAAGGGGTTAAAGGTCACGGGTGGCGGGAACCTGGTAACCACAGTGATGCTCATCTTCTGAAATGTATTTTTTTCCCCCCATATCAGTTCAGTTCTATATGTTGTCATGGAGTCATATCTCAGAGAGATATGAAGAAGATTATCCATTTCTGGAGTGAGTATAGATGCTGCAAAACAAAATGTATGTCACTAGTCACCAAAACACTCGATGTTGTTTGGACATCGAAATTCTGATATCCTGGCATATAACCCAAGTTGAAATGCAGTTTGAGCTAGTAATGGAATGAGTCAGTCTATTATGGGCAGGACAGAGCATGGTTTAGACTTGGTGGATAACACTGCAGCAGTCTCTGAGCTCTTCCCTGCTGAGAATCACTCAAGATTAGTGCATTCCATTTGCCGCTCATTTTCAACGTACTTGCAATAGTCTTGCAAACTGCAAAATGCACTTCTTATCGTTGTTTACAGCTCCAGTAGTAGGGGTATTTGACCTCTCTGTTCTCTGTACTCTCTTATGACAATCAGCAACATCTACTACAGCTGTATAGGATAGCAGGATGTCGTAGCCATTCAATAACAGATCTGGCTAGTGCTACTACTGTCATAGCCATTCAATAACAGATCTGGCTAGTGCTACTGCTGTCATAGCCATTCAATAACAGATCTGGCTAGTGCTACTGCTGTCATAGCCATTCAATAACAGATCTGGCTAGTGCTACTACTGTCATAGCCATTCAATAACAGATCTGGCTAGTGCTACTGCTGTCATAGCCATTCAATAACAGATCTGGCTAGTGCTACTGCTGTCATAGCCATTCAATAACAGATCTGGCTAGTGCTACTACTGTCGTAGCCATTCAATAACAGATCTGGCTAGTGCTACTGCTGTCATAGCCATTCAATAACAGATCTGGCTAGTGCTACTGCTGTCATAGCCATTCAATAACAGATCTGGCTAGTGCTACTGCTGTCGTAGCCATTCAATAACAGATCTGGCTAGTGCTACTGCTGTCATAGCCATTCAATAACAGATCTGGCTAGTGCTACTGCTGTCGTAGCCATTCAATAACAGATCTGGCTAGTGCTACTGCTGTCATAGCCATTCAATAACAGATCTGGCTAGTGCTACTGCTGTCATAGCCATTCAATAACAGATGGCTAGTGCTACTGCTGTCATAGCCATTCAATAACAGATCTGGCTAGTGCTACTGCTGTCATAGCCATTCAATAACAGATCTGGCTAGTGCTACTGCTGTCGTAGCCATTCAATAACAGATATGGCTAGTGCTACTGCTGTTGTAGCCATTCAATAACAGATCTGGCTAGCGCTACTGCTGTCATAGCCATTCAATAACAGATATGGCTAGCGCTACTGCTGTCATAGCCATTCAATAACAGATCTGGCTAGTGCTACTGCTGTCGTAGCCATTCAATAACAGATCTGGCTAGTGCTACTGCTGTCATAGCCATTCAATAACAGATCTGGCTAGTGCTACTGCTGTCGTAGCCATTCAATAACAGATCTGGCTAGTGCTACTGCTGTCATAGCCATTCAATAACAGATCTGGCTAGTGCTACTGCTGTCGTAGCCATTCAATAACAGATCTGGCTAGTGCTACTGCTGTCATAGCCATTCAATAACAGATCTGGCTAGTGCTACTGCTGTCATAGCCATTCAATAACAGATCTGGCTAGTGCTACTGCTGTCATAGCCATTCAATAACAGATCTGGCTAGTGCTACTGCTGTCATAGCCATTCAATAACAGATCTGGCTAGTGCTACTGCTGTCATAGCCATTCAATAACAGATCTGGCTAGTGCTACTGCTGTCATAGCCATTCAATAACAGATCTGGCTAGTGCTACTGCTGTCATAGCCATTCAATAACAGATCTGGCTAGTGCTACTGCTGTCATAGCCATTCAATAACAGATCTGGCTAGTGCTACTACTGTCGTAGCCATTCAATAACAGATCTGGCTAGTGCTACTGCTGTCATAGCCATTCAATAACAGATCTGGCTAGTGCTACTACTGTCATAGCCATTCAATAACAGATCTGGCTAGTGCTACTGCTGTCATAGCCATTCAATAACAGATCTGGCTAGTGCTACTACTGTCATAGCCATTCAATAACAGATCTGGCTAGTGCTACTACTGTCATAGCCATTCAATAACAGATCTGGCTAGTGCTACTGCTGTCATAGCCATTCAATAACAGATCTGGCTAGTGCTACTACTGTCGTAGCCATTCAATAACAGATCTGGCTAGTGCTACTGCTGTCGTAGCCATTCAATAACAGATCTGGCTAGTGCTACTACTGTCGTAGCCATTCAATAACAGATCTGGCTAGTGCTACTACTGTCGTAGCCATTCAATAACAGATCTGGCTAGTGCTACTACTGTCGTAGCCATTCAATAACAGATCTGGCTAGTGCTACTGCTGTCATAGCCATTCAATAACAGATCTGGCTAGTGCTACTGCTGTCATAGCCATTCAATAACAGATCTGGCTAGTGCTACTGCTGTCGTAGCCATTCAATAACAGATCTGGCTAGTGCTACTGCTGTCATAGCCATTCAATAACAGATCTGGCTAGTGCTACTACTGTCGTAGCCATTCAATAACAGATCTGGCTAGTGCTACTGCTGTCTAGCCATTCAATAACAGATCTGGCTAGTGCACTGCTGTCATAGCCATTCAATAACAGATCTGGCTAGTGCTACTACTGTCATAGCCATTCAATAACAGATCTGGCTAGTGCTACTGCTGTCATAGCCATTCAATAACAGATCTGGCTAGTGCTACTGCTGTCATAGCCATTCAATAACAGATCTGGCTAGTGCTACTGCTGTCATAGCCATTCAATAACAGATCTGGCTAGTGCTACTGCTGTCATAGCCATTCAATAACAGATCTGGCTAGTGCTACTGCTGTCATAGCCATTCAATAACAGATCTGGCTAGTGCTACTACTGTCATAGCCATTCAATAACAGATCTGGCTAGTGCTACTGCTGTCATAGCCATTCAATAACAGATCTGGCTAGTGCTACTGCTGTCATAGCCATTCAATAACAGATCTGGCTAGTGCTACTGCTGTCGTAGCCATTCAATAACAGATCTGGCTAGTGCTACTACTGTCATAGCCATTCAATAACAGATCTGGCTAGTGCTACTGCTGTCGTAGCCATTCAATAACAGATCTGGCTAGTGCTACTGCTGTCATAGCCATTCAATAACAGATCTGGCTAGTGCTACTACTGTCATAGCCATTCAATAACAGATCTGGCTAGTGTTACTACTGTCATAGCCATTCAATAACAGATCTGGCTAGTAGTGCTACTACTGTCGTAGCCATTCAATAACAGATCTGGCTAGTGCTACTGCTGTCGTAGCCATTCAATAACAGATCTGGCTAGTGCTACTGCTGTCATAGCCATTCAATAACAGATCTGGCTAGTGCTACTGCTGTCATAGCCATTCAATAACAGATCTGGCTAGTGCTACTACTGTCATAGCCATTCAATAACAGATCTGGCTAGTGTTACTACTGTCATAGCCATTCAATAACAGATCTGGCTGCTAGCTGTCATAGCCATTCAATAACAGATCTGGCTAGTGCTACTACTGTCGTAGCTATTCAATAACAGATCTGGCTAGTGCTACTGCTGTCGTAGCATTCAATAACAGATCTGGCTAGTGCTACTGCTGTCATAGCCATTCAATAACAGATCTGGCTAGTGCTACTGCTGTCATAGCCATTCAATAACAGATCTGGCTAGTGGGTACTACTGTCTCTAGCCATTCAATAACAGATCTGGCTAGTGAATACTGCTGTCATAGCCATTCAATAACAGATCTGGCTAGTGCTACTGCTGTCATAGCCATTCAATAACAGATCTGGCTAGTGCTACTGCTGTCATAGCCATTCAATAACAGATCTGGCTAGTGTTACTGAGGAACTGTCATAGCCATTCAATAACAGATCTGGCTAGTGCTACTGCTGTCGTAGCCATTCAATAACAGATCTGGCTAGTGCTACTGCTGTCGTAGCCATTCAATAACAGATCTGGCTAGTGCTACTGCTGTCATAGCCATTCAATAACAGATCTGGCTAGTGCTACTGCTTCTCTCTGATTTAGTATAGCGACTTCCCCAGGGTCATGTCCTTGTCTCCCCCACTCAGCTTTCTCTTCTTTATAACTGTTACATCTCCCTGTATTAGTAATGAATGGTCGATTTTACTGTATTACACATCGCGATCAAAATCTAAGCACTGTACCCTAAGTTTGTTTATAGGGGGCAGATGTGATAATCATGGTTTAGTTTACCCATTTAGGAAGCCTGAAAGAACACATGAGACTGCACACAGGGGAGAAGCCTTACAAATGCTCAGTCATGGCCTCCTAGATTAAATACATTTAGTTTCTCTGTGAAAGATATGTACACATAGACCACCTTAGGGCCAATTACAGTACGAGTCAAATCTGTCCAATCTCAGTCCATTTTGCGAATCCTCTTTTTTTTTATAGGAAAACAGCATACTGTTCAACCAATGAAACTGTAGAGGATGTAACCAATGCATCATGGCACTAATAACTCTGCTTCAATTGATTAATTTCACCCTTATTTTACCAGGTCTGTTGACTGAGACCACATT
Organism: Oncorhynchus keta; assembly: GCF_023373465.1. NCBI lineage: Eukaryota > Metazoa > Chordata > Actinopteri > Salmoniformes > Salmonidae > Oncorhynchus > Oncorhynchus keta. The sequence continues at coordinate 244,618 of NW_026289522.1, forward strand.
CTCATTTACAGCAACGACCTGCGGATGATTCGATTCCCCCAAGGACACACAAGCTCTCTCTGTTAGCCAGGACAACATCTTCTGTCTATGAAGTATTACATCTTTCCCCATCAAACACTGACAACCAAGTCTGCTTTCTATCCATAAAGATAGACAACAAGAAACATGCAAATCATACATTTGGGTAGTTTGAACTAAACTAAAGGGACTACAGATTTAGAATGATGGTGAATGAATAGGTCTTAGTGGATCCTATTCTTCCCCAGAGGACGGAGCAGGTTAGCCTGGTAAACTGAACACTTCCAATGCTGAGCACAGTGATCAGTCAAGTTGAACAGGTTAGTTGTTACCTCAGACATGCCAGAGTTGGTGGAGTCCAGGAAGTTGCGGAACAGCGACTGTCTGTAGTAGGGGCTGATGGTGGAGGCAGCGTAGGGGAACAGGTCATAGTCGAACATGCCCTCCCCGAAAAACTGGTCAAAGAGACGAGCGGGATACATGGAGCCCATGGCACGTCTGAACCACGGGTGCTGGATGGCAATATCCATACTAGCGTAGGTTAGGTTTTAGCTCAACGGGCCCAAACTCAATACAGACGGTTTCCTGCTGCTCTGCTTTAGCTCGGCTCGCTAGTGCCTGTGTTCTGTTAGGAGTAGAGAGAGAGAGGCGTGAGGGAGGACTAGAGGTAGTAGTAGCAGTAGTAGTAGAGAGGAGTAGGGGTCCCAAGTGGTGCGTGTCCTCTGCAGCCGCCCCCTCTTTATATACCTGTGGGGCAGAAAAGAGAGGCTTTAGTGCAGATCTCTGTGGAATGGCATTATCTCATGGTGGGACGGGCTCAGTCAGCAGAATCGGTGGGTGGAGTGCCCGCTGGCCCGTCCAGCTACAACCTGGCCCTCGTAACGTGGCGGGACCTGTGCCAGCGCCAACCGGACGACAAGGCTCTGACAAAACAAGCCGAGGCTTGGCCTGTGGAGAGGGTGAGGAAGAGGGGGAGACGGAGAGAGAATCAGGAGGTCAGGGGTGAAAAGAAATGGATTGGTGGCACCTTAATATGGGAGGACTGGCTCATAGTAATCACTGGAGAGAATAAATAGAATGGTATTGAACAAATCAAAAACATGGTTTATCATGAGCCGTCCTCCCCTCAGCAGCCTCCTGTGGTTGGTGGGGTTTCTGACACTGGATACGGGGGATGGGAATTAAACCTGTCTGGGTGTGGAGCACCGACATGCTCATCCTCTCTCTCTGTCTTACACACACACACACACACACACATACACTATTGTTCTGGTACTTTGTTGGGATGAAGAGCAGACTTCAGTCACAATACAGTCTGGGCGTGGCTGTGTGAGGGCGTGGAGAGGTCAACATCACAACAGCAGCGGTCAAACATTGTGAGGATGGGTATTTGTCCGATTGACCAGTTTGGAATGTAAAGTAGAGGGAAAACAGCAGAGGAAACAGCAGAGGAAACAGCAGAGGAAACAGCAGGGGAAACAGCAGAGGAAACAGCAGAGGAAACAGCAGGGACAAAGCAGGGAAACAGTAGGGGAAACAGCAGGGAAACAGCAGAGGAAACAGCAGAGAAACAGCAGAGGAAACAGCAGAGGAAACAGCAGGGAAACAGCAGGGAAACAGCAGGGAAACAGCAGAGGAAACAGAAACAGCAGAGGAAACAGCAGGGAAACAGCAGAGGAAACAGCAGAGGAAACAGCAGGGAAACAGCAGAGGAAACAGCAGAGGAAACAGCAGAGGAAACAGCAGAGGAAACAGCAGGGGAAACAGCAGAGGGAAACAGCAGAGGGGAAACAGCAGAGGAAACAGCAGGGAAACAGCAGAGGAAACAGCAGAGGAAACAGCAGAGGAAACAGCAGGGGAAACAGCAGAGGAAACAGCAGAGGAAACAGCAGAGGAAACAGCAGAGGAAACAGCAGGGAAAAAGCAGACGAAACAGCAGAGGAAACAGCAGGGACAAAGCAGAGGAAACAGAAACAGAGGAAACAGCAGGGACAAAGCAGACGAAACAGCAGAGGAAACAGCAGAGGAAACAGCAGGGAAACAGCAGAGGAAACAGCAGGGAAACAGCAGGGAAACAGCAGAGGAAACAGCAGGGAAACAGCAGGGGAAACAGCAGAGGAAACAGCAGAGGAAACAGCCGAGGAAACAGCAGAGGAAACAGCAGAGGAAACAGCAGAGGAAACAGCAGAGGAAACAGCAGGAAACAGCAGAGGAAACAGCAGAGAAACAGCAGGGAAACAGCAGAGGAAACAGCAGAGGAAACAGCAGGAAACAGCAGAGGAAACAGCAGAGGAAACAGCAGAGGAAAAACAGCAGCAGGAAACAGCAGAGGAAACAGCAGAGGAAAAGCAGAAACAGCAGGAAACAGCTGAGGAAACAGCAGCAGAGGAAACAGCAGCTGAGGAAACAGCAGAGGAAACAGCAGCAGGGAAACAGCAGAGGAAACAGCAGAGGAAACAGCTGGAAACAGCAGGGAAACAGCAGAAACAGCAGGGAAACAGCAGAGGAAACAGCAGGGAAACAGCTGAGGAAACAGCAGAGGAAAAACAGCAGAGGAAACAGCAGAGGAAACAGCAGAGGAAACAGCAGGGAAACAGCTGAGGAAACAGCAGGGAAACAGCAGCAGGAAACAGCAGGGAAACAGCAGGGAAACAGCAGAGGAAACAGCAGGGAAACACAGGAAACACAGGGAAACAGCAGGGAAACAGCAGGGAAACAGCTGAGGAAACAGCAGAGGAAACAGCAGGGAAACAGCAGGGGAAACAGCAGGGAAACAGCAGGGGAAACAGCAGAGGAAACAGCAGGGAAACAGCAGGGAAACAGCAGAGGAAACAGCAGGGAAACAGCAGAGGAAACAGCAGGGAAACAGCAGAGGAAACAGCAGAGGAAACAGCAGGGAAACAGCAGAGGAAACAGCAGAGGAAACAGCTGAGGAAACAGCAGGGGAAACAGCAGAGGAAACAGCAGAGGAAACAGCAGGGAAACAGCAGAGGAAACAGCAGGGAAACAGCAGAGGAAACAGCAGAGGAAACAGCAGGGAAACAGCAGGGAAACAGCAGAGGAAACAGCAGGGAAACAGCAGAGGAAACAGCAGAGGAAACAGCAGGGAAACAGCAGGGAAACAGCAGAGGAAACAGCAGAGGAAACAGCAGGGAAACAGCAGAGGAAACAGCAGGGAAACAGCAGGGAAACAGCAGGGAAACAGCAGAGGAAACAGCAGAGGAAACAGCAGAGGAAACAGCAGAGGAAACAGCAGAGGAAAACAGCAGAGGAAACAGCAGAGGAAACAGCAGAGGAAACAGCAGAGGAAACAGCAGGGAAACAGCAGAGGAAACAGCAGGGAAACAGCAGAGGAAACAGCAGGGGAAACAGCAGAGGAAACAGCAGAGGAAACAGCAGGGAAACAGCAGAGGAAACAGCAGGGAAACAGCAGGGGAAACAGCAGAGGAAACAGCAGGGGAAACGGCAGAGGAAACAGCAGGGAAACAAAAACTTTTGTTATTGACCAAATACTTATTTTCCACCATAATTTGCAAATAAATTCATTAAAAATCCTACAATGTGATTTTCTGGATTTTTTAATCTAATTTTGTCTGTCATAGTTGAAGTGTACCTATGATGAAAATTACAGTCCTCTCTCATATTTTTAAGTGGGAGAACTTGCACAATTGGTGGCTGACAAAATACTTTTTTGCCCCACTGTATGTGTGTGTGTGTGTGTCTGTATCATTGTGTTTGTGTGAAGTAGCGTGCAAAATTGTTTCTAAAGCAATAGTGTGTGTGTGTGTGTGTGTGTGTGTGTGTGTGTGTGTGTGTGTGTGTGTGTGTGTGTGTGTGTGTGTGTGTGTCTGAACCATTGTGTGTTTTTGTGTCTGAACAATTGTGTGTGTGTGTGTGTGTGTCTGAACCAGTGTGTGTGTATTAAAGCCTAAGAACTCAGAGAGAGGAGCTATGCACCCAAACAGACCCCTCCACGCCCACTGCACCCACCCCCAGTTCCCATGGCTCTGATCCCTCTCCCGGTGACTTCCCTCCGGGCCTCGCCCCCTGCTGTATTAACCTAATCCCGCTGGGCTTTCACCCGGTCCAGCACAGAGGCTTATACAAAGCACCGGCCAGGCCCTTTCTCCAGCCCACAGACTCACCCGCCAAGACCAACCGGCCTCGGCCAGGGCCGAGCGCTTAGGGGACGTTGTGGGGCTGGATGGAGGCCAGAGGGGGATGGGGGAGAGGATAGGGGTGCCGGACGTAGCTGGGGTTGGGCCTTGTTACAGCCCTGTCAGCAGGTTTTAGGGGCAGAGAGGGTTTTATCAATGAGCCAGACAATAGAAGCCCTGGTCTGTGTATATCCTACAGTACGCTAGACAGGTCAGGTTATTCATCGTCAGCTCTAGTTGGAACAGCGGTATGTAACCTAACCTGGGGCTAACCTGAGGCTAACCTGGGGCTAACCTGGGGCTAACCTGAGGCTAACCTGGGGCTAACCTGAGGCTAACCTGGGGCTAACCTGAGGCTAACCTGAGGCTAACATGTGACTAACCTGAGGCTAACCTGGGATTAACCTGGGACTAACCTGAGGCTAACCTGGGGCTAACCTGAGGCTAACCTGGGGCTAACCTGAGGCTAACCTGAGGCTAACCTGGGGCTAACCTGAGGCTAACCTGAGGCTAACCTGAGGCTAACCTGGGGCTAACCTGAGGCTAACCTGAGGGTGTGGGGATATTGATTTGTGTTCTGGAATGTTGAGGGAGCACAGAAGCATTTCACTGCACCTTTTATACATGCCGACTGTGTATGTTACCATTACAGTCTGATTTGTATTCCTTCCTTTAGCTGATCACAAAATGATAGTGAAATAGGACAGGAAGGAAATGTGGTAGACAAGGTTTGAATCCAGGTCTCCTGTGCACAACAAGACTGTTTTAGCACACTGAGCTAAATTGGGGGGGTTTGGACCTCTGGAAAGGTTACTCACCACATAAGTGTGATTCACTGAACCACCACTACTGAAGGATGGAAGGAAGGAAGGAAAGATGGAAGGAGAGAAGAAGGAAGGATGGAAGGCTGGATAGATAGAAGGATAGAAGGAAGGAAGCCTTTAGAGGCCTTGCTTAGGGCCTGTGTGCTCGCTCTAGCTCAGGGGTAAGCAACCCTGTTCCTGGCCTAACTTCACCACACCTGGCCAACTGAGCTAATTGATCAGTTCAGTGATGGCCTAACTTCACCACACCTGGCCAACTGAGCTAATTGATCAGTTCAGTGATGGCCTAACTTCACCACACCTGGCCAACTGAGCTAATTGATCAGTTCAGTGATGGCCTAACTTCACCACACCTGGCCAACTGGTCAGTTCAGTGATGTCCTAACTTCAACACCCCTGATCTTCCAGGCTGGTTAAATCAACATTATAAGGTGTCACTCCAGGAGCAGTGTTGCCTACCCTTACTATAGCTAGTTGTACAGTAGCTAGAATACTTCAGGAATTGACTAGTTTAGCCATTAATAAGTCACTATTATTCAAAACTCAATTAACGGTCTCGTGGTTAGAGCGTTGGACTAGAGAACCAGAAGGTTGCAAGTTCAAATCCCTGAGCTGACAAGGTACAAATCTGTCGTTCTGCCCCTGAACAGGCAGTTAACCCACTGTTCCTAGGCCGTCATTGAAAATAAGAATTTGTTCTTGACTGACTTGCCTGGTTAAATAAAGGATTTTTTTCCCCCATTGCTATTTGAAGTGTGATTTGGATTGGTCATAATGTGTTAACATGTAATAACTAAACAGCTTTCTGTTTGCATGGTTGAAGGACATTTCTAGCCTACAAGAATGACAATTATGAGAGGACTCACCATCCATGTTATCAATATTATGGTTTTAACCATGTTTGGATGATATAGAGCCCTCAAACTTAACTCTGGACCACGAAGCCAGTTCCACTGCCTTGTTTCATTGTTTCCCTCTAATGAGGGACTGATTTAGACCGGGGACACCAGCTGTGTGCAATTAATTATCAGGTAGAACAGAAAACCTGCAGGCTCTGGACCTCATAGGGTAAGAGTTGGATAGCCCTAGTAGAGTATCAGTTGAACTAAGCTCATGGGGCATTTATAAGTTGTATTCAAGAAATGTAATTAATTAAAAGTCCAAAAATGGATGTACCCTTTAAAACCCTAAACAGTACCTTAAATAATGAAACTGTTGCAAGCCCAAGCAGACTAGAGAGCAGTCATACATAGAATGTTAGATCAACCAAATCTATGCTCTTTCACTGCCGCCTAGTGGTAGTGTGTTGTAACTGCTGATACTGTTATTCATATGCACAGCTCGGCTATACATTCTATCACAGAAGGTTCGGTTGTTTAGCTATCGAGAAGAGATGTCCAGAGAATTCGGCCACGCAGCCACTTTGTACATTATAAACAGGTAATGGCTTAGGGTCAACATCATTAGAGCACCATTTATCTTAACCACAATGGAATCTCAAACTACTATTAAAAGCTCCTGCATTTTCACTCTACACATTCTTTGTGTTTTTTTTGTTGAATTGTATCCCTTTTTCTCCCCAATTTCGTGGTGTCCAATTGTTTTAGTAGCTACTATCTTGTCCCATCGCTACAACTCCCATACGGGCTCGGGAGAGACGAAGGTTGAAAGTCATGCGTCCTCCGATACACAACCCAACCAAGCCGCACTGGTTCTTTACACAGCGCGCATCCAACACGGAAGCCAGCCGCACCAATGTGTCGAGGAAACACCGTGCACATGGCTACCCCTTGGTTAGTGCGCACTGCGCCTGGCCCGCCACAGGAGTCGCTGGTGCGCGATGAGACAAGGACATCCCTACCGGCCAAGCCCTCCCTAACCCGGACGACGCAAGGCCAATTGTGCGTCGCCCCACGGACCTCCCGGTCGCGGCCGGTTACGACAGAGCCTGGGCTCGAACCCAGAGTCTCTGATGGCACAGCTGGCGCTGCACTATACACATTCTACACACAAACAAAATTATTACATAGAAAATATAAATTCAGAGATGTTTTAACAACTTTATTTTTCATAAGATTATAAAGTGATTTTATAGCACACAAATCCCGATAGGACTTTTTACTCTGATACATCCAAAGTGAAAAGCATAAACAACCGTACAAATACATTGTTGGCACACCATATTATCTCTGCCCTTGTATTATACTGGTATATCAATCATTCTATTTCATATGATCTTGTCAAAAAGGCTATTTTGGTAGTTACTAGCTAGACATATTTGTAAAACATGATATTTGTAAAACATGATATTTTGGTAGTTACTAGCTAGACATATTTGTAAAACATGATATTTTGGTAGTTACTAGCTAGACATATTTGACCATTCCAGAACAAAACCTCAGGTTTTTCATTAAGTATAACGTTGAAGAGTACGGCACATTTAATATGTTCTACATCTGCACTGCTTGCTCTTTGAGTTTTTTGTATAAGATATAAAAAGAGCTTTAATAAATACATTAGATTGACTGAAAGTATTTACTCATTACTGTAAATCACTCTGGATAGGAGCGTCTGCTAAATAACTCATTACTGTAAATCACTCTGGATAGGAGCGTCTGCTAAATAACTCATTACTGTAAATCACTCTGGATAGGAGCGTCTGCTAAATAACTCATTACTGTAAATCACTCTGGATAGGAGCGTCTGCTAAATAACTCCTTACTGTAAATCACTCTGGATAGGAGCGTCTGCTAAATAACTCGAATGTGAATCGCGAAAATTCTGATGCCCTTGTAGGGTAAGAGCTGTTTGAAAAGACCGCCTGAAATCACAACCTGTTTTGGTGCGACAGCGTATAAATACAGAAAAAAAAACACACTCTGAAAATTCTGTTTTTCCTGTGTTTAATATCTTACAGCTGATGAAACTGACACTGACAGTGTTATTTCCTGATAGATGCTGGTTGAAAATGCAATCTACACAGGGCCTTCTAATCAGCAGGTTTGTATGGGCGGGAGTTTAGACTCTCCATGGTGACATCATGCCATACAATTTTTTTTAATAGACCAACAGCAAAATGTTCCATACCTCTCTTCCAACAACAGCTAGTTTTGAGTTTTCCCCTCCCCACTCAAATCAAATTTTATTTGTCACATACACATGGTTAGCAGATGTTAATGCGAGTGTAGCGAAATGCTTGTGCTTCTAGTTCAGACCACACCCAAACTGTCCTAGCTGAAGTCTTGCTTGAGAAATTGCTCTTTGCTAAGAAACTACTTGTTTTAATTGAATACAATCACAGTAAAATACTTATTTGTTACCCAGAAATGATTTGATATCCAGATAAAAACAGCTGCATTGAACCTTTAAAAAACACATCAACATACAGGTCTGTTTCTCAAACCTGTTGTAATTGTGCAGGGTTGTGTCATTATGCATAGCGTTGAAATGCGTTGATTGATGTTTTCACAATTAAAACCATTTTTTTCAGTAAAGATTGGTTTCACAATTATTGATTCAGTACATGGGATGGGGTACAGTCTGATCATTTAAATACACATTACAAAGCAACAGGGCAATTCCCTCTGTAGGCACTGTCTACATTCTATGATCAAGCTCGCAAAATATAGCGAGGATTTAAGACTTTCATATGAATGCATTGCACTTGCAACGCTAGGGTTGTGGGTTGGATTCCCACGGGGGACCAGTTGGGGGGGAAACAGTATGAAAATGGGTTGTGGGTTGGATTCCCACGGGGGACCAGTTGGGGAGAAACAGTATGAAAATGGGTTGTGGGTTGGATTCCCACGGGGGACCAGTATGGAAATGGATTGTGGGTTGGATTCCCACAGGGGGACCAGTATGGAAATGGGTTGTGGGTTGGATTCCCACGGGGGACCAGTATGGAAATGGGTTGTGGGTTGGATTCCCACAGGGGACCAGTATGAAAATGGGTTGTGGGTTGGATTCCCACGGGGGACCAGTATGGAAATGGGTTGTGGGTTGGATTCCCACGGGGGACCAGTATGGAAATGGGTTGTGGGTTGGATTCCCACGGGGGACCAGTTGGGGGGGGAACAGTATGTCCTCACTATCTGTAGGTCGCTCTGGATAAGAGCATCTGCTAAATGACTCACATGTCATATGAGAAAGCTGCAACAACAGTTTGTCCATCAATCAAGTTCATACGACCTCATATTCTTTATATTGTCGTTAATATCACAGTGTGTTTGTGTATGGCTGTGAACTGTAGGTGTAATTAACGTGTGTTCCATGTGTGTGTGTACACGAGGTGTTTGTGTGCACATGACCCAGCCGTCACGGGGACACAGTCACAGGTCACTGCACTCAGAGAAGGACCTCTCCCTCTTCTCCCTGGCCGTGACGAAGTTGAGCAGGTCGATGGCCGTCACCACACCAAACACCATCTGCTTCAGGCTGGGGGAGCCGTCCGTCAAGTCTGAGAGTAGGAGAGAGGGAAGGATAGAGAGGGTGGCATTAGCTCCCTCTTACAGCCATCATTGGACGAGGGGAGGGTGGGGTTATGGTTGGTTGCAGGCCCAAATCAATGTTGGGACCAAACAACTGAGGACTTTGAGACTGGCACATACAGTGCATTTGTAAAGTACTCAGACCCCTTGACTTTTCCCACAATTTGTTACGATACAGCCTTATTCTAAAATGTATTAAATAGTTTTATCCCGCCTCATCAATCTACACACAATACCCCCTAATGACATCACAATACCCCCTAATGACATCACAATGCCCCATAATGACATCACAATGCCCCCTAATGACAAAGCAAAAACAGCGTTTTTAGAAATGTTTGCTAAGAAAGTTTATTCTTTTAAATCACATATGCATAAATATTCAGACCCTTTACTCAGTACTTTGTTGAAGCACCATTGACAGTGATTACAGCCTTGAGTCTTTTTGGGTATGACGTTACAAGCTTGGCAAACCTGTATTTGGGGAGTTTCTCCCATTCTTCTCTACAGATCATCTCAAGCTCTGTCAGGTTGAATGGGGAGCATCGCTGCACAGCTATTTTCAGGTCTCTCCAGAGATGTTCAATCGGGTTCAAGTCCGGACTCTGGCTGGGCCACTTGAGGACATTCAGAAACTTGTCCCGAAGCCACTCCTGTGTTGTCTTGGCTGTGTGCTTAGGGTCGTTGTCCTGTTGGAAGGTGAACCTTCGCCCCAGTCCGAGGTCCTGAATGCTCTGGAGCAGGTTTTCATCAAGGAGCTTTCCCTCGATCCCAGTCCCTGCGCTGAAAAACATCCCCACAGCATGATGCTGCCACCACCATGCTTTACCTTAGAGATGGTGCCAGGTTTCCTCCAAACGTGACACTTGGCATTCAGGCCAAAGAGTTCAACCTTGGTTTCATCAGATCAGAGAATCTTGTTTAGATGCCTTTTGACAAACTGCAAGCGGGCTGTCACGTGCCTTTTACTGAAGAGTCGCTTCCGTCTGGCCTCTCTACTATAAAGGCCTGATTGATGGAGTGCTGCAGAGATGGTTGTCCTTCTGGAAGGTTCTCCCATTTCCACAGAGGAACTCTGGAGTGACCATCGGGTTCTTGGTTATCTCCCTGGCAAGGCTTAGTTTAGCCGTGCGGCCAGCTCTAGTTAGAGTCTTGGTGGTTCCAAACTTCTTCCATTTAAGAATGATGCAGACATTTTTTGGTCGCCTTACCCAGACCTGTGCCTTGACACAATCCTGTCTGAGTTCTACAGACAAGTCCTTCGACCTCATGGCTTGGTTTTTGCTCTGACGTGCACTGTCAAGTCTGGGACCTTACGTAAAGACAGAGCTCAATTTCGAGTCTCATAGCAAAAATTCTGAATACTTATGTAAATAAGGTATTTTTTTGTTTGTTATAAATGTGCAAAAATTTCTTGAAACCAGTTTTCAGTTTGTCATTATGAGATAGTGTGTAGATTGACGAGACTTTTTATTTATTTAATCCATTTTAGAATAAGGTTGTAACGTAACAAAATGTGGAAAAAGTCAAGAGGTCTGAATACTTTCCAAATGCACTGTATACCAGTCACATGCACACAGCAGACATTAAACCAAACTGGTTTAAATGGGTTCAGACCAGCCACCTTACCAACTTGTTACTGCCCTCAGAAAAGGTCAACGAACCTTCACTCCTCTTATCGCAACATGTTCACCATTATAGCAGGCAGAAAGACTTACATTGGATCTGTTCGTGTACCACCAGGGCAAAATGGTCCGTCTCCAGGATACGAGAGAGCTTCCCCAGGTTATCAGTCAGACGGATCTGAGAATAGGATGAGACGTGAGGTTATCAGTCAGACGGATCTGAGAATAGGATGAGACGTGAGGTTATCAGTCACGGATCTGAGAATAGGATGAGACGTGAGGTTATCAGTCAGACGGATCTGAGAATAGGATGAGACGTGAGGTTATCAGTCAGACGGATCTGAGAATAGGATGAGACGTGAGGTTATCAGTCAGACGGATCTGAGAATAGGATGAATAGGTTATGAGACGGATCTGAGAATAGGATGAGACGTGAGGTTATCAGTCAAACGGATCTGAGAATAGGATGAGACGTGAGGTTATCAGTCAAACGGATCTGAGAATAGGATGAGACGTGAGGTTATCAGTCAAACGGATCTGAGAATAGGATGAGACGTGAGGTTATCAGTCAAACGGATCTGAGAATAGGATGAGACGTGAGGTTATCAGTCAAACGGATCTGAGAATAGGATGAGACGTGAGGTTATCAGTCAAACGGATCTGAGAATAGGATGAGATGTGAGGTTATCAGTCAAACGGATCTGAGAATAGGATGAGACGTGAGGTTATCAGTCAAACGGATCTGAGAATAGGATGAGACGTGAGGTTATCAGTCAGACGGATCTGAGAATAGGATGAGATGTGAGGTTATCAGTCAGACGGATCTGAGAATAGGATGAGACGTGAGGTCATCAGTCAAACGGATCTGAGAATAGGATGAGACGTGAGGTCATCAGTCAAACGTAAGATAGAGAGGACCGTTTCATCATATAAACAAACATGGGTGATTTCAGTGTGTGTGAGACCTATTTGCACTACTTACAGAAAAAGTGTGTGCGTGTGTGTGTGTGTGTGTGTGTGTGTGTGTGTGTGTGAGACTGACCTGTTTGAACTGGGTGTAGATCACCTTGTTGACTGGGTCTGAGGGTTTGATCTTCCCAGCCAGCACAGAGGCCAGCATGTTCCCCAGAGTAACCATTCCTAGGACCAGCCTACACACTCACACACACAGTTATTCTAGCAGCAGAACAACACTAACCCATGGACAATGTTACCGGAACAGTTGAATGACTTGAATCAGATGGTCAGTGTCCACAGGTGAAACATGGGTCTACAACATTTACAAATCAACAATACTAATGAATTGAATTCCAGGGTTATTTCAATGGAAGATATCTTCACATTCTCTACAATCATTTAATTTCTTCACCATGAACTAGTAAGCGACACAAAGATAATGGATATGTCCAAAATGGCACCCTATTCCCTACATGGTCAACATTAGTGCCCTATGAAGGGAATAGGGTGCCATTTGGGATGAAAGAGGCAGGAGATGAGACAGTGGAGGAGGACACCCACCCAGCCTCGTCCACTACAGGGGCCTGGTCAAAGCCGTTCTCCTTCAGGATCTTGATGGTCTTCTGACAGCTGACTGTGGGCAGGACGGTCAGAGGGGCAGAGAGGTTCAACCCCTGCAGCTTCAGGTTCCACCACCTGGGGAGGGAGAGAGAGAAATAGACAACCAATTAAATAAATAAAAACAAAATACAACCTTTAAAAGGCATAATATACAGAAATCACCCCACAATTGCCGGGTTGCTAAAATTCTACAATTTACGCCTGATATCAGTTTGTGACAAAACAAGCAATGTGCAAAATCATTCTACCATCTAAACCGCTGTGAAACATATTTTCAATTAACAAAATATATAGTATTTAACTGTTTAAACCTGGTGTACCAAACCGAAAGTAAAAAGACGCATAGCACATAGAACGGATCTACTACTTCTTAGACTTGCTTCCAATTTGAATGACAGATCTATAACTCACATTTCTATGTGAGTTTGGTCAGGTCGCCCATAGAGCTACATATTGCACCTTTAAGAGAAAACTACAAACAAATAGACAATGAAGCACTAGATGAAGATATGCTCAGACCCACAGACCCACCAGGGTTTATTCAGACACAGACCCACCCGGGTTTATTCAGAGACACAGACCCACCAGGGTTTATTCAGAGACACAGACCCACCCGGGTTTATTTAGAGACACAGACCCACCAGGGTTTATTTAGAGACACAGACCCACCAGGGTTTATTTAGAGACACAGACCCACCAGGGTTTATTCAGAGACACAGACCCACCAGGGTTTATTTAGAGACACAGACCCACCAGGGTTTATTCAGAGACACAGACCCACCCGGCTTTATTCAGAGACACAGACCCACCAGGTTTTATTCAGAGACACAGACCCAGCGGGGTTTGTTCAGACCTACCAGGGTTTGTTTACCATGATGTCTGACTCCTTCAGGAAGCCTTTCTCAAACATCCACTTGTCACTCAGGAACTTGGTCCTGAAAAAAAGAGTTGTTGTTGTTGGTTACTTCATCCACTAGGAACAGCTGTTAATGGTTCAGATTAAAGAGAAGGGTTGTTAGTTACTTCATCCACTAGGAACAGCTGTTAAAGGTTCAGATTAAAGAGAAGAGTTGTTAGTTACTTCATCCACTAGGAACAGCTGTTAAAGGTTCAGATTAAAGAGAAGGGTTGTTAGTTACTTCATCCACTAGGAACAGCTGTTAATGGTTCAGATTAAAGAGAAGGGTTGTTAGTTACTTCATCCACTAGGAACAGCTGTTAAAGGTTCAGATTAAAGAGAAGGGTTGTTAGTTACTTCATCCACTAGGAACAGCTGTTAATGGTTCAGATTAAAGAGAAGGGTTGTTAGTTACTTCATCCACTAGGAACAGCTGTTAATGGTTCAGATTAAAGAGAAGGGTTGTTAGTTACTTCATCCACTAGGAACAGCTGTTAAAGGTTCAGATTAAAGAGAAGGGTTGTTAGTTACTTCATCCACTAGGAACAGCTGTTAAAGGTTCAGATTAAAGAGAAGGGTTGTTAGTTACTTCATCCACTAGGAACAGCTGTTAAAGGTTCAGATTAAAGAGAAGGGTTGTTAGTTACTTCATCCACTAGGAACAGCTGTTAATGGTTCAGATTAAAGAGAATGGTTGTTGTTCATCCACTAGGAACAGCTGTTAATGGTTCAGATTAAAGAGAAGGGTTGTTAGTTACTTCATCCACTAGGAACAGCTGTTAAAGGTTCAGATTAAAGAGAAGGGTTGTTAGTTACTTCATCCACTAGGAACAGCTGTTAATGGTTCAGATTAAAGAGAAGGGTTGTTAGTTACTTCATCCACTAGGAACAGCTGTTAATGGTTCAGATTAAAGAGAAGGGTTGTTAGTTACTTCATCCACTAGGAACAGCTGTTAATGGTTCAGATTAAAGAGAAGGGTTGTTAGTTACTTCATCCACTAGGAACAGCTGTTAATGGTTCAGATTAAAGAGAAGGGTTGTTAGTTACTTCATCCACTAGGAACAGCTGTTAATGGTTCAGATTAGTTGTTAGTTACTTCATCCACTAGGAACAGCTGTTAATGGTTCAGATTAAAGAGAAGGGTTGTTAGTTACTTCATCCACTAGGAACAGCTGTTAATGGTTCAGATTAAAGAGAAGGGTTGTTAGTTACTTCATCCACTAGGAACAGCTGTTAATGGTTCAGATTAAAGAGAAGGGTTGTTAGTTACTTCATCCACTAGGAACAGCTGTTAATGGTTCAGATTAAAGAGAAGGGTTGTTAGTTACTTCATCCACTAGGAACAGCTGTTAATGGTTCAGATTAAAGAGAAGGGTTGTTAGTTACTTCATCCACTAGGAACAGCTGTTAAAGGTTCAGATTAAAGAGGGGATCATGAATCAGCGATTCCCACGAGGCAACAGCTGCAATATTCAGACATGGCCACAAGGGGCCAGGCTAAGCTAAACGCTGACAGATCATTAGATTCACTATAGGACTACAGTATATTATAGTCATAATATAACAGTATATTCTAGACCCCGTTTCCTCACATGTAGTTGCGGATGGAGTCTGGCAGGATGACCACACACCGCTGGCCCTCCTTCAGGTCCTTGGCCACCCTCACCGCCGCTGCCATGGCCGTGCCCGAGCTGCCACCTGGCACAGGGGACAAGAGACGGGCACACTGGTTGGCATGACGACCCGTGGCCAGGTCAACCCACAAATCAGAACATGACATAGGTGGCGTTCCAGGTGGTCTTTATTGAAGTGGGAATGTGCAGATATCCCAGTCCCTGGAGAAGTACTGAATGTCTCAGGAACCGCCTTCATTTGATGTGCAATACGGATGACCTGCAACACGGCCACAGAGTCACCACTGGTGACAGCGAGATGAATGACAGAGAAACAGAACGGTGACAAACGTACCACACAGCAAGCCCTCGTCTCTGACCAGCATACGGGACATGTTGAAGGACTCCTCATCGTTGGACTTGTACCAGCTATCCACCACCTACAGGTAGACACACCCTGGTGAGGCAGTGTGTGTGTGTGTTTATGTGTGTGTGTGTGTGTCCATCTGACTCACTGATCGGTCCAGTACAGTGGGGATGAAGTCGTATCCGATGCCCTCCACCTCGTACTGGGTCTTGTCTGTCTTGTTCAGCTCCTCTGGTTCAGCCAGGATGGAGCCTTCAGGGTCCACACCGATGATCTGACCACACACACAGACAGAACCATACCAGACAGAACCACATCAGACCAGACAGAACCACACCGAATCACACAAGATCAGACAGAAACACACCAGACAAGACCAGACAGAACCACATCAGACCAGACAGAACCACACCGAATCACACAAGATCAGACAGAACCACACCGAATCACACAAGATCAGACAGAACCACACCGAATCACACAAGATCAGACAGAACCACACCAGACAGAACCACACAAGATCAGACAGAACCACACCAGACAAGACCAGACAGAACCACACCAGACCAGAGAGAACCACACCAGACAGAACCACACAAGATCAGACAGAACCACACCAGACCAGACAGAACCACACCAGACCAGAGAGAACCACACCAGACAGAACCACACAAGATCAGACAGAATCACACAAGATCAAACAGAACCACACCAGACAGAACCACACAAGATCAGACAGAACCACACCAGACCAGACAGAACCACACCAGACCAGAGAGAACCACACCAGACAGAACCACACAAGATCAGACAGAACCACACCACACCAGACAGAACCACACCAGATCAGACAGAAACACACCAGATCAGACAGAAACACACCAGATCAGACAGAACCACACCAGATCAGACAGAACCACACCAGACAAGATCAGACAGAACCACACCGAATCACACAAGATCAGACAGAACCACACCGAATCACACAAGATCAGACAGAACCACACCGAATCACACAAGATCAAACAGAACCACACCAGACAGAACCACACAAGATCAGACAGAACCACACCAGACAAGACCAGACAGAACCACACCAGACCAGACAGAACCACACCAGACAGAACCACACAAGATCAGACAGAACCACACCAGACCAGACAGAACCACACCAGACCAGAGAGAACCACACCAGACAGAACCACACAAGATCAGACAAGATCAGACAGAACCACACCAGACAGAACCACACCAGATCAGACAGAACCACACCAGACAAGACCAGACAGAACCACACCAGACCAGACAGAACCACACCAGACAGAACCACACCAGATCAGACAGAACCACACCAGACCAGACAGAACCACACCAGACCAGACAGAACCACACCAGACAGAACCACACAAGATCAGACAGAACCACACAAGATCAGACAGAACCACACCAGACAGAACCACACAAGACCAGACAGAACCACACCAGACCAGACAGAACCACACCAGATCAGACAGAACCACACCAGACAGAACCACACCAGATCAGACAGAACCACACCAGATCAGACAGAACCACACCAGATCAGACAGAAACACACCAGACAAGACCAGACAGAACCACACCAGACAAGACCAGACAGAACCACACCAGACCAGACAGAACCACACCAGACAAGACCAGACAGAACCACACCAGACCAGACAGAACCACACCAGACCAGACAGAACACACCAGACAAGACCAGACAGAACCACACCAGACCAGACAGAACCACACCAGACAAGACCAGACAGAACCACACCAGACAAGACCAGACAGAACCACACCAGACAAGACCAGACAGAACCACACCAGACAAGACCAGACAGAACCACACCAGACAAGACCAGACAGAACCACACCACAGACCAGACAGAACCACACCAGACCAGACAGAACCACAACACGTCAGACACATGTTAACACCCAGTAAGGACGGCCATAGCCTGTGATCAGAACCAGAACCGTTTCTATTCCGTCATGTTGAAGTAGTGAATGTGAAGATCCAAGTTGAGACTGATTCTATTTGTATGGATCTTTCCATACTTGAATAGCGATTTCAATTGAACTGTCCACAACCCTAGTCAGAAGCCACCTGGGGATGGGAATTGATTCCAGGTGGACACCCAGAGTTCACTCACCTGGATGTTTGGGCACCTCTCCTTCAGTTTGCGGGCAATGCCAGTGATGGTGCCGCCTGTGCCAGCGCCTGCCACCAGCATGTCCACTTTCCCTGCCAGGTCACAGACGTGGAGGGTGTCAGGTTAGCTCATACAGATCATGAACAGTGTCTCTATGAGGGCTACAAGCCCACACAACTGCTCAGACAATGCTTTGCTGTTGACCAAAACCATGAGTTAAACCTTATTCAAACATACACGCTTGTATAACAGCGATTCTCAGCTAGTGGATGACGACGAGGTTTTGAATGGGTAGCAGGTGTCTGAGTAAGTGTCTGAGTAAGTGGTAGAAAGTGTATAGAAATAATGAATGTACATTTCTAAATAACTTAATCTCTGAACAAATTTTCTTCAATCACAGTATTTTAAGAGAAAGAGAGAGAGAATGCCAGCAAGACAAGAGAGAAGGAAAGAGAGAACAAGAGAGGGAGGAATAGAAGGAGGGAGCCGAGAGGCAGTCTGTCTCACCATCACACTGCTCCAGTATCTCCTCTGCTGTGGTGTCATAGTGGGCCAGGGGGTTACTAGGGTTACGGTACTGGTCCAGGATGTGAGAGTTGGGGATCTCGTTCTTCAGACGCCAAGCCACGCCCACGTGAGACTCTGGTGAATCGAAACGAGCGCTGGTGGGAGTACGGACGATCTCTGCGCCCAGGGCTCTCAAAACATCCACCTGGGTGCATGCAGACACACAGACAGGCAGCGTTTTCATGATCACTTGTGCTGACTTCACAATCAAATAGGTCCTGTGAAATTCCCAGAGGGGAGATTGATGAGGCAGACGTACAGCAGTCTTACCTTCTCCATGCTCATCTTCTCAGGCATGACAATGATACAACGGTAACCCTTCACAGCTGCAGCCAGGGCCAGACCGATACCTGTTAATACAATACCAGACCGATACCTGTTAATACAATACCAGACCTATACCTGTTAATACAATACCAGACCTATACCTGTTAATACAATACCAGACCTATACCTGTTAATACAATACCAGACCAATACCTGTCAATACAATACCAGACCTATACCTGTCAATACAATACCAGACCAATACCTGTCAATACAATACCAGACCTATACCTGTCAATACAATACCAGACCAATACCTGTCAATACAATACCAGACCAATACCTGTCAATACAATACCAGACCGATACCTGTTAATACAATACCAGACCAATACCTGTTAATACAATACCAGACCGATACCTGTTAATACAATACCAGACCAATACCTGTCAATACAATACCAGACCAATACCTGTTAATACAATACCAGACCTATACCTGTCAATACAATACCAGACCGATACCTGTCAATACAATACCAGACCGATACCTGTTAATACAATACCAGACCGATACCTGTCAATACAGTACCAGACCTATACCTGTTAATACAATACCAGACCGATACCTGTTAATACAATACCAGACCGATACCTGTTAATACAATACCAGACCGATACCTGTCAATACAGTACCAGACCAATACCTGTTAATACAATACCAGACCTATTATACCTGTTAATACAATACCAGACCTATTATACCTGTTAATACAATACCAGACCTATTATACCTGTTAATACAATACCAGACCAATACCTGTTAATACAATACCAGACCTATACCTGTCAATACAATACCAGACCTATACCTGTCAATACAATACCAGACCTATACCTGTCAATACAATACCAGACCTATACCTGTCAATACAATACCAGACCGATACCTGTCAATACAATACCAGACCTATACCTGTCAATACAATACCAGACCGATACCTGTCAATACAATACCAGACCGATACCTGTCAATACAATACCAGACCGATACCTGTCAATACAATACCAGACCTATACCTGTCAATACAATACCAGACCTATACCTGTCAATACAATACCAGACCTATACCTGTCAATACAATACCAGACCTATACCTGTCAATACAATACCAGACCGATACCTGTCAATACAATACCAGACCGATACCTGTCAATACAATACCAGACCTATACCTGTTAATACAATACCAGACCTATACCTGTTAATACAATACCAGACCGATACCTGTCAATACAATACCAGACCAATACCTGTCAATACAATACCAGACCAATACCTGTCAATACAATACCAGACCAATACCTGTCAATACAATACCAGACCTATACCTGTTAATACAATACCAGACCTATACCTGTCAATACAATACCAGACCAATACCTGTTAATACAATACCAGACCTATACCTGTCAATACAATACCAGACCAATACCTGTCAATACAATACCAGACCAATACCTGTCAATACAATACCAGACCAATACCTGTCAATACAATACCAGACCGATACCTGTTAATACAATACCAGACCTATACCTGTCAATACAATACCAGACCAATACCTGTCAATACAATACCAGACCGATACCTGTTAATACAATACCAGACCTATACCTGTTAATACAATACCAGACCGATACCTGTCAATACAATACCAGACCAATACCTGTCAATACAATACCAGACCAATACCTGTCAATACAATACCAGACCGATACCTGTTAATACAATACCAGACCTATACCTGTTAATACAATACCAGACCAATACCTGTCAATACAATACCAGACCAATACCTGTCAATACAATACCAGACCTATACCTGTCAATACAATACCAGACCTATACCTGTCAATACAATACCAGACCAATACCTGTTAATACAATACCAGACCTATACCTGTCAATACAATACCAGACCAATACCTGTCAATACAATACCAGACCAATACCTGTCAATACAATACCAGACCAATACCTGTCAATACAATACCAGACCGATACCTGTTAATACAATACCAGACCAATACCTGTTAATACAATACCAGACCGATACCTGTTAATACAATACCAGACCAATACCTGTCAATACAATACCAGACCAATACCTGTCAATACAATACCAGACCAATACCTGTCAATACAATACCAGACCTATACCTGTCAATACAATACCAGACCAATACCTGTCAATACAGTACCAGACCGATACCTGTCACACACACACACACACACACACAGGGACACACACACAGGGACACACACACAGGAACACACACACACAGGGACACACACACACACACAGGAACACACACACACAGGGACACACACACAGGAACACACACACAGGAACACACACACACAGGGACACACACACAGGAACACACACACACAGGGACACACACACAGGAACACACACACACAGGGACACACACACACAGACACAGGGACACACACACACAGGGACACACACACACACACACACACACACACACACACACACACACACACACACAGGGACACACACACACACACAGGGACACACACACACACAGGGACACACACACACAGGGACACACACACACAGGGACACACACACACACACAGGGACACACACACAGGGACACACACAGACACACACAGACACACACACACACACACACACACACAGGGACACACACAGGGACACACACACAATTCAGTGAATCTACCACTAGTGAGACACATTCCTATTCATTTACTGAGACACACAGTTACCTGTATTGCCTGAGGTGGGTTCTATGATGGTGTCTCCTGGTTTCAGATGTCCTGCCCTCTCTGCATCCTCCACCATACGCAGACTGATCCTATCCTTCACACTGCCGCCCGCGTTGAAGTACTCACACTTGGCCACTGCACAGAGACAAAACAGAACGGTACACACTGGATCACACACACAGATTCAAATGTTTTTCATTCTGACTTAAAATACCACCTTGTCTGAAAACATCTGATAATGTAACCAGACCTGGGTCAAACATGTTAATCTCATTTAGTTTAGAGTTTGCACTTTAGGAGCTATTCCATTGTACCATAAAATGTATGAAGCACAAGTGGGGTCATTTTCTGTGCAAAAGTCCTAAGCCAACAATATAATTAAACTGTTACATTCGATACAATATAACTGTCAATAAGTCCCAAATGGGATTATGGAGTCAAGCATAAAGAAATCTACAAAGAACACAGACGCCCCAAAGTAAATCCAATTCACACGACTTCTTAAGCCAACCAATGAAAAAGGTTTTGACTGCCTGTGTTCTATGTCTGCCTCAACAGAAAGAGACGTGGAGGGGGAAGACAGCCTTGAATACTGTCTGAACAGTATTCTCAGGACTATGTCTGCCTCAACAGAAAGAGACGTGGAGGGGGAAGACAGCCTTGAATACTATCTGAACAGTATTCTCAGGACTATGTCTGCCTCAACAGAAAGAGACGTGGAGGGGGAAGACAGCCTTGAATACTGTCTGAACAGTATTCTCAGGACTATGTCTGCCTCAACAGAAAGAGACGTGGGAGAGGGGGAAGACAGCCTTGAATACTGTCTGAACAGTATTCTCAGGACTATGTCTGCCTCAACAGAAAGAGACGTGGAGGGGGAAGACAGCCTTGAATACTGTCTGAACAGTATTCTCAGGACTATGTCTGTCTCAACAGAAAGAGACGTGGAGGGGGAAGACAGCCTTGAATACTGTCTGAACAGTATTCTCAGGACTATGTCTGCCTCAACAGAAAGAGACAGTGAGAGGGGGAAGACAGCCTTGAATACTGTCTGAACAGTATTCTCAGGACTATGTCTGCCTCAACAGAAAGAGACGTGGAGGGGGAAGACAGCCTTGAATACTGTCTGAACAGTATTCTCAGGACTATGTCTGTCTCAACAGTAAGAGACGTGGAGGGGGAAGACAGCCTTGAATACTGTCTGAACAGTATTCTCAGGACTATGTCTGCCTCAACAGAAAGAGACGTGGAGGGGGAAGACAGCCTTGAATACTGTCTGAACAGTATTCTCAGGACTATGTCTGTCTCAACAGAAAGAGACGTGGAGGGGGAAGACAGCCTTGAATACTGTCTGAACAGTATTCTCAGGACTATGTCTGTCTCAACAGAAAGAGACGTGGAGGGGGAAGACAGCCTTGAATACTGTCTGAACAGTATTCTCAGGACTATGTCTGTCTCAACAGAAAGAGACGTGGAGGGGGAAGACAGCCTTGAATACTGTCTGAACAGTATTATGTCAGTATTATGTCTGCCTGGCAGATAAAACCTATCCCAGAACCTTGCGTTATCATGTTTGCACGAATAAATTGGTAAGTCTCTGTGAGAAAAGTGCACAAACAAGGCTGAAACATTGAGTGGGAAACATTTGCACCCATGTAGCAAGTTAAGGTTCAACCATTCATCTCAAAGGGGTTCTGAGAAAAGACTCCCTGATAAACTCACAGACTTCACACTTGAGGCCGAAGGTCTTGGGGATCTTGTTCATGCGCACCAGCGGGGTGTCACCGATCCTCCGGAGGATGTTGGTGAGGATTTTAGGAGCTTTGGTCCTGGAAGAGGGGAGTTTATGATGTCACTGACTAACTCCACGATGATTAATGATCAATGCTCATACCACATTGACATGAATCTGACTAAAAGATGGATAATGGAATAAAGTGGAAAGGAGTAGAGGAGGAGACGGGTGGAAGGAATAACATAAAAGGTTACCAGTCTTACTGTTGAGGGTTACCAGTCTTACTGTTGAGGGTTAGTAGTTTTACTGTTGAGGGTTACCAGTTTTACTGTTGAGGGTTACCAGTCTTACTGTTGAGGGTTACCAGTCTTACTGTTGAGGGTTACCAGTCTTACTGTTGAGGGTTACCAGTCTTACTGTTGAGGGTTACCAGTCTTACTGTTGAGGGTTACCAGTTTTACTGTTGAGGGTTACCAGTTTTACTGTTGAGGGTTACCAGTTTTACTGTTGAGGGTTACCAGTCTTACTGTTGAGGGTTACCAGTCTTACTGTTGAGGGTTACCAGTCTTACTGTTGAGGGTTACCAGTCTTACTGTTGAGGGTTACCAGTCTTACTGTTGAGGGTTACCAGTCTTACTGTTGAGGGTTAGTAGTTTTACTGTTGAGGGTTACCAGTTTTACTGTTGAGGGTTACCAGTCTTACTGTTGAGGGTTACCAGTCTTACTGTTGAGGGTTACCAGTCTTACTGTTGAGGGTTACCAGTCTTACTGTTGAGGGTTACCAGTCTTACTGTTGAGGGTTACCAGTCTTACTGTTGAGGGTTACCAGTCTTACTGTTCAGGGTTACCAGTCTTACTGTTCAGGGTTACCAGTCTTACTGTTCAGGGTTACCAGTCTTACTGTTGAGGGTTACCAGTCTTACTGTTGAGGGTTACCAGTTTTACTGTTGAGGGTTACCAGTTTTACTGTTGAGGGTTACCAGTCTTACTGTTGAGGGTTACCAGTCTTACTGTTGAGGGTTACCAGTCTTACTGTTGAGGGTTACCAGTCTTACTGTTGAGGGTTACGGTTACCAGTCTTACTGTTGAGGATGGGTGTGGGGGGAGTCGGCGTGGTTGCCCCCCAGTCTCCAGGTGCACCGGCTGGGAAGGTCGGGACGGATCCACTTCCTCTCCCCCACCGCCTGGATGGTTCCAGTCACGTCCACCTCTAGCTTGTCTCTGACGCCCCCCTTGGTTGGGAGTTGTAACAGCCCTTCCTGGTCCTTGGAGGATCCGTTGGCGTCCCCATTGCCGTTGGTGACGCGTAGCCTGGCAGCGTGCGGGCACACAGGGCCCAGGACGCTGCTGTCTTTAAGGGAGGGGACCGCAGGCATGTCTCACCTAGGAAGTTAAATGGCACATGGGCTAGTAAATGGCACATAGGCTCTGTCCTGCTCATAAGCACAGATCTAGGATCATATTCCCCTTACCCCAGTCCTAATTGTATCCGTTAGCTGGACAATAAGTGATCTGACCCTGTATCAGTGGTTTGGGGCTACTTAAGAGTCCAAGGGACAGGAGCAGCAGAAGGCCACTCTTCAGAATATTTGAGGGAATCGAGGAGCTGCTGCTGTTGTCTGTCTCATACTATACACACACTGCTGGACAGACTGACAACTTCAAACTAATTACAGTCAGGAAGCCATTAAGAACATTCCTGACAAAAATGACACAAAAATCTAAAACGTTTGACCCCAAGAGGCCTAGTGAGGTGCATATTAAGCTGCACACCTGACACCACCATGCCATGCTGTACGTCCCTCTCAAGACTGGTACTGGGAGCCCCACAGTTCAGTTACAAATGACCCAGGCAGACGCACTACCTCAACACGTTTGATGTTTAAGTCCGTGAACATCCTCAGGTCAATGAAAAAAACAATCACTTAAAATATGCGAACGGCCAAATGCAAGATTGGCTCCTATACCCGAGTTGCTAGGTGTGAGGCGCTACAATTGAAAGAAATGTCTCCTGTTCAGAAGGGCTAATCATTAATGGAGGTAATTGTGTGTGTCCAGCTAATTTGTATTGCCTGAAGACCCAGGGTTATAGAAGACAATGTCCTGTCCCTAACAAATTAACAAGACAACATACTGTCCCTGACATATTAACAAGACAACATACTGTCCCTAACGTATTAACAAGACAACATACTGTCCCTAACGTATTAACAAGACAACATACTGTCCCTAACGTATTAACAAGACAACATACTGTCCCTAACGTATTAACAAGACAACATACTGTCCCAAACGTATTAACAAAACAACATACTGTCCCTAACGTATTAACAAGACAACATACTGTCCCTAACATATTAACAAGACAACATACTGTCCCTAACGTATTAACAAGACAACATACTAACATATTAACAAGACAACATACTGTCCCTATTAACAAGACAACATACTGTCCCTAACGTATTAACAAGACAACATACTGTCCCTAACATATTAACAAGACAACATACTGTCCCTAACATATTAACAAGACAACATACTGTCCCTAACATATTAACAAGACAACATACTGTCCCTAACATATTAACAAGACAACATACTGTCCCTAACGGTTAACAAGACAACATACTGTCCCTAACGTATTAACAAGACAACATACTGTCCCTAACGTATTAACAAGACAACATACTGTCCCTAACATATTAACAAGACAACATACTGTCCCTAACGTATTAACAAGACAACATACTGTCCCTAACATATTAACAAGACAACATACTGTCCCTAACGTATTAACAAGACAACATACTGTCCCTAACATGTTAACAAGACAACATACTGTCCCTAACGTATTAACAAGACAACATACTGTCCCTAACATGTTAACAAGACAACATACTGTCCCTAACGTATTAAAAAGACAACGTTAACAAGACAACATACTGTCCCTAACGTATTAAAAAGACAACGTTAACAAGACAACATACTGTCCCTAACGTATTAAAAAGACAACATACTGTCCCTAACATATTAACAAGACAACATACTGTCCCTGACATATTAACAAGACAACATACTGTCCCTAACATATTAACAAGACAACGTTACTGTCCCTAACATATTAACAAGATACTGTCCCTAACATATTAACAAGACACTGTCCCTAACGTTAACAAGACAACATACTGTCCCTAACGTATTAACAAGACAACATACTGTCCCTAACATATTAACAAGACAACATACTGTCCCTAACGTATTAACAAGACAACATACTGTCCCTAACGTATTAACAAGACAACATACTGTCCCTAACATATTAACAAGACAACATACTGTCCCTAACATATTAACAAGACAACATACTGTCCTAACGTATTAACAAGACATACTGTTAACAAGACAACATACTGTCCCTAACGTATTAACAAGACAACATACTGTCCCTAACGTATTAACAAGACAACATACTGTCCCTAACGTATTAACAAGACAACATACTGTCCCTAACGTATTAACAAGACAACATACTGTCCCTAACGTATTAACAAGACAACATACTGTCCCTAACGTATTAACAAGACAACATACTGTCCCTAACGTATTAACAAGACAACATACTGTCCCTAACGTATTAACAAGACAACATACTGTCCCTAACATATTAACAAAACAACATACTGTCCCTAACGTATTAACAAGACAACATACTGTCCCTAACGTATTAACAAGACAACATACTGTCCCTAACAAATTAACAAGACAACATATTAACAAGACAACATACTGTCCCTAACGTATTAACAAGACAACATACTGTCCCTAACGTATTAACAAGACAACATACTGTCCCTAACGTATTAACAAGACAACATACTGTCCCTAACGTATTAACAAGACAACATACTGTCAGTCTTATGTAACTAACGTATTAACAAGACAACATACTGTCCCTAACGTATTAACAAGACAACATACTGTCCCTAACATATTAACAAGACAACATACTGTCCCTAACGTATTAACAAGACAACATACTGTCCCTAACGTATTAACAAAGACAACATACTGTCCCTAACGTATTAACAAGACAACATACTGTCCCTAACGTATTAACAAGACAACATACTGTCCCGTTAACAAGACAACATACTGTCCCTAACGTATTAACAAGACACACATACTGTCCCTAACGTATTAACAAGACAACATACTGTCCCTAACGTATTAACAAGACAACATACTGTCCCTAACATATTAACAAGACAACATACTGTCCCAACGTTAACAAGACAACATACTGTCCCTAACGTATTAACAAGACAACATACTGTCCCTAACGTATTAACAAGACAACATACTGTCCCTAACGTATTAACAAGACAACGTACTGTCCCTAACATATTAACAAGACAACGTACTGTCCCTAACGTATTAACAAGACAACATACTGTCCCTAACGTATTAACAAGACAACATACTGTCCCTAACATATTAACAAGACAACATACTGTCCCTAACGTATTAACAAGACAACATACTGTCCCTAACGTATTAACAAGACAACATACTGTCCCTAACATATTAACAAGACAACATACTGTCCCTAACATATTAACAAGACAACATACTGTCCCTAACATATTAACAAGACAACATACTGTCCCTAACGTATTAACAAGACAACATACTGTCCCTAACGTATTAACAAGACATATTAACAAGACAACGTACTGTCCTAACATATTAACAAGACAACGTTAACAAGACAACATACTGTCCCTAACGTATTAACAAGACAACATACTGTCCCTAACATATTAACAAGACAACATACTGTCCCTAACGTATTAACAAGACAACATACTGTCCCTAACATATTAACAAGACAACATACTGTCCCTAACGTATTAACAAGACAACATACTGTCCCTAACGTATTAACAAGACAACATACTGTCCCTAACGTATTAACAAGACAACATACTGTCCCTAACATATTAACAAGACAACATACTGTCCCTAACATATTAACAAGACAACATACTGTCCCTAACGTATTAACAAGACAACATACTGTCCTAACATATTAACATATTAACAAGACAACATACTGTCCCTAACGTATTAACAAGACAACATACTGTCCCTAACGTATTAACAAGACAACATACTGTCCCTAACGTATTAACAAGACAACATACTGTCCCTAACATATTAACAAGACACAACATACTGTCCCTAACGTATTAACAAGACAACATACTGTCCCTAACGTATTAACAAGACAACATACTGTCCCTAACATATTATTAACAAGACAACATACTGTCCCTAACGTATTAACAAGACAACATACTGTCCCTAACATATTAACAAGACAACATACTGTCCCTAACATATTAACAAAACAACATACTGTCCCTAACGTATTAACAAAACAACATACTGTCCCTAACGTATTAACAAGACAACATACTGTCCCTAACGAATTAACAAGACAACATATTAACAAGACAACATACTGTCCCTAACGTATTAACAAGACAACGTTAACAAGACAACATACTGTCCCTAATGTATTAAAATGGTACTAATTCTTTGGATTCCCAGACAGAGAGTTCAGTCTGTTGTGTTGTCCCTGTCTAATACTAATAGGCAATGTACACTTCCAAGCAGCTGTTCAAATGGACCTCTTTCTGAACTGCACTGAAGACACAAACCTCGCCTGAGTGGCTTGACACCAAATGACCAGCACACAATAAACCCACCGGAGAGCATTGTGTCCTTAGGAAAACAACATACGGTTGGAGACAGAGAGAGACCAAAGGAAACGTTCCCTCCTGAGCCAGCGCATTTCTTAATGGGACTACTACTGCTGGTCATGCTACTGCTGTTACAGCGTCTGTCTAACTACTGCTATGGCAGATATGGGAGCAGAGGTTTGAGTGTTCCTTGGGTGAGTTCATTTGCAATCTGATCCCCCTTGCAGACACGTTCACTGAGTGGCAATGAGGCTGAGTTGAGGCTGAAATGTTCAGAGGGTTGTGTTACCTCACAGCTGGCCTTACGTGTGTAACCAAACCAGTTGAGCTGACACCCTCCAGACCCAACCCACCGGTTGTAACAGTTACTACATGAGATAAACTTCCTTTGGAGCTTCTCTCAACAGATATTCTCAATACCTTCTACCACAAAGTATGTTATTTTTTAAAAATCTCTTTCAGAATTCCCAAAAGTGGAATTAAACGATAGTATGCGATGATATATAGCCTGGCTAAAAACACGGGTAAATAACAAAAAGGACAGGATTTACAACCATATAATAACATAGAACTGCCCTACCAAGACAGTGTCCAATAACGCCTGTCATAACTATTCAGAGCAATGAAGGCCATAGCGGCAGGTGGCCTAGTGGTTCGAGCGTTGGCCTAGTAAACGTAAAGGTTGTAAAAATCGAATCCCCGAGCTGGTGAAAATCTGTCGTTCTGCCCCCTGAACAAGGCAGTTAACCCACTGTTCCTAGGCCGCCATTGAAAATAAGAATTCCTTCTTATTAACTGATTTGCTTCGTTAAATAAAGGTAAAATAAAATAGCGGATTAAACACGGATTTTAGGGCCATACTAGAAACATATTTCGTTTAGTCATGGCACAAGAGTGCACTCATCTATGGCAAATTGTGGTGTGCGAAATGAACTAATGGTGCAGCTCAAATTCATTACCTGCAGCCCTCTGTCACCAGAACAGAAAGAGACAACAAATGTGATGGAGGATTCACAGGTATTACATTATAACTTCATTTCTCAACACAAAGCGATCTTGTATTCAGGTAACTGATGCTAGACAGTAGGACCCAGAAATAGTGCCATATGGTGGGTCAAAGGCAGATGTTTGTGTGTGCCTTTTTGCTAACCCAAACCCGTTTCCTAAATGTACCATAATTGTCATTTTTATTTCACCTTTATTTAACCAGTTAAGCTAGTTGAAAACAAGTTCTCATTTACAACTGCGACCTGACCAAGATAAAGCAAAGCCGTGCGACACAAACAACAGAATTACACATGGAATAAACAAGCGTAGTCAAAAACACAATAACTCCTAACCTACTGTACTACGAAAAGTCAAATCTGTCGTTAATTTGACAAACGTTGGATCCCTTCTAGCCATGACCCCATATGGTCGGGGGTTTATGGACCCCGGAAATAAACCATGTGCTCGTTTAAAACGCGAACGGTCATTGTAGTACCCACCTCTTACTATTATTTTGATTGCCATGACTCAGTAGGTAGGTACAGCATAATTATACAACTTTACAAGGACACAGAACCTTATTTCTATGAATGGAACATGGGATCATAAAATAAATGTGCATTAAAAAAACTTGCACTAACATCATCATGCAAGTGGTCGATCAGTTTCAACTTACCTACGTATCTGATGGTCTTAGGTATCTGGAGAGGTAAAGAATCTTCCTCCGGTGATAGAAAAATACTTACAACAGTTGGATAATAAAGATGACTATCAGCGCGAGGAGGTTAGCCAATCGTTGGGGAAGAATGCATGTTTTAGGGCGCACTTTGATTGGCTGTAGCGAGGGAGTCTATTTCTGCCCCTCCAATAAGAGATGCAGATTTGGTGAAACAAGTAGTACATGGCGAAAAAGTATGGAAGTTTACCAGGGACCTATTTATATTAATTTCCAAAAAGTAAAGAACCTTTTCAATGTTAGTTTCAGAAACATCGGAGCCTATACGCAACTCGCGCATCCCATTGTGCCATTCAATGCGTTAACGTGCCTTTCACGCATGGTTTATGGTCGTAAATGTTTTTTTTTAGGTCACTATTCTTTGTGAGGACTGTATTTTTCCAACTGTTGATCTTGGTTGTCCAAGGTAATTTCCATGCGTAATCATTAGACATAATACGGATCGATACATTTGGGCACACGGTCATAATATTTGCTGAGAAACAACTGGGTACTCGGAAAAATAGGTTCAATCATGACGTCAGTGACCTTCAGGTCGGAGTCTAGAAAGAGGCTGGAGTTCGAGTTGGGTGACCGTTCACAACATTTTTCCCAGTGAGTTCGTTTTTCCCCCAGCCGAGTTTCCAGTTGTTTTGAACGGGGCAACTGTACAACTCACGACACACTTCACTATTGGTGCATTCAAGACAACCGATGGCTCGTTCAAATAACTGGGAACTTGGTGGGGGGGGGGCAACCCCGGATCTCAGGCTGTTTTCTAGAGCTCCAAATGACGTCATGATTTCACATCGTATTTTTCCAAGTTCAAATGCTCCATTTAAAATTGGGAACTCCGAAAAATAAGTCAAATCATGACGTCAGTGAGCTTAAGTTCGGCTCTTAAATGCCCAGTACTCTACCTGTCAAACTCATTCCAGAGGGCCAAGTGTCTGCGGGTTCTCTCTTGTACTTGATCAATTAAGTCACTAATTAGGAACACCCCTCACCTGGTTGTCTAAGTCTTAATTGAAAGGAAAACCCCAAAACCAACAGACACAAACTCTGTCCAGCTGTGTAGTGCTAGGATAAAAACCAAAACATGCACCCAGATGGGGCACCAGGACCGAGTTCGGGGAAACCCTGTGTAACAGTATAGCTTCCGTCCCTCTCCTCGCCCCAACCTGGGCTCGAACCAGGGACCCTCTGCACACATCAACCACAGTACCCATCGCGCCACAAAAGCCACGGGGAACAAGAAGTTTGTGAGTGACTGTGGATGTGTGCAGAGGGTCCCTGGTTCGAGCCCAGGTTGGATCGAGGAGAGGGACAGAAGCTATACATCTAGGTCTCAGAGCGAGTGACATCACCGACTGAAACACTGTTAGCGCGCACCACCGCTAACTAGCCAGCCATTTCACATCGGCCACACTTGCATACATTACATTCAAACGTGTGATAAATGCAGAGGGATTTCTTAAGCGCATTGCCTATACCAGGGCTCTCTAACACTGTTCCTGGAGCGCTACCATCCTCTGGGTTGATAAGCTGTTAGTTACAACTGGGGTTGGAGCGAAAACCTACAGGAGGGTATCGCTCCAGGAACATGGTTGAAGAGCCCTGGCCCATGCAGTAAACCCTTTCACCCAGTTTTATCCCTGATAGATTGTAACTCCAACACCAACCAACTGCAGCAATGAAAGAGGACACAGCAGAGAATCACTACAAAGTCTGTTTTATTGAGAAAGCAACGGAAGCTTGTATTTGTGTCTTTAAAAAAAGGGATAAAAGAAATGAAATTAACGAGGATTCCAACATGTTACACACATTTTTCATCACGGGAGAGAGAGGTAGGAGGAGGGGGACAAGGGGTTGGAAGAGGGGGATAATTAG
This sequence comes from Oncorhynchus keta, assembly GCF_023373465.1. Classification (NCBI taxonomy): domain Eukaryota; kingdom Metazoa; phylum Chordata; class Actinopteri; order Salmoniformes; family Salmonidae; genus Oncorhynchus; species Oncorhynchus keta. Next base: position 277,119 of record NW_026289522.1, read on the forward strand.
GTCTTGGCTCATCTTAAAACCTTCCAGAACGTTCCCGGTCCCTGGACCTCCGTTTCTCGCGGTCTCGTCCGCCACCTCTTCCACCATCGCCACCACGGCCACGGTCTCGGGAGCGAGAACGCCTTTCCCGGGATCGCGAGCGAGAGCGGTGTCCTCCTCCTCCTCCTCCTCCTTTGCTAGAAAGGGAGAAATAAAATGCTTGAACCACAGCACACAACTTAACCAGCCTAGAGAATACTCAAACCTCAACTAAAAATGAAGCTTTTACTTTAGTCAACTACACAAGTACCAGTGGTGGGGAAAAGTACCCGATTGTCATACTTGAGTTAAAGTAAAAGGCACCTTAATATAAAATGACTCAAGTAAAAGTGAAAGCCACACAGCAAAATCCTACTTGAGTAATAGTCTAAAAGTATTTGGTTTTAAATATAATTATCAAAAGTAAATGTAAATTGCTAAAATATACATAAGTATCAAAAGTAAACGTATAAATCATTTAAAATTCCTTATATTAAGCAAACCAGACCGCACGTTTTTTTATTTTTTTATAAACATTTACGAATAGACAGGGGCACACTCCAACACTCGGGCATCATTTAAAAACAAAGCATGTGTGTTTAGTGAGTCCGCCAGATCAGATGCAGTAGGAATGACCAGGGATGTTCTCTTTGCGTGATTTAGACAACTTTCCCGTCCTGTTAATCATTAAAAACGGAACGAGTACCTTTCGGTGTCAAGGAAAATATCATGAGGAAATAGTACATCATTTTCTTTAGGAATGTGGTGTAGTAAAAGTTAAACCAATCAAATACAAATAGTAAAGTACAGACACCCCCCAAAAAAACAACTTAAGTCGTACTTTAAAGTATTTTTTACTTAAGTACTTTACACCACTGCCAAGTACAGTATTGGATGCTTCACCATTCAATCCCATGAAACAGTCAAAAGTTGACTGTGACACAGAACAAGATCTTCCTGGAATACAAACATTCCTTAGAATGCGTCCTACCCTTTTCTGCGGCGTCCATACAGGTCCCGACGGAGTTCCCTGGAGATGGGTTTCAGGTGCATGAAGTTGCAGAAGCCTCCTCTGGTGCACTCCCTGTGGATGGTAGGCAAGCAGGGGGTTAATACTGTTACCGCGTGTGAGAAAAGCTTTCCCAATCTCCACCTGTGTCCACTGACTATCACATTTACCACCCTACACTCCAAATCAGAGGCCTAGCAAGCTACATGCATCTCTCCTGCTGGAGTTAGCCAAACAGTTCAACTGTAGCCTTTAAGCAAACAATGGGTGTTCCAATGGAAAAACACTTGAGGTACCATCCCAAATGACACCCTATATAGTGCACTACTTTGACCAGGGCCCATAGGGAATAGGATACCATTTCCCAACACAGCCTGAGTTAATATAGGTATATGCTGCAGGGAAATAAGACTACATTCTTCCTGTCGGATAAGAGGTGGCAACTTAAGCCTCAATCCAAGGGTGTATTCATTTGGAAGAAAATTGAACAAAACAGGGAGGATTCTGAATTTGTCCAATAGAAACTCTAGTTTTCGGGTGTAAAACGTTTTCCGTTTGGTGTAAATGGTTTACGTTGAAAATAGTTTTAGGACTACTGATTACATGGTGGAACTGTACAAATATGGTGGAATGCAGTGGAGAAACAAGACGTCTGGTTATTGTTGCAGGTACACCGACTGTCACACACAGCAGTGTAAAGACATTCATCAGAAAGACAGATCGACACTGACCCCATCTCATACTGCCGACAGCAGGCTTCCCTGAAGTCAGTGACGGGGGAGAGCTCTGAGTGGACAGGCTGACCGTTGAACCAGCGGTTGTTCAGGTCCATCACCGCCTTCTCCGCATCCTCTTCCCGACGGAACTACACACAGAGAGAGAGAGAGGAGAGGCCATGTTTTAGACAGATTTATGCTCCGATGAAGGTCGATGAACCCAAAGCTACTATAAAAACAGGACTTTCTCCTGTTTCTCCAGAAAGATTAACGCAATCACATGGATGGATGCAGGGAGAATTTAACACGGCTGACATGGGATCTCTGACCCTCACCTTCACATAGACGTTGCCGACCAGGTGGTCGCCAAGGTTGTCACACACGTTCATCTCCTCCACCTCTCCGTACTTCTCCTCCATCTCTGTGAAGACTTCCTGTAGGGGTTAGGGTCAGAAGATGGGGTTAGGGTCAGAAGATGGGGTTAGGGTCAGAAGATGGGGTTAGGGTCAGAAGATGGGGTTAGGGTCAGAAAATGGGGTTAGGGTCAGAAAATGGGATTAGGGTCAGAAAATGGGATTAGGGTCAGAAAATGGGATTAGGGTCAGAAAATGGGATTAGGGTCAGAAAATGGGATTAGGGTCAGAAGATGGGGTTAGGGTCATGTGTGACAAAACAATCACTGATTGATAAGTAAAGCAGCACCATGGAGACCCACTTTAAAAGATCCACTAAGAACTACACTGAACAAAATTATAGAAATGCAACATGCAACAATTTCAAAGATTTTACTGAGTTACAGTTCACATAAGGAAATCAGTCATTGAAATAAATTCATTAGGCCTTAATCCATGGATTTCACATGGCTGGGAATACAGATATGCATCTGTTGGTCACAGATACCTTAAAAAAAAGGTGGGGCGTGGATCAGAAAACCAGTCAGTATCTGGTGTGAACACCATTTGCCTCATGCAGCGCGACATCTCCTTCACATAGAGGTGATCAGGCTGTTAATTATGGCCCGAGGAATGTTGATCCACTCCTCGTCAATGGCTGTGCAATGTTTCTGGATATTGGCGGGAACTGGAACACGCTGTCGTACACGTTGATCCAGAGCATCCCAAACATGCTGAACGGGTGACATGTCTGGTGAGTATGCAAACCATGGAAGAACTGGGACACTGTCAGCTTCCAGGAATTGTGTACAGCTTCTTGTGACATTTGGTAGTGCATTATGCTGAAACACGAGGTGATGGCGGTGGATGAATGGCACGACAATGGGCCTCAGGATCTTATCACGTATCGCTGTGTATTCAAATTGCCATGGATAAAATGCAATTGTTTTAGTAGTCCGTAGCTTATGTCTGCCCATATCATAAGCCTACCATAGGGAACTCTTTTCACACCGCTGACATCAGCAAACCGCTCACCCACACGACCTCATACACGTGGTCTGCGATTGGAAGTACTGCCAAATTCTCTAAAACGATATTAGTGGTGGCTAATGAGAGATATTAACATTCAATTCTATGGCAACAGCTCTGGTGGACATCTTCTGCAGTCAGCATGCCAACTGCACACTCCCTCAACTTGAGACATCTGTGGCATTGTGTTGAGTGACAAAACTGCACATTTTAGAGTGGCCTTTTGTCACCAGCACAAGGTGCATTTGTGTAATGATCATGCTGTTTAATCAGCTTGTTGATGTGCCACACCAGTCAGGTGGATGGATTATCTTGGCAAAGGATAAATGCTCACTAAAGGGGATGTACACAAATGTGTGCGTGTGGAACATTCCTGGGATATTTTATTTCAGCTCATGAAACCAACACTTTATCTAGAGACCCAATGAATAACTAGATCCTTTTATCATTAGCCTTTATCTAGAGACCCAATGAATAACTAGATCCTTTTATCATTAGCCTTTATCTAGAGACCCAATGAATAACTAGATCCTTTTATCATTAGCCTTTATCTAGAGACCCAATGAATAACTAGATCCTTTTATCATTAGCCTTTATCTAGAGACCAAATGAATAACTAGATCATTTTATCATTAGCCTTTATCTAGAGACCAAATGAATAACTAGATCATTTTATCATTAGCCTTTATCTAGAGACCAAATGAATAACTAGATCATTTTATCATTAGCCTTTATCTAGAGACCCACTAGTCTAGACTCTTTTCTTTAAGTGCGTTCTAAGCAGCGGTAGTAAACAACAGTCTGCTCTTAGAAACGACACCAACATGATTCTATTAATACTCTAGGACAGGTCATCACCGCAGGTCAAACCAATGACAATGCACTGACAGGCCCTGTCAGTAGCGCCTATTCAACCTCAGGAGGCTGAAGAAATTCGGCTTGTCACCAAAAGCACTCACAAACTTCTACAGATGCACAATCGAAAGCATCCTGGCGGGCTGTATCACCGCCTGGTACGGCAACTGCTCCGCCCTCAACCGTAAGGCTCTCCAGAGGGTAGTGAGGACTGCACAACGCATCACCGGGGGCAAACTACCTGCCCTCCAGGACACCTACACCACCCGTTGTTACAGGAAGGCCATAAAGATCATCAAGGACATCAACCACCCGAACCACTGCCTGTTCACCCCGCTATCATCCAGAAGGCGAGGTCAGTACAGGTGCATCAAAGCTGGGACCGAGAGACTGAAAAACAGCTTCTATCTCAAGGCCATCAGACTGTTAAACAGCCACCACTAACATTGAGTGGCTGCTGCCAACACACTGTCATTGACACTGACCCAACTCCAGCCATTTTAAAAATGGGAAATGATGTAAATATATCACTAGCCACTTTAAACAATGCTACCTTATATAATGTTACTTACCCTACATTATTCATCTCATATGCATATGTATATACTGTACTCTAAATCATCGACTGCATCCTTATGTAATACATGTAATACACATCACTAGCCACTTTAACTATGCCACTTTGTTTACTTTGTCTACACACTCATCTCATATGTATATACTGTACTCGATACCATCTACTGTATGCTGCTCTGTACCATCACTCATTCATATATCCTTATGTACATATTCCTTATCCCCTTACACTGTGTATAAGACAGTAGTTTTGGAATTGTTAGTTAGATTACTTGTTGGTTATCACTGCATTGTCGGAACTAGAAGCACAAGCATTTCGCTACACTCGCATTAACATCTGCTAACCATGTGTATGTGACAAATAAAATATGACTTGATTTGATTTTGAGAGCATCAAAACCATGGTGTATTATGGGTAAATTGTGACCGAGTAATCTACAAATATTATTCAGTAGTTATTTATGATACAAGGCGATTTGTACATCAGTTACATCTCGCCTTCAAAGTCATCTGCAATGTGGAACATGGTTTCTACATGACTGACAAGACTCACTGAGGGTCTTTTCCATTACCCAACTACATATCCTCTACTGTACAAATACTGCCCCTTTCACATCAGTGAACAGGGACAATATTGGCACAGCAGTACTGATCCTGTTGTGAAAAGTAAATGGGAGAGAGGAGGTTGATACGGTGCGCAACAGGCAGGTTTGGCAGAGATGAGGTGAAACATCACAAGTATCTCGTGCCGAGGTCACTCACCTCAAAGAACTCGTCATAGTGCTCTTGCATTTCCACATCGCTGACGGCACCTAAAACCATGAACAAATAACCAGTCAGAAAGCAGCTAGGCGGAGGCGGAGTCACTAAGCATCTGCATCAGTGCAATTTCACATCCAACGACTTACGAGAATATATAGACAACATACCAAGCTGAACCATGAAACTAACAGACGAGTTAACTCTGTGTACGTTTCACACATGTCCTATAGCCACCATTTTAACTCCCTGTTAATTCATCCCCCTTGGAAATCCCCAGATAAACATTACAATGGTGCAACAGCTTAGTAAATTAGGCCAGTGATCTATTAGATTTATATCAATTAAGCCAAGTTGGTGTATACATTAAGATGACACCACTTTGGAACAACAACCTTAATGACAGTGTCTCAGCACCAGCCAGCTCCAATGACAGCGTTTGAGAACCCTGGCAGTGGAGCTGGCTGGTGCTGAAAATGAGTCCAAACGAAGCTAGTATGAGCAAGAAATGCATGCAAACGAGTCAATTTTAGAAGTTGAAAGTCTAGAAATATACAGAAACATTCACTGCATTTCAGGAGTATTTTACCCATAACGTTCAACCTGAAGGACAGGACAGACGGCTCCCCATTTCTCCCTTGCCTGTGGTCTTGGTATTAAACTGAATGACCCTCATGCAAGAAGAAATATAATGGCTAGGTAAATATGTAGCTGATATCTTGCCAGTCAGAGGGGGTCTGTGAGAATGGTATGCTTTTCAGAGCTATTGATCAAGTGACATGTCTGGCCTTCTCCATGACGCAAACATTACTTCATCATTTATATTTCACATAAGCAACAGCATTATTGTGTGCCATGGGGAAAGCTATCCACACTGAGCCCATCACACCAGGCTCACATCAGTGATGCCTCCAGGGATGACAGTGTACATGTCTGGATTCAGCTAATAGGAATATAATAGCATCTGGGTGTTGTCTGGGCACATTGAATTCAGGTCCAGGCTACTAAAAACAAACTAAATGTTTCCCAGGTAAAAAAATCTAAGGTATTGCTACTGTTTCCTGGCAAATGGGGGTGTTGTTTCAGTGTAGGTAGATATACACCAGATAACAGTATAATATATGGGAGGTGTTGTTGTAGTGTAGGTAGATATACACCAGATAACAGTATAATATATGGGAGGTGTTGTTTCAGTGTAGGTAGATATACACCAGATAACAGTATAATATATGGGAGGTGTTGTTGTAGTGTAGGTAGGTGTAGATCAGATAACTGTATATAATAGAGGAGTTGTTGCAGTGTAGGTAGGTAGATATTATCTGGTGTATATAATGAGCAGTCCATGCCGCAGGGCCTTGCAAATGTAGGGGGAACTTACAGCGTATACCATCGGCAGACTGGGCAGTATTTTGAGGGTTACGGTAAATGTTCAACAGGGCAATGGTCTGAAATACAAAACGTACATTTTTGTGATACATGTCAAGCAGTAATGAGGTTTTGGGGGAAGAAAGTTAAATTAGATAAAGTATCATGCTCCTTACAACAGGCCCTGAAGGTTACACACTGAGTCAGCTAATACTTCCTCAATGGACACATTTGACGCCATAACTAGCTTCATTAGTCCCCTCGATGGAACTCTGCTCTGAACCATAGAGTGCATGGTGTGATCTGAAATGCTGAAAGAGAAGGTAACGGTGTGTCTCCTGACCACAGACGTCTCTGCCAGGGCTTCACAGGAGGCTGCAATCACAAGGAACTCAGAACGAATCAAAGTAATGCCAGTTAAAAAGAGACATTACTGACAAGTGTTACTGGAGAAGTAGGAAGGACTCTGGTATATTCATGTGTTGATCATTCAATCCAACACATTTTCCCAAAGGAAATAGCTGTTTGTGAATAGGCCACAGTACAAAAGTCATCTAAGTAAGCACATGTGAAGCCATCTCTGGGCTGTGGCGGGAGGGAGGTGTTTGGCTAGTTCTGAGGTCCTTGTTTGGAAAGTCAGTCATCAGAAGAGAACAGAACCGTAGCCCAGACAGTCTCCTGTGAGAGTCCACAGCCATACCTACCTGTGTGAGAGGAAAGGCGTCAGCTCTAGTAAGACAGGGCTCAACACTGGGTACTGCTCACATGGAGGGTTGCAACTAGGTCTACCCATTTATAGTGCTCAAGGTAGTTTGGGATTTAAATTGGTCAATATAGCCTATAGCATTATGGAATATGTTCTTTTTTTGAGTGGCTGAGAGATTGTGTATAAGAGGGCAAAGACTGAGGCAGAGGAAACAAATATTTGACGATACAAAAGAGATTGAGGAGCATCTTGTTTATTGATCTGATAGTGGTTTGCCATTCGGGGTGGGGACTGGGAGGAGCAGTTACAGTAGCCCAAGTGAGAGAGGTACTGTAATGTTGGGTTCCCTGCTAACAGAGGTGAGGCAGTCCCTCACAGCTCGGCTGCTACGTGACCTACATATGGGGAGCAGGAGGGTGGAAAGGAGGGATTTCTGAACCCCTGAGGCTAACAGATCTTTGGACTTACAGCGAGAGGCGTCGGCCGTCTGTGCACTGTTTTGGGGGTTACGGTAGATGTTTTGAATCAAGATGGTCTGCCGGGATGACAAGAATACAAGAGATAAATCATTAAATTTGTGTAAATTCCAAATGAGTCTAGGTCCCTGATTACTGACGTAAATACGCTATTGCGTTTACTGACTTAGGAGTCGAATCTCTCCTTAGAATCTATGGGCTGTATTTCAGAGAAGTTGGGGTAGAGGACAAAATATGAACGGAGTGAGCTCAATTTGACTGGAGCGTGCAGCGAGTTTCCAAAAGCTGGAGTGTCAGCCTTCTTGCCCGATTCCAATAGCGCTCACTTCCCGAGCTCAGGGCATGCCCAGCCCAGCATGCATTTGTAGTCTACCTGTGTGCTGCTATAGCCCCTTGCTTTAGCTACTGCCATCAAGTATGCTACTTATTTCCATAATTGTTTTTATTTTTATAATAATCAAGGTGACTTACAAAGACGAGAAGGACCAAGAGAGACTGCAGTGATGTAGTGTCCACAACTAAAGAATAATTTTGGTGGCTTCCCGGCACTGCATCGTTGGGGAGTGTCAGCAACGAGACAAAATAGTGAACACGAAATCAGGGACAAAAAGGGGGTAAAGAATTACACCAAAAAAATTATCATTTTGGAATCTGAAAGAAATCCCGAAAGCATGATGGGGAACTTACTACATGTACATGCTAACAGAAAGGAACGAGGTGGGCAGCTAGCTAAGAGTGTTATTGTAGCAAAGTATTTATAAACTAAGTTGTTAATTTTGGTTCTATTATCTATACAATATGCCATAATTGATTTTGGCTCAATAGGTCTGGCATATTACCTCTTTCAAGGAGCTTTCAATTTTTATAGGATTATTTGTTAAATTGTGATTTAAACGAATGGAGCGGCTGTTTTTTTCCCTTCTGTGTCTGCAGAGCGTTTTTTTAGCGGAGCAATTGGAAAGGACGTGGATCGCCGCGCAAGCACCACTCCATGAGCGGGATTTCTGACCGGCTCAACTCCGCCCGCCCACATGCTCTGGTAGAGGCAGATCATCCAATCAGTCTACTGATAGAAAGCTTTGTTTTGTTTCTCATGGTTCGCATAGGGCCAAGCACAACTATCCTGAGTTGGGAGACCTAGGGTTAGGTCAGATTGAGTCTTTCGATATGAAGTGGCTGAGTTGTTTAATGAAGCACAAGGACAGGGGAATTGAGCTGCCACCGTGTCTATCAAATGTCTACCAAAGAGCCAGGCAAGCCGTCTATAGGAGGGGAGCAGGTTGGCCTCATGTCCATGTGAGCATAGTCAAAAGACCCAGGTTGGAGGAAAAGATATACCGTTCAGGATAACACTACTTCATTTCATCAAGGTTGTGCCATCTGCCATTGCATCATGCATACCATAATCAACGTTAGCCTACCAGTGGCTAGGGTGACCACATATCCCGGATTGTGCAGGACACGCCCACATTTAAATTAAAACCCACTAATTTACAAAAAAGTTAGATGTCTGTATTTAAGTCAGATTTCCTATTCATTTGATGAGAATTGACATTCTTAACCGTCTCTTTTGTAGTCATGTTGCACTTTTGACAAGATATATTATAAGGCCGTGGTCCTGGTAACGTTGAACACTTCTCCAATCGTTGAAGATCTCTGATATTCTGCACAGCGCAAGACGAGACTAAGGCCAATGTCATATTGTCAACCAAAATCACATGTCAAATCCTTTCGGGATTTGCTGCTGACAGTGAGTAAACTACTTACAAAAAGTGTGCTTCTGATGAATAGCTACAAGAGTAAATATTAGACTGACAGAAGGTAATTTTGTCACACTTGTAAGGCAATCCATACTCAGTTGCTCATTCAACGTAATTGCTGCTACTTCACTCAATCCCGTTTTAAGTCTTCCTTCCTAAATGTATTAAATTCTCTGACAAACCAGAAATGGTTCCTTGGCCAAATATTCCCTGATTTTCATAACAGCTACACATGTGGTCTCTTTTGCGTCACCAAATTTTGTGCGAGCCCGGAAAAAGAGTAGGCTTCACGCGCTTCGATTACCCTGGTGCAGCTGCAAAAAAAATGTATTCACGTTCGTGGGACAGTATAGCCCACGTCTCGCAAAATCATCCTGTTGTCCCGCATTTGGTTATTTTAAAAATGTGGTCACCCTACCAACAGCAGTTGCTTCTCTTCTGATGATAAATATTGACTGAGAAGCATTGACATGCCGCCAAGCCTATCCTCATCAATCATAATGCAGGTTCTCTGAAAGGCAACAAAATGAACAATGTTATATACACACACTTCTGTAGGTAAGCCAATCGTGGAATCTGAAATGCAAACGTGCACAGGGTTAGTGGAAACAGATCGGCAAACATTTAGGTCTACTTTACATCTGCTCAGCAACCTGTTCTTCCACATGATGCTATTGCAGTATGTACCTAGGCCCATTGGAACATGGAAGCAACATTGCACACGTGAATGGAATTAGGGCTAATTGACAACACTGCATGTTTCAGTACTTCATGAATGATTATTTGATCCTACACAAGGTTAAGTCCAATCTCCACACAAACAAGTAAACAATCAAATGTGAGTATAATCAGTAACGCGAGCTAGCTAACAAAGAAACCTAAGGAAGTCCTGATACGTTCTAGTGGGCTATATCACAAGCATCGGGCAATTGCTTGCCATAAACCCCTAGCTAGCTAATCATATTCAAGACATATAAGTACGCTTACCTGGCTGAAAGTTGGCTTGTTGTGCAACCTAGAGCAGCGGTCCCCATGTCTGCACGCTCCAATTTTAAAGTAGAATGAACAATTGACCCTTGAACATGGACAAGAAAGTAAACAAATTAGATGTTGATAAATGGCTAGGTTAGTGTTCGCTTTGTATAGGTTTGTTGATGCATCTAGCTAGCTACAATGGAAAACAAAAACATGATTCGGTGTGCAGTAGCCAACCTAGCCACTGGAGTCGTCTCGAGACAATGCTAAAGAGTTAGCTAGCTACAGTAGCACGCTAGTTAGCTGCAGATTAGCTTAGCAAACCAAACTTTGAGGTTATACTAACTAGCAAACCATTTAGCTACTGACTCGTAAAACATTTGATACTAAATTGATCTAGAAAATAAAGACTGATTTAGCTTAGTCTGGTCGATTTGGAGGGATACTGACGCGACGCAGCACATGCCGCATTTTCAAACCAAGCCGCCGCCTCCTCCATTCAAGCAAGTTAACTAGCCTTCTACAGTATAGTCAGGAAGCTACGCTAGTTAGCCACACAAGTCTGAATGAAAAGCAACGGGTGCAGTAGCAGTCGTATTTGTAAGTAACCTGGTAGCTTTTTGGGTTAAAACGTGCACGTTCTACAGAATAGCCATTTTATTAGCATTATTATTTCAGCAGTTTCACAAAAAGACGAAATAACCTACTTGTCTTTCTCTGTTCCGAAAATGGAGGCCAGGTACTCCGCCATCTTCGGTTTGTCAACTAAATGGTGCTCTACGTCATGTATTCGACACTTGCCGCTTTTTTGACAGAGGCAAAAGCTGTGCTCTTCGTCATTGTCGTTTGCATACGCTCTAATCTTGTCTGTTTTTTCCCCTTAATACTCTCATGGGGGCGCAATTGCATCCATTTTGATTTCATGAATAGGGCCAAAGATTATGATAACTAAAGCCCTTTCATCTGTTTTAGGGCCCTGTAGAAAATCTCTGCCTGTATGCTACGCTGAATGAAGAAGGAAAGAAGTTTACTTTAAGAAGATTACTTTATTGTATAACGACCATTCATAATGTCAATTAGTAGTAAGGGATTTCAGACTTCCTAGTATCATTCAATGAGAGGATAGTAGAACTGACAAAACAACGACAGCATAGATTTTAAAGCCACCACACAATGTTGGCACATGACTCAATATTACCCTCCAACCACGCAGAAAAACTACAGCAGGGTTATATTAGAGACTATGTGTATGTTCACTCAGAGAGATCTGACAGATATTGTATGAGATAGTAAGCCTGCTGTAATGTGTGTCACTTTAGCCTACTGTAATGTGTATCACTGTAGCCTACTGTAATGTGTATCACTTTAGCCTACTGTAATGTGTATCACTTTAGCCTACTCTAATGTGCTTAACTTTAGCCTACTCTAATGTGCTTAACTTTAGCCTACTATAATGTGCTTAACTTTAGCCTACTATAATGTGTATCACTTTAGCCTACTATAATGTGTATCACTTTAGCCTGCTATAATGTGTATCACTTTAGCCTACTCTAATGTGTATAACTTTAGCCTACTCTCATGTGTATCACTTTAGCCTACTGTAATGTGTATCACTTTAGCCTACTCTGTGTACCACTTTAGCCTACTGTAATGTACATTTGTTTCATTTACTGTATAACCAGTCACACATCCTGCATCTATCTGTTCATGATCATAGCGGATTTATAGTAACAGGGCCACCGTGAAGGGAGTCAAAAAGATTTAAGTTCCTCGGTGTACACATCTCAGAGGAACTGAAATGGTCTAACCACACTGACACCTTGGTGAAGAAGGCATGACAGAGACTCTTCAACCCACATGGACACCCTGGTGAAGAAGGCACGACAGAGACTCTTCAACCCACACGGACACCCTGGTGAAGAAGGCACAACAGAGACTCTTCAAACCACATGGACACCCTGGTGAAGAAGGCGCAACAGAGACTCTTCAAACCACACGGACACTCTGGTGATGAAGGCACGACAGAGACTCTTCAACCCACACGGACACCCTGGTGATGAAGGCACGACAGAGACTCTTCAACCCACATGGACACCCTGGTGATGAAGGCACGACAGAGACTCTTCAACCCACATGGACAACCTGGTGATGAAGGCACGACAGAGACTCTTCAACCCACATGGACACCCTGGTGATGAAGGCACGACAGAGACTCTTCAACCCACATGGACAACCTGGTGATGAAGGCACGACAGAGACTCTTCAACCCACATGGACAACCTGGTGATGAAGGCACGACAGAGACTCTTCAACCCACACGGACACCCTGGTGATGAAGGCACGACAGAGACTCTTCAACCCACATGGACACCCTGGTGATGGAGGCACAACAGAGACTCTTCAACCCACACTGACACCTTGGTAAAGAAGGCACAACAGAGACTCTTCAACCCACACAGACACCTTGGTGAAGAAGGCACAACAGAGACTCTTCAACCCACACAGACATATTGGTAAAGAAGGCACAACAGAGACTCTTCAACCCACACTAACACCCTGGTGATGAAAGTACGACAGTGACTCTTCAACCCACACTGACAAGAGGCTGAAGAAATCCTGCCTGTTCCCGAGGGCCCTCACAGTGTTCTACAGGAGCACCATCGAGAGCATACTGTCGGATAGATCACAGCCTGCAAGGCTCTACAGAAGGTGGTACGCTCAGCCGAACGCACCATTGGGTGTACGCTGCCTGCCCTCCAGGACACCTACAACACCAGATGTCGTATGTGATAAGAAGACCTCAGCCACCCGAGCCACGGCCTGTTCTCCCTGCTTCCATCACTCAGACGTGGGCAGTATAGGTACATCCTGGCAAAAACTGTCAGACTTCTACCACCAAACCATCAGGCTGATGAATAGCCACCACTAGTCAGCTACCTGCTACCCCTGTGTCCCCCCCAACGGACGTTTACCCTGCCCCCACCCCCCAATGGACATTTATAATCGTTACAGTTGTAAATATGTATATATTATTATTATTATTATTATTGTTTCACCCACTTCTCTTTGACCAGCACTGTTGGAGCTCAGAGCTGAAGAATGTCACTGTACCCTGCTATTACATCTGCAACCTTGTGCATGTGACTAATAAACCTAATCTCATCTATAGTGATCACCACAGCCAACTTTATGTAGATGAGAGAGGATGAAGCACATGGGGAGGGAGAGAAAGAGTGAAAGAGAGAGTAGGTGAAGGAAGTAAAACGGAAGAAATGTTACCACAAACACTTGTGCAGTGACAGAGACACTATGATGCTGGGGTGTGTTAAGACTGATGTGAGAGACATTTAAAATTGAGGAAGAGAGAGAGAGAGAACAGACAGTGTATTTCACTCACTCTTACACACACACAAACACACAGAGAGATGATCATCTACCAATGCTGTGGCTGTCTTCCTAAACCAACTCTGGTGTAACCTGTTGATTGTAGAAGGCCGGTGGGCTACAAGTCACCATGGGGCCCCGTGACTGCTGGTCCTGGACCAGCCTACCTCTCACCATCCTGGCTGTGCTTCTCTTCCACCGGGATGCCAATGGTAAGTTAGACCCAGGGGGGAAAAATACTTTTTGTATGTGATTAAACTACAGCGTATCGTGGTCGGTTCAGTTTCAACACACAGTAAGAGAAGTGTTGCTGGTAAATAAAAGAACAACTCTCTTTGAGTGAACATTTTTGTAAATATTTGAAATGTCATCCTCACATTCAAGACTTCCAGTTATTGTCATCCTGGCAAAAAAATATATATATTTTTAAAATGTGTGTGTGAGAGCTCGATGACAGAAAAATATATATCCTGTTGTAGAAAAAGATAAAGGGACTTTAAAATAATAGATTAGCGGGGTAGGAAAATTAGTTCAAAGTCATCTTAATATCTTCCCGATCTTCCTCCCTAAAGATTCATAATTTATGTTGTTCATGATCTTCTCCCTGTTTTCCAGTTGTTGTTGTTGAAACAAATCGCTCTTCTGGCTTCCATTTAGTTTCCGCTGAATAGCAAATACTCCACATTTTACAATGGCATTTTGAATCCATCAACAACATCAATATTTTATAATTACACATTACAGAGATATTGTTGCTTACTGATACCCAGCTGGAATTGTTTTTTTTTTGGCACATCTCAGTTATAGCAATACTAGTGTCATGTATTTTAATTTATATGATTTCAACAACAACAATCATGAGTTAATTTATATTATACTTTTTTTTGTGATTTAGCAGGCGCTCTTATCCAGAGCTACTAACAGGAGCAATTAGGGATAGGTGCCTTGCTCAAGGACACATCGCCAAATTATTTTACCTAGTCGGCTCGGGGATTTGAACTAGCAACCTTTCAGTTACTGGCCCAACGCTCTTAGCTGCTAGACTGTAATATTCATATGTGTAAACATACTGAATTATAATTGGATGCATTTTACCGCCGTATCATACTGTGCTACGATTGGTTAAGACCACCCAGTTGGTTAGGTGATGGCCAGTTGATCCTGTAGTACTGCATTTTATTACTTTGTACAAAGTGTGCAAAACAAGACATGGATTACCTGCTGTCCACTGTTATATTGATAATTATGAAAATACAGGCTTTATTTTTCCTCAGTAGCTTATTATTAACCACAATGAGTCATACTATATCTGTCAGATCTCTCTGTGTGAACATACCTGTGGTCTCTTTTAAAGCTGTGTTATGTCACTTTTTGGACGACCCAACAAAATTCACATAGAAATGTGAGTTATAGATCTGTCCCTCTCATTGAAAGCAAGTCTAATAAGCGATAGATTTGTTCTCTGTGTGGTATTTCTATGCTCCCCATTTTTAAGTTTAGTTTTTTGAGTCTTGTACTTTCGGTTTTGTACACCAGCTGAAAATACAATCTTTTTGGTTATGGAAAATATATTTCATAGCGGTTTAGATGGTACGATGATTCTCTACACTGTAACTTGCTTTTTTTTTGTCACATAAACTGAAATTAGACAAACTATTAACATTTTAGCAACCAGGAAAGGGCGGAACGATTTCTGCATAGTGAATCTTTATTATAGCCCTACTGTGGCTTTCCTGTGTGGTTGGAAGGTATAATCGAGTTGTGTGCCATTGTGTGGTAGGCCTACAGTAAAGTTGTATATGATGCTATCGTGTTGTTACCTCTACTGTCCTCTCATTGATACTGGGAAGTCTGATGCTCCTTGCCACTAATTGACATTCAGAATGTCATTGATTGTCAGTTAAACTGAGACCATTTTGGATATACTCAGTTCCTCAGTGATGATTATGAAGTCTGAAAGTCTTTAGGTTTGTGATAAGTTCCCCCATGGTATGATGAGGTGGTCCTATTTAGTCTGAGACAGGATGCAGCACTGAATAAGTACAGGTGGAGTTGAATCTCAGTTCCCTAGAACCTGTAGTCCCATTGTTTTATGCTAATTGAGTTCCAACTCTTCAGGATGTGAAATGTGTTTTGTCCTTTTTTTTATCTCTCTGTGTGTATCCCCCTTCTATTAGTCATGAACATGTCACTGTCACTGGTACCAAGGGGACATTCTGATGAAGGGGAAAATCTCCTTCACCTGTCTGCAATCTGTAATCACCTCTCATCTTAGTAAAACATATTTTTTTCCACCACCTAGGACCCAGCTAAAGAAAGTTTAAGGCCTATCCATGTAACCATTATTGCAATCTGTGTGTGTGTGTGTGTGTGTGTGTGTGTGTGTGTGTGTGTGTGTGTGTGTGTGACTTGATATAGAGGTGATGGGTGATCTTATGGGGACCTATTGGTCAGGCAGTGACTTAGTTTATTTGAATTCTTTGCAGGTCATGATTCTGATTGTTTCCCAGAGATTAGAGTGGCACGGAACACAGTATTGAGAGCTTCACTTGGGAAACAATTGAAGATTAACTGTTCTATTGCTTTCTGTTCCAACTCACCACCACCACCATCACTATGGTGTAAGGTTGATGAATCAAACAACTGCAATACTGTCAACACAACAACTCTCATTCAAACACAGTGGACCAGTTTGAAAAACACTACAGGGATCTCATTTCTGGTCTTCACCAGCATTTCCATATACGATGTAGGTCTGTACAGGTGTGCATTAAATGAAGCCTCTGTGAGTCATTCTATCAATGTTACTCTCTCAGGTAAGCAATTTCTTTAGTTTGAAATACACATCAAACAATAACAATATTATATTAGCAATAGCCTCCCTGACCGGGTCCCAATTTGTATACATTTCAGAGAGTGTTGAGGACACCACATATGTGCATCAGAAGAATGAAACAACCAGTAAGAGGAGATTTTGACTCTTCATAGCTTAGCATGCATTGCACACAGGGCATAAAGGTGCTGCAGTATGAATGTACATCAAGGCACACCACAACACAATGCTATGTCACACCTAGCTCTGAAACACTGTGGTAACCAGTAACACCCTAACAGTTAAAACTAGTAACCTAGTATCCATGTTGAGTCAAACCTCCTATTCAGGAGCATCATTTTGATTTAAAATATGTGTGTCTGCATGTGTGTAATTAGGCAGAATTATTTTGCTGTTGAAAACGAATTTCCTGCATTTGTATACTTTTTGGCCTATAGCTTTTATGAATTCAAATGTGGGGTGGGAGGACATTTCTTCCCTGTTCATAGTGGAAATTAGGCCTCTTTCTCTTATAGACAGTACAGCGAGTCAGAGTGACAGCTTCCTGGAGTGGGTGTGGCCTTATGTTTACTCCTCGGCTGGGATTGTGGTGTTTGTCATCGTGGTGATAACCATATCCATGCTCTCATTGCGTGGTTGTAAAGGTAAGATGCTCACAATTACCATAGTACATTAATACAGACTAATGATGACTATAGCACATTAACACAGACTAATGATGACTATAGCACATTAACACAGACTAATGATGACTATAGCACATTAACACAGACTAATGATGACCATAGTACATTAATACAGACTAATGATGACTATAGCACATTAACACAGACTAATGATGACCATAGTACATTAATACAGACTAATGATGACTATAGCACATTAATACAGACTAATGATGACCATATCACATTAATACAGACTAATGATGACTATAGCACATTAATACAGACTAATGATGACTATAGTACATTAATACAGACTGATGATGACTATAGTACATTAATACAGACTAATGATGACCATAGTACATTAATACAGACTAATGATGACCATATCACATTAATACAGACTGATGATGACCATAGTACATTAATACAGACTAATGATGACCATATCACATTAAATCAAATCAAATTGTATTTGTCACATACACATGGTTAGCAGATGTTAATGCGAGTGTAGCGAAATGCTTGTGCTTCTAGTTCCGACAATGCAGTGATAACCAACAAGTAATCTAACTAACAATTCCAAAACTACTGTCTTATACACAGTGTAAGGGGATAAGGAATATGTACATAAGGATATATGAATGAGTGATGGTACAGAGCAGCATACAGTAGATGGTATCGAGTACAGTATATACATATGAGATGAGTGTGTAGACAAAGTAAACAAAGTGGCATAGTTAAAGTGGCTAGTGATACATGTATTACATAAGGATGCAGTCGATGATGTAGAGTACAGTATATACATATGCATATGAGATGAATAATGTAGGGTAAGTAACATTATATAAGGTAGCATTGTTTAAAGTGGCTAGTGATATATTTACATCATTTCCCAACAATTCCCATTATTTAAAGTGGCTGGAGTTGGGTCAGTGTCAATGACAGTGTGTTGGCAGCAGCCACTCAATGTTAGGGGTGGCTGTTTAACAGTCTGATGGCCTTGAGATAGAAGCTGTTTTTCAGTCTCTCGGTCCCAGCTTTGATGCACCTGTACTGACCTCGCCTTCTGGATGATAGCGGGGTGAACAGTCAGTGGTTCGGGTGGTTGATGTCCTTGATGATCTTTATGGCCTTCCTGTAACATCGGGTGGTGTAGGTGTCCTGGAGGGCAGGTAGTTTGCCCCCGGTGATGCGTTGTGCAGTCCTCACTACCCTCTGGAGAGCCTTACGGTTGAGGGCGGAGCAGTTGCCGTACCAGGCGGTGATACAGCCCGCCAGGATGCTCTCGATTGTGCATCTGTAGAAGTTTGTGAGTGCTTTTGGTGACAAGCCGAATTTCTTCAGCCTCCTGAGGTTGAAGAGGCGCTGCTGCGCCTTCTTCACGACGCTGTCAGTGTGAGTGGACCAATTCAGTTTGTCTGTGATGTGTATGCCGAGGAACTTAACTTGCTACCCTCTCCACTACTGTTCCATCGATGTGGATAGGGGGGTGTTCCCTCTGCTGTTTCCTGAAGTCCACAATCATCTCCTTAGTTTTGTTGACGTTGAGTGTGAGGTTATTTTCTTGACACCACACTCCGAGGGCCCTCACCTCCTCCCTGTAGGCCGTCTCGTTGTTGTTGGTAATCAAGCCTACCACTGTTGTGTCGTCCGCAAACTTGATGATTGAGTTGGAGGCGTGCGTGGCCACGCAGTCGTGGGTGAACAGGGAGTACAGGAGAGGGCTCAGATCGCACCCTTGTGGGGCCCCCGTGTTGAGGATCAGCGGGGAGGAGATGTTGTTGCCTACCCTCACTACAGACTAATGATGACCATATCACATTAATACAGACTGATGATGACCATATCACATTAATACAGACTAATGATGACCATAGTACATTAATACAGACTAATGATGACCATAGTACATTAATACAGACTAATGATGACCATAGCACATGGGGCGGCAGGGTAGCCTAGTGGTTAGAGCGTTGGACTCGTAACAGTGGGTTGCAAGTTCATACCCCCGAGCTGACAAGGTAGAAATCTGTCATTCTGCCCCTGAACAGGCAGTTAACCCACTGTTCCTAGGCCGTCATTGAAAATAAGAATTTGTTCTTAACTGACTTGCCTAGTTAAATAAAGGTAAAATAAAATAAATAAATACAGACTAATGATGACCATAGTACATTAGTACAGACTAATGATGACCATAGCACATTAACACAGACTAATGATGGCCATAGTACATTAACACAGACTAATGATGGCCATAGCACATTAACACAGACTAATAATGACCATAGCACATTAACACAGACTAATGATGACCCTATCACATTAATACAGACATTTATATCTGGGACATCTAATTTCAATGTTTTGTTCATGATTCCCTTGAAATTGCAGGTGCCTGTCCGGCCAGGAAGTCAAGGAAAGAGGACCAAACAGAGAACCAGGTCAAACAGATATACACTACACATCTTCCTTTCATTGAGTCCTGTATTAGTACTATTAGTACAGATTCTGGATGGTCTTTAATGTGTTTACAGTATGTAACATGGTGGAGTCTTTTGGTGCACTCCTTGTCTGTCAGTCCCAGGTGTTATGTCTGACTGATTCAATTCTATGACAGGCTAGTTTATCAAATCGATTACCTAACGTTGGATTAAGTGTATGAATTAAACCATGCAACAATTAACTCGTTAATAACCTGGGGCACCACGGAAGAGTGTTTATAGAGTTGCTCTTTTCCGAATAAACTCTTAAAGATCTGAAGATCTTTTATAATCAATAGCAGTCAATTATTAATCGTCACCTTATTTAGTCTCATCTTAACGTCGTAAAATTCTTGGTTATCTGCACGAACCCTGGCTAACAAGTTGAATCAGCAATACAAAATGTGGCTTAATTATTATTTACTAAATACCTAAATAATCACACAGAATTACATATACACAGGATAGATCATACATTGATTACTAATCATGTCATAAAAGCAAAAGTCCCTAGCGGATGAAACCGATATGACGGCTGGTTACCCAAAGAAAGGGGGTTGGGTTTGAATGAAAGAGCGGGATAACTGAGTGACAAAGGGGATTGGGACCTTGAGAAGCTATGCTACCGTAAATATAGAATCTTATGCATTCTAATAATCATCCATTTGGAAATTGAAAATGCAAGATATATATTTACACTGAACCATTCGATAGATGGTTTGAAGATGGAAGACTGGTTTGCCCAGCAGATATCGCCATTGTCCTTTGAAGAATCTTTCTGGTCGTAGTGTTGTAGAGCGGATACGTTGAAGTAGCCTGTCGTTCTCAGGAGATCGTCTGCCCTTTCCTAGGCCGCGTACGTTTACAGCTGCAGCTGATAAGTTGATGTACAGAATTTCTTACTTATTCTATAGTGAATAGGAGTTCAAAGTTCATACCAAGTTGCCATAATCAGCTCGTGCTGTATTCTGGCTGGTCTTGTCGAAATTCCTCCTTCCAGCGTGGTGATCGTCACCTCCACATGATCTTGTCATGTAAATTTCATTATGTAGAGTGAATATTCAGCCATTCGCAACCACAGCTCACACTGGGGTTTGCTTAGTCTGACATGAATTAGGTCACGGGGGCTTTATACTGGGGAAGAGAAGGGCGTGTTTCATCCCTCTCCAACCAATGTCTGTTCACTTAAGCGTGGCCACTGAGTGAGAATAAAATTACTTGAAAACAATTATCTCATTTAGAAGGCTAAAATTACATTTAATATTCTCACACACAGTTTCGTATTTAAACATTTAAATTGCACAACAATTCCATGTGAATCTAATGTCTAGACTAGAATGTGTATACTTTCAAGATACAATTTATGTTGTCCTGTCATCAGTAATAATGTCCCAGACAACAACTGATCTGACATCATGGTCTTTAAGTACTTTCAACTGGTTGGATTACAGAAATATTGTTAAATTCCCCAACCTTTTGATGTTACCATACTCTCTCTACGTTAACAAAGTGCTTTCCAAGAGTCCATTCTGTAGAAGGGAGAGAAAGGGGGGAAAGGTATTTATGAGTGGGTCATAAACCTCACCCAACAGGGCAACGTCATGACACAGGCGTGGCCCACTATAATCAAGGGTGGGGGTTGCAAATACACAGAGTATTAAAGTAACTTACTTGTTGTTGCAGTATATGGCTATACCAATGACCCAGCAAGCATTCCCACGACCCAACCCACAATCCCACCACAGAGGAAGCATCCGATCCCACCAATCCCAGGACCGGCTCCAAGCCCAGCCCCGGCCCCAAGCCCAGGCACAAGCCCAGCCCACCCCACCGCCGGACTGTATCTATGACAACGCACCTGCCAGGGGCCCACGTCGCACTCATCCGGCACCCGGCCAAGCTGCAGCCAATCAGGTAGCTGTCCCGGTGGACACGGACAATACCTATAGCAACGGAAAGGAGAAAGAGGAAGAGGGTGATATCATGTACGCAGCGCTAAACCATCAGGTAAAGCCTGGAGCCGCTGCGCGCCCTGCACAGCCTCGGGTAGAGGGCTCAGAGTACGCAGCCATACGAGTGTCCTGAGCCCTGGAACCAGGAAGTAAAACTCCTCTTCCCAGAGGGCCACAGTCCGACTGGTCTTTGTTTCTCCCTGATTACAAGAAGGGGGTCGCTGCGTCCCAAAATGGCGACCGGAGTATGGGCGAGTGGGTGTGTCAAAAGGGAAATAGTGGGTGTGTGGAAAGGAATGGGTGTGTGTCAAATCGTCTGCTATAGGTTAGACGGTTTTGATTGAGCTGTATTTTTTTCTCTTCCGTTTCTTGCCACTCAACCAGACTGTGACACACAACTAGGTGCTATCATCAACCAAAAAGGGTTATTTGTCTGTCCTCATAAGAGAACCCTT
This sequence comes from Oncorhynchus keta, assembly GCF_023373465.1. Classification (NCBI taxonomy): domain Eukaryota; kingdom Metazoa; phylum Chordata; class Actinopteri; order Salmoniformes; family Salmonidae; genus Oncorhynchus; species Oncorhynchus keta. The sequence goes on from NW_026289522.1 coordinate 299,530, forward strand.
TGAAGAACCCCCTTTGGTTCCAGGTAGAACCCTTCTGGGTTCCATGAAGAACCCTTTCCACAGAGGGGTCTGCATGGAATCCAAAAGAGTTCTACCTAGAACCAAAAAGGGTACTCCTATGGGGACAGCCGTAAAACCCTTTTGGAACCCTTTTTTGTATGAGTGTACCTCACATTGAGCTACCATACTGCGAGAGTTGGGACATCTGTTTTTAAGCCAGAGGATGAGTCTGAGTGTTAGAATTACATGAATAATTGTACATTTTCCGGTTTAAAACTGAAGATTGTTTATTTGGGCGGCAGCTAGCCTTGCGTTGGGTCAGTAACCGAAAGGTTGCTAGATCAAATCCCAGAGCTGACAAGGTCAAAATCTGTTGTTCTGCCCCTGAACAAGGCAGTTAACCCACTGTTCCTAGGCGATCATTGTAAATAAGAATGCGTTCTTAACTGACTTGCCTAGTTAAATAAATATTAAATAAAACATTTGAAGTATTGATGATGGGTGTACTGTTGCTTTATGGGTTGTACGCATGTTCCTACTGTGAATGTCACCCTGATATATTACTGTGACTGTCACACTGATATATTACTGTGACTGTCACTCTGATATATTACTGTGACTGTCACACTGATATATTACTGTGACTGTCAACCTGATATATTACTGTGACTGTCACTGATATATTACTGTGACTGTCACCCTGATATATTACTGTGACTGTCACCCTGATATATTACTGTGACTGTCACCCTGATATATTACTGTGACTCACTCTGATATATTACTGTGACTGTCACCCTGATATATTACTGTGACTCACTCTGATATATTACTGTGACTGTCACCATGATGTATTACTGTGACTGTCACCCTGATATATTACTGTGACTCACCCTGATATATTACTGTGACTCACCCTGATATATTACTGTGACTCACCCTGATATATTATTGTGACTGTCACTCTGATATATTACTGTGACTGTCACCCTGATATATTACTGTGACTGTCACCCTGATATATTACTGTGACTGTCACCCTGATATATTACTGTGACTGTCACTCTGATATATTACTGTGACTGTCACTCTGATATATTACTGACTGTCACCCTGATATATTACTGTGACTGTCACCCTGATATATTACTGTGACTGTCACCCTGATATATTACTGTGACTGTCACTCTGATATATTACTGTGACTGTCACCCTGATATATTACTGTGACTGTCACCCTGATATATTACTGTGACTGTCACCCTGATATATTACTGTGACTGTCACCCTGATATATTACTGTGACTGTCACCCTGATATATTACTGTGACTGTCACTCTGATATATTACTGTGACTGTCACTCTGATATATTACTGTGACTGTCACCCTGATATATTACTGTGACTGTCACCCTGATATATTACTGTGACTGTCACTCTGATATTGGCTACTAGGTAGCTACTTCCCACACCGTTGCTGGACAGTAGTGCCTGTCATACGAGAGCGAACGGTACTGGGTCCCGGTGTTCTTGTTTTTCATGCGTGCCCTCCACATTGAGTAGTAGACTGTATGTACTGTATGTATCAAGATGGTTATCAATATTAGTTACTTCTTGTGTAGGCTGCTGCCCTCTTTTAAATAAAATAATTTCAGAGAAAACATTGCCACGTTAGCTGCCGCCTGCAACATGACCACGATACCAGTGGCAATCGGTGCCATTTAAGATTCTTATTATTTTAACCTTTATTTAACCTGGCAAGTCAGTTAAGAACAAATTCTTATTTACAATGATGGCCTGCACCGGCCAAAACCGGACGACGCTGTGCCTATTGTGCACCTCCCTATGGGACTCCCAATCACCTCCAGTTGTGATACAGCCTGGAATTGAACCAGGGTGTCTGTGGTGACGCCAAAAGCACGGAGATGCAGTGCCTTAGACCGCTGCGCCACTCGGGAGGGATGAGGATGGCCTTATTTCTGTTACAGCTTATTGGATGACTGTCATTCATATTCCATTCACCCAGTTCAATGTAACATCGATAGGTTTAGGCTACTACATGATAGTCAAATACTCATCATGAGGTTTCCTCAACCTAGACTATGAATGAAAGCTACACCATGGTGCTGTTTAGGCTACTGTAGACCAACACTGCAAAACAGTGTGTTTTAATCAATTATTTGGTGACTTGAATACATTTAGTCTAGTTTTATCTAAAAAGGCTTACTTCTTAATATTTTGCTATTTAAATTTTTATGAAATTCACTGAGGAAGATGTTCCTTCCTCCTCTGAGGAGCCTCCACTGCATGATACCCAGTAGGAAGGACTTCGGCAGGCATGTCGATACAACCCCGGTGCACTGGTCCGGCTTATCGACTCTTCTTGTAGCCCAATCAGCCACGTAAAACGGTATTCAGTAGCAATAAATCTGCCCAATTAGCTAATAATCCATACACCCACTCTCCCATACTTCGGTCGCCATATTGGGCTGCAGACACCCCTTCTTGGTATTACAGAAATAGATCAGCTGGCTGCATCGAACTTTGAACTTCCACCAATGATAATGTCAGTTTTAACTATGGCCTTTTGGGTACAACTTTCTTACAGAGGTTGATTTTTGAGGCCTACATGAAATATTCCACTGCACTGTAATTAGGTGGAAACCAGTTGACTGTGAATGTAACTGTGATTGATTGTTTTGTTTAATGCAGTTTTCTGTGATTTGCGTGTTTCCTATTTAAACAAATAATCAGATTTGATTTACTATAATATAATTTTCACTGCAATATTACTCTTCTCCATTCCTTACTGTAATCAACCAGTTTCAGTGAAATCACTGTGAGTGATGACAGTCCCCTGGCCTTGGGTTTAGTTGAGGTGTTACTGTCGTTGTGCAGGGTGTTTTGCAGTTTACCTCTTGTGCTGGGATGTGATTAGGAGGTTTCCTGTGCTACACAAACCAAAACCCCCACATGCTGCAGCACACGGTTACATATCCTGTGATGCAGTGAGAAGCTTTCTGTGTGTGTGTGTGTGTGTTCATGCCTGATCTACTGTTCCTGTGTGTGTGCATGTGTTATCCCAGCTAGCACATAATGTTCTGAGAACCATATATTTCTTAGACCTTGGTGAGAGTATGTTTGTCCAATGTTCTGGGAATGGTGCAGGATACCCAGCTAGCACATAATGTTCTAAGAACTTCAGCATAATGTTTTCTGCAGGTTTCCTCATGTTTCTATTTAAAGGAAAAATCCCCCCAAAACCACTCATTCCTATAATTTACAGTGTTGCATAACACTAATATGTGAGAACAATATTTTTGGTGAAATGTTATTTTATTTTGTCATTGTAATAAGGTTGGTAGCAACGTGAAAATCATTGTGGAAATCTGTTGTAGCTCAAGACGACTAAAAAACCCACAATGCAATGCTCTCTCTATGGGCTTGCTGGCCAGTAGCTAGCTAGCAAACATAGCTACACACAATACTACCAAAGTCAATATCAGCATGTGAAAAAGGTAGTTAGCTTTATAATTGCCTAAACAAAATGCAATATCAATTTAGGAGTCTACAGTCTCACCATGTTTAACCTGCAGATTGATGTGCCTCACAGAGTGGAGTCTGACATTCACAACGACACCATGCAATGCACCCTGGACTGAAGAGGCAGACAAATAGGAGAAATGTGTTAGACCCTCTGTTCACACATTTCTCGAGGTAGGAATATCGCAAAAATATGATCAATGGCTCATTGGAGAGAAGACTACCTTCCGTGTTACGACATCGGCCAGTATTAGAATCTGATGTGTATGACAGACCTTTTAACGATCTAAAAGTCATATTCCTACTAACTTCCAGAGACCCTTTAACACAATGCTACATCATACTGGCAGAAGTTCTGCCTGCTTGAACCGCAATAACTCAGATGCACATGAAATGACCCAGGGCATCACTCAATGATCGATGATAGAGCATCACTCAGAGATACACCAAAACAATAGAACATTCAAAATGGGTGAATCTTTACTTTAAAGTCATGTTCTCAGAACACGAAGAAAACTTTCCATAAAAAGCACAAGCAAACATTAGTTAGATTCTAAGAATGTTATTTAAAAACATATACATTCCATTCTCAACATCAACAAAACTCTCTCTGTACTCTCTTGTTAGGTGTGTTCAGGTGTGTTCAGGTGTGTTCAGGTGTGTTGACCGTGATGGGTACTTGTTTCCTTTGAAATGGGGTTTGTTTGAATAGACCAAAATGAACGGTTTTGTGAACGCTAGCTCCATCTTGGTGACACAGTGGACTAATTCCAAAACATTCAGGGAACCATAGTAAACGTTCTCAGAACCTCCCTGCAAACTAAAAATGGACATTCCCAGAAAGTGTTTTACTGGTCAGGAAATGTATGGCTTCCTTCGCAGAAGAAATGGGAAACAAGAAACGTACGTTCCCCCGACTTCCAAGTAACCACATTTAGTAGATGTGAGGGTTTATATGCTTGCATGAGTGTGTGCTTTACTATATGTGATTGTGATCTCCTAACCATCACAAAGACGCAGGGCCTTGAACAGGAAACACAGGGCTGACCACAGTGTCGTGAAGAACACCTGACATGGTGGGATTGAGACTGTGTTGTTTCAGCTCAGGTGTCAAACTCATTCCACGGACGGCCGAGTGTCTGCGGGTTTTGGTTCCTCCATTCTACTTCACTGTAAAAATAGAAAGCCTCATAACACTGTGCATGATTGTGTAACGAAACCATGAAAAATAGTGCAGCTAAACTGAGCTCTGGTGTTTGGAAGGTGTTTGAATGTAAACCCAATGAAAGTGTTTTAATAGAAATGAAGTACTTTGAAAGACCCAAAGTGGTTCATCAACATGACTTGACAGTGCATGTAAAAGGCAGCATCAAAACACACAAACTGTGTTTCTCAGACAATTAATAGTTTATAAATGCAAATGGTTTATAATCCTAAATATTGATTGATGATAAGGACCTATGGAGAATATTTTTGTATTAATATTGATACCTTTATTTTTTCCAATGCTTTATTTAGACAGATTAGAATCCGGAGGTGCAGTCAGATTGTACATTTTGTTGGAACTTTACCCACTCACCCACACACCCACTCACCCACACACCCACTCACCCACACACCCACTCACCCACACACCCACTCACCCACACACCCACTCACCCACACACCCACTCACCCACACACCCACTCACCCACTCACCCACACACCCACTCACCCACACAGCCACACACCCACTCACCCACACAGCCACACACCCACTCACCCCCACACAGCCACTCACCCACACAGCCACACACCCACTCACCCACACAGCCACTCACCCACTCACCCACACAGCCCCACCCACCCCACAGCCACACACCCACTCACAGCCACACAGCCACACACCCACTCACCCACCCAGCCACAGCCACTCACCCACACACCCACTCACCCACACACCCACTCACCCACACAGCCACACACCCACACAGCCACTCACCCACCAGCCACACAGCCACACAGCCACACAGCCACACAGCCACACAGCCACTCAACCACACAGCCACTCACCCACACAGCCACTCACCCACTCACCCACACAGCCACTCAGCCACTCACCCACTCACCCACACACCCACTCACCCACACAGCCACACAGCCACTCACCCACACACCCACTCACCCACACAGCCACTCACCCACTCACCCACTCAGCCACACAGCCACACAGCCACTCACTCACCCACTCACCCACACAGCCACACTGTAAGAAATAATTTGGGGGGGAATTGAAATTTAACCCCCCCCAAAATACATATACTTAATAAAAATGTATGCAAGTTGTGCAGAGCCCGAAGAAAGGGGTTCAATTCTCCACTCCAACCCTTCAATCTGTTTCTCCCACCTGTCTGTATCCTCTCTGTCATTTCATAACTGTCTCAATAAAAAGGGTAAATAGCTCAAAAATATATATATTTTTAAATGTATGCAATCATATAAATGATTTGTTCATTTCATTTTAACAAATTAATGTAAGAATAAATCCAACCTAACATGTTGCTCAAAATGTCAGTATCTTTCATGACTAAAACCAGAGAGAAAATGAGTGATTGAACTCAGTAGAAGTCTGGTTTTAATCACGTTGCATTTTCTATCATGTTTCTTTTTTTTGACTTTATGATTTTTTCACACAATGATTTATGCATGTTTGATGAAATCCCAGTATATTTCTGTATTAGTATTGAGCTTGTGCCATGAAGTGTAATGGATCATGATATCTAAACCATCAGGCTGATGTTCAATGAGGACAGCACCCATTCCCACATATTATTAATGGTGGAGATGATTAATGGTGGAGATGATTAATGGTGGAGATGATTAATGGTGGAGATGATTAATGGTGGAGATGATTAATGGTGGAGATGATTAATGGTGGAGATGATTCATGGTGGAGATGATTAATGGTGGAGATGATTAATGGTGGAGATGATTAATGGTGGAGATGATTAATGGTGGAGATGATTAATGGTGGAGATGATTAATGGTGGAGATGATTAATGGTGGAGATGATTAATGATTAATGGTGGAGATGATTAATGGTGGAGATGATTAATGGTGGAGATGATTAATGGTGGAGATGATTCATGGTGGAGATGATTAATGGTGGAGATGATTAATGGCGGAGATGATTAATGGCGGAGATGATTAATGGCGGAGATGATTAATGGCGGAGATGATTAATGGCGGAGATGATTAATGGCGGAGATGATTAATGGCGGAGATGATTAATGGCGGAGATGATTAATGGCGGAGATGATTAATGGCGGAGATGATTAATGGTGGAGATGATTAATGGAGATGATTAATGGTGGAGATGATTAATGGCGGAGATTGATTAATGGCGGAGATGATTAATGGTGGAGATGATTAATGGTGGAGATTATTAATGGTGGAGATTATTAATGGTGGAGGCAAGTGTAGAATCCCACATTTTTGCAGTTATGCAGTAACAACCTCCAGCAGTAACAACCTCCAGTTACTGCTGGTGATTTGGACACTGCTTGACAATGCCTGCCCAAAACGGTGTATAAAAGGCAAATGATCAAATACATCACAATGTTAAACATTAAGGCACTTCAGACAAAGGGATCTAATTCTGTACTAGACCGGATTCAAAACATCAGAATGGAGTTTAGAAACTTTAAATAGAGGAAATGACACCAAAAGAGAAGGGATCTAATTCTGTACTAAACAGGACTCGAAACACCAACCTGGTGTTTTCTACCTTTTCTGTGAGGGCTCCCAGTCTCTGGCAAGGTGTTGCACAGCACTTGATTAAGTGGTGTTACAACACACCGTGTCATGTTTCAAAATATCTCAGGATGATGTTTTTCAACACTCCAGCAAAGTTAAGGTTTCGTCTCCTTCAATTTGCTGGCCGCTCAGTTACCACAAGTTTTGGCATTACAAAGTACTTCATTTTAACAGTGTTGATTGATAAATGAAGGTCACTAATTAGTAAGGAACTCCCCTCACCTGCTTGTCTATGGCTTAATTGAAAGGAAAAAGCAAAAACCTGAAGACATGAGTTTGACACTCCTGCAGCACAGTATTGTAGATGAGGTGGACCCCAGGTGCACTGGTCATCTGACACCATGATCTTGAAAAACAGGAACCACTTAGCTGACTGGCATGTTTAGGCTGGTAATGGGACTTTATCTCTCAATATCATCATGCACATTTACGTAGACACTCTTGTCCAGAACGGCTTACAGTTGTGAGTGCAAACATTTAAAAAACTTTTTTTGTGCCCCGCTCTACCAACTGAGCTGCACGGAACACATACATGATAATGTTGTGAGGTCACTTGCACCATAAAGACTGTATTGGGAACACAGTTAACCCCACAAGGCCTCATACTCTGACAAGACTTGTTTCATTCCTGTTCTTTTTTCTCTTATAGCAACCTGACAATCTGTATTGTCTCCAGGTCTCTCTTGAAAAAATAGATATGTTTTATATCAACGAGAGTAACCTGGTTAAATAAAGGTTAAATAAGTGTTAATTCTTCCATGGTGCTGCTTCTATAAGACACTGTTCTCTCACTGAATGTACTGGAACAGAACAGCAATGATGATTGCCATTGACTGGCTATTTAAAATGAGACTTTTTATAAAATATGCAGTTTTTTTTACATGTATTATTCAATAAATGTATATTTTCTGAACGGTGAATGATGAACTGTCCGTGAATTAGGATGAATCTATGTATTATGTTTGGTTTAACTGCGTCTGAACTGCATATACAGTTAACCTGATTATTAAGCCTATATGTTTTAACCAAAACATCAGTGACATTTAAGACACTCAGAGAGGGAAGCACCTGTTCCCCTACAAGACCATGCTCCCCCATGCTCAACGTCTCAACGTCCCACTGAATCCAGGAAATGAGCCATTTCAGTTCAAAACAGTGATCCAAAACTTAGACCACGTGGTGCTTCTCTGGTCTCAACCACTTCAGTCCCGTGGTGTGAGGTGGACGTAGGTTGTTCCCGCCACCTGTCTGTGGTCTGTGAGGGGAACTAACTGTTGAAGCCTGACTCTGTGATAGCACGCTCCCCCCCACACACGGACAGACACGTGGATGGGGTTTTAGGTTGGGTTTCTGTAGAAGCACTTTGTGACATCTGCTGATGTAAAAAGGGCTTTATAAATACATGTGATTGACATATGCAAATCAAATAAAATCAAATGTATTTATATAGCCCTTCGTACATCAGCTGATATCGTGCTTCTACACCTGCATTGCTTGCTGTTTGGGGTTTTAGGTTGGGTTTCTGTACAGCACTTTGAGATATCAGCTGATGTATGAAGGGCTATATAAATACATTTGATTTGATATCTCAAAGTGCTGTACAGAAACCCAGCCTAAAACCCCAAACAGCAAGCAGTGCAGGTGTAGAAGCACCCACCAAGTGCTACACCTACAGCAACACCCAGACTGTGTGGCTGACCCCTGACCCTGAGGAGGGGAGGATGTGTAGAGCTACACCTACAGCAGACTGTGTGGCTGACCCCTGACACTGAGGAGGATGTGTAGACTTACACCGACAGTAGACTGTGTGTCTGACCTCTGACACTGAGGAGGATGTGTAGAAGTGAGAAAAACAATACCTGAAAAGATTTTGAGCAGAAAACTTGCCATTAACATTTATTTTTCATCACCCTCATCATAAGGCAATCAATAAAGTCTAGCAGGGGTGTGTGTGCGTGTGTGTGTGTGTGTTCGTCCTATACAAGCACCATGACAGGGGTAGGGGTGTCAGGGGGGACAACTTCCTCCTGTTATTCTCATGTCTCAATTCCCTGTTCTGCTCTCAGGAGGAAGTTGGATATTTCACATACTTCTACAGGTAAACGAGTATGTGTCTGAAGAATGTGCTTAACTGACATCAGAGGACCAAAATTAGAGATCTGAAAACTATATAACTACAGGTGGACCACCTTAAAGTTGCTTATATTAGAACCACCACTACAGAGTTAAAGGGTTAATTACCAGAAGATGATCTATAGTGCCCTCTAGTGGATATATAGTATATAGCGCACAATTAGCTAAACCTCCCACTGCTGTTACCTTGTTTCAGACTGATAATATTGTTATGAACGGGTTCAATCCAAAAGTATTTATCTAGTTTCAACATGAGACCATGATCTGCTGCTCGGTCTCAGGTTAAGAGGCAGGGTATGACCACTAAAATATGTAGGTCCCACATAAAACCTGGCATAACCTTTAAGGCATAATGAAGCCCTATAAATGCTTCATAAGTCAATGTGATGCTATATAAACGGGTAGAAAAAAGGTTATGCCACATTTGGTAAAGAACCAGACGTACAGTCAGATCTGTCACATGACCCTTTGTAGTGCTTATGAAGACTTTACCAATTTATGTCATGTTACGTCAACTCAAATGAAGAAAAAACACATTCAATATAATGATAAATGTCTTTGGTCTGACAGAGTTGGATATAATGATAAATGTCTTTGGTCTGACAGAGTTGGATATAATGATAAATGTCTTTGGTCTGACAGAGTTGGATATAATGATAAATGTCTTTGGTCTGACAGAGTTGGATATAATGATAAATGTCTTTGGTCTCACAGAGTTGGATATAATGATAAATGTCTTTGTTCTCACAGAGTTGGATATAATGATAAATGTCTTTGGTCTGACAGAGTTGGATATAATGATAAATGTCTTTGGTCTGACAGAGTTGGATATAATGATAAATGTCTTTGTTCTCACAGAGTTGGATATAATGATAAATGTCTTTGGTCTGACAGAGTTGGATATAATGATAAATGTCTTTGGTCTGACAGAGTTGGATATAATGATACATGTCTTTGGTCTCACAGAGTTGGACATAATGATAAATGTCTTTGTTCTCACAGAGTTGGATATAATGATAAATGTCTTTGGTCTGACAGAGTTGGATATAATGATAAATGTCTTTGTTCTGACAGAGTTGGATATAATGATAAATGTCTTTGTTCTGACAGAGTTGGATATAATGATAAATGTCTTTGTTCTCACAGAGTTGGATATAATGATAAATGTCTTTGTTCTCACAGAGTTGGATATAATGATAAATGTCTTTGTTCTCACAGAGTTGGATATAATGATAAATGTCTTTGGTCTGACAGAGTTGGATATAATGATAAATGTCTTTGGTCTGACAGAGTTGGATATAATGATAAATGTCTTTGTTCTCACAGAGTTGGATATAATGATAAATGTCTTTGTTCTCACAGAGTTGGATATAATGATAAATGTCTTTGTTCTCACAGAGTTGGATATAATGATAAATGTCTTTGTTCTCACAGAGTTGGATATAATGATAAATGTCTTTGTTCTCACAGAGTTGGATATAATGATACATGTCTTTGTTCTCACAGAGTTGGATATAATGATAAATGTCTTTGTTCTCACAGAGTTGGACATAATGATAAATGTCTTTGTTCTCACAGAGTTGGATATAATGATAAATGTCTTTGTTCTCACAGAGTTGGATATAATGATAAATGTCTTTGGTCTGACAGAGTTGGATATAATGATAAATGTCTTTGGTCTGACAGAGTTGGATATAATGATAAATGTCTTTGGTCTGACAGAGTTGGATATAATGATAAATGTCTTTGTTCTGACAGAGTTGGATATAATGATAAATGTCTTTGGTCTGACAGAGTTGGATATAATGATAAATGTCTTTGGTCTGACAGAGTTGGATATAATGATAAATGTCTTTGGTCTGACAGAGTTGGATATAATGATAAATGTCTTTGGTCTGACAGAGTTGGATATAATGATAAATGTCTTTGTTCTCACAGAGTTGGATATAATGATAAATGTCTTTGGTCTGACAGAGTTGGACATAATGATAAATGTCTTTGTTCTCACAGAGTTGGATATAATGATACATGTCTTTGTTCTCACAGAGTTGGATAGAATGATAAATGTCTTTGGTCTCACAGAGTTGTGGAATCAGGGGGACAAAGAGAAATCAGTGATGCCAAGTTCCAGAGTCAAGAGGTTCATTCATAGGTAACAGAGGGTTTCCTCCAGATAAGCCTTTGATTTACACTCCTAGATGAATGATTTGCTTTTAGAACTTTAATAATATTCAGAACATTCTCAATAATAAACGTTTGTTTGTACGGAACGGATTGTGTTCACTTTCCTGTCATTGTGAAGTGCTCCAGTTTCACCATGCAGTCAACAGAACTAACATACATATCTAGTATTACCATGTGTGGACTCTGGGGGGTTAGGGTTCCTTCGGAAAGTATTCAGACCCCTTGACTTTTTCCACTTTATATTACGTTACAGCTTAGTCCTAAAATTGAATTAAATATGTGTTTTTTCTCATCCATCTACACATAATAACCCATAACGACAAAGCAAAAATAGATATTTAGAATTCTTTGCAAATGTTTTACAAATAAAAAAACTTAAATATCACATTAACATAAGTATTCAGACCCTTTACTCAGTACTTTGGTGAAGCACTTTTGGCAGCGATGAGAGGATCAAGTCCTCTTGGGTATGACGCTACATGCTTGGCACACCTGTATTTGGGAAGTTTCTCCCATTCTTCTCGGCAGATCCTCTCCAGCTCTGTCAGGTTTGATGGTGAGCATCGCTGGACAGCTATTTTCAGGTCTCTTTAGAGATGTTCGATTGGGTTCAAATCCGGGCTCTGTCTGGGCCTCTCAAGGACATGCAGACACTTGTCCTGAATCCACTCCTGCATTCTCTTGGCTGTGTGCTTAGGGTCGTTGTCCTGTTGGAAGATAAAGCTTCGCCCCTGTCTGAGGTCCTGAGCGCTCTGGAGCAGGTTTCATCAAGGATCTCTCTGAACTTTGCTCCGTTCATCTTTGCCTCGATCCTGACTAGTCTCCCAGTCCCTGCCGTTGAAAAACATCCCCGCAGCATGGTGCTGCCACCACCATGTTTCACCTTAGAGATGGTGCCAGGTTTCCTCCAGACGTAACACTTGGCATTCAGGCCAAAGAGTTTAAACTTGGACCAGAGAATCTTGTTTCTCATGGTCTGAGACTCTTCAGGTTCCTTTTGGTAAACTCTAAGCGGACCATCATGTGCCTTTTACTGAGAAGTGGCTTCTGTCTGGCCACTCTACCATAAAGGCCTGATTGGTGGAGTGCTGTAGAGATGGTTGTCCTTCTGGAAGGTTCTCCCATCTCCACAGAGGAACTCTAGAGCTCTGTCAGAGTGACCATCAGGTTCTTGGTCACCTTGCTGACTAAGGACCTTCTCCCCGATTGCTCAGTTTGGCTGGGCAGCTCTAGGAAGAGCTGGCCACCCAACACTCGCATTAGTTGCATTATAACCATTCATAGATTTATTGGCGTTTGCATTTTGACAAAATATCCTATACAACTAAAGCAGACATTCCAACTGAGGCCAGTAGATCTGTGACTAGATCACACTGTTTAAACACTGTTCTGTTAGGATCACACTGTTTAAACACTGTTCTATTAAGACAGACCCGGACAAGACAGACCAAAACAGACCAAGACAGACCAAAACAAGACAAGACAGACAAGGCCGGACAGGCAAAGACAAGACAGGACAAGACAGACCAAGACAGGAAAGGGACAAGATAGACCAAGACAGGTCAAGTCAAGACATGACAGACATGCTGAAGAGAAGCAGGCAGGATGAGTGTGTGTGTGTGTGTTTATGTGTAGGCCCAGTTTCCCTGACTCATATGACTACCTGAAACTGGAGTGAGACTGGGTGTGTGTTTGCTTTGAGGCTATTTCAGAACTTTCACTGTGCCACAATAGTCACAGAACATTTAAGAGTAGATATGTTTAAAAAGCAGTGCCAGTCAGACTGTCCAAGAGAAACAGCATCGAGTTCAAACTGGGCACAAGAGGAGCAGACTGGATGGGCTTTCTGTTAGCTCACCTCCCACAATCTATTCTGACCATCTGTTTCCAAAGGGACTCCTGTGGTTAAACCCTGATGAATAATCTTCAAGAACAACACAACACTAATTCATACAGGTACACACACATGTAAACACACCTACACTCAAAAAGTATGTTGTGGCTCACAAAGCCCTTCAAAGTTGAAGCGTCTTCAAAAAGCATAGGTCTGATAAATCTGGCACCTAATGAAATAAGCCTGGCTGGTGCCACGCTTGTATCGTCTGCAGGATGCAAGGGGCACACAAACATCTCTGGAGTCAAAGCAAGACTTTCAGATCCTGGTACAAGGAGCACTTCCAATGGTGAGGTCCACTAATTATCATAAACACATAATACATACTTTAATACATACTGTTCCACTGGATGTCATAAGGTCAATGCACCAATTTGTAAGTCGCTCTGGATAAGAGCGTCTGCTAAATGACTTAAATGTAAATGTAAATGTTAAAAAGCATCATTTCTAAAGGCAACATAGTCATCTGCAACAATTCATTTGATAATGAAGATCAACAGAGTGAAATGAAGAGCATCTCTGGGTGGTTTAATTGTCCATGTAGGTCCTGTAATAGTGCATTACATACTGTACATAGAGCGCCTTCAGGAAGGATTCACACCCCTTGACTTAATCCACATTTTGTTGTGTTACAGCCTGAATTCAAAAAGGTATTAAATAGATTATTTCTCTCTGCTACATCTGCTCCTGCCGTCTACTTCTCATCCTGTCTCCCTAACCTGCTGCCACTTCCCCAGTGCTCTCTCCCTCTGCATGTGTGTGTGTGTGTGTGTGATTGTGTGAGTGGAGACAGGTGTGTTGGAGACGGAGCAGATCCCCACCAGCTGCAACATGTTCCATAATCAAGGCCTTTACAAATAATCAGCCCTGTCACTTCCACGCTGCTAGTTCGTAGCCTCTGCTCAGTCAGTCTGCGGTTTAAGCTGTTTGTTCCTGCATAGATCGTGTTATCCTCTTGTGCCTGGTTTTCCCTAGCCTGACTCTGCTTTCCGCTACAGTTCCGTCCGCTCTCACTCTGGTCCCTGTCTCCAGTCCCTCGTCAGTCCTGCTTACCCTGCCCCTACTCCCCTTGCCTCAGCCTCAGTTCCTGGTTCCCTGCTACCCGCCTGAGCTTTATTCAAGCTTTGTCAAGTTGGTGGTTGATCATTGCTAGACAGCCATTTTCAAGTCTTTGTGACGTGGTGAGGTTGGACCCAGGTGCAGAGAAGAGACCAGGAATCCGTGGTTAAGGATAAACATAATACTTTACTGAGAAACGGTAGTCACAGGATCACAGTAAACGTAGGTGATTAGATGTTGAAATGGTGCTGGATTAGTGGAGATAATTGTATGTGTGAGGAAAAGAGATGAGGTAGTCATTCAAAAATACATGCAACTTATTACGCGACTTGTTAAGCACATTTTTACTCCTGAACTTATTTTGACTTGCCATAACAAAGGGGTTGAATACTAAATTGACTAAAGACATTTCAGAGTTTCATTTTGAATTACTTTGTAATAGGCCAGTGACACAATCTCAATTGAATCCATTTTAAATTCCGACTGTAACACAACATGTGGAGAAAGACAACGGGTGAATAGTTTCTGAAGCCGCTGTAGATCTGTTCACCAGTAATCCTCAGGCAGCACTTAGAAACACACAGCTAAGCTCACTATTAGTGCTGTTTGACATTGCAACAGGAATATTCACAGTGACGTAAGGGACAGGGGCCTAAAAAGCTACCCTGATATACCCAACCTGACATCCAATGTCATAAGCATATTTCATTGACACAATCACGTCAACTTCCATCGTTGTCTAGACTATTTTGGGTAGGCTGATTTGGTGTGATGTTAAACTATAGGAAGATGCTGAAGAGTTTATTGCTAATAAACAGTAGTAGTTCATTTGTATACATACATCTGTTGTGAGGTTTACAGGCTGAAAAGTTGGAGGCCATTTTCCTGCTGTAATTACACCTTCAGTTCAAATGGTCAGATGGTAGGAATACACTTCAATAGGAAAGGCACGCGAGACAGACATTTTTCATTCCCTGTTGTAAATATGTAAGTTAAATATTGAGCATGAGAAATATATATGATATTGTTTGTATTCTAAATGTCATATAGCTAACTAATACATGGCAAATTGCATTTTAATACTGGAACTCCCATGAAGTCAACTTGTGTTTTTGAGTCATAAAATAAAGATATGTGTAACACCCCCCTTATAACAGCAGCAAAATCACACAAACAAATAACAGGAACTCCTACACAAAAAAGCAGCCTGGTCCTTAAACACACTGTAACTGTTAAACATCACAGTGTGTAATTAGACAGTTTTTGCGAACGTATAATTTAAAACCTACTTTTAAAGCACTTTCTATTAAGGGCCTTTGTCCTATACTTTTTTCTTCATCGAGTGGACCGGTTATAGCCTGATCCCAGATCTGTTGAGCCATTGACGTAACAATGACTATAGGAGTTGGCAAGTCATTACAAAATGATCTGGGACCAGACAAACTAAACTTCAAAGCCACATTTTGATAAGTGTCTTTATATCTACTGTTAATAGAAACATGGCTTTAGTGTTGTTGATGTTGTTGTCACTGGTGGGATGAAGGTTCATGTCCAGTTCACCCAGTGGGGCCTGGAGAAACAGCTGTTGGTGATGTGTAGTACTGTAGTGAGTTGTTCCTTCTAACAGACATGGGGCGTATGGAGCTGAGGAGCTGATAGGTCTAGCTGGATGACCAGAACTCTGGCTTCTCATCAAAACAGTCCTTCTTCCACCATTCCAGGTCAAATCTCAATCTGGATGGTGGGAGAGAGAGAGGGAGGGAGGAGGGGGGCAGAGAGAGGGGGGAGAGACACAGCGAGAGAGAGAGAGAGCGTGAGAGAGAGAGAGGAGGGGGGAGAGACACAGCGAGAGAGAGAGAGAGAGCGTGAGAGAGAGAGAGGAGGGGGGAGAGACACAGCGAGAGAGAGAGAGAGAGGGGAGAGAGACACAGCGAGAGGCACAGCGAGAGAGAGGAGGGGGGAGAGACACAGCGAGATAGAGAGAGACAATTAGACCAAACCAAATCATGAGAAAACAAAAAGATAATTACTTGACACATTGGAAAGAATTAACAAAAACTGAAAAAACTAGAATGCTATTTGGTCCTAAACAGAGAGTACACAGTGGCAGAATACCTGACCACTGTGACTGACCCAAACTTAAGGAAAGCTTTGACTATGTACAGACTCAGTGAGCATAGCCTTGCTATAGAGAAAGGCTGCTGTAGGCAGACATGGCTCTCAAGAGAAGACAGGCTTTGTGCTCACTGCTCACAAAATGAGGTGGAAACTAAGCTGCACTTCCTAACCTCCTGCCCAATGTATGACCATATTAGAGACACATATTTCCCTCAGATTACACAGATCCACAAATAATTAAAAAACAAACCCGATTTTGATAAACTCCCATATCTACTGGGTGAAATACCACAGTGTGACATCACATCAGCAAGATTTGTAACCTGTTGCCACAAGAAAAGGTCAACCAGTGAAGAACAAACACCATTGTAAATACAACCCATATTTATGTTGATTTATTTCCCCTTTTGTACTTTAACTATTTGCACATCGTTACAACTCTGTATATAAACATAATATGACATTTGAAATGTCTTTATTCTTTTGGAACTTCTGTGAGTGAAATGTTTACTGTTCATTTTTATTGTTTATTTCACTTTTGTATATTATCTACCTCACTTGCACTGGCAATGTTAACATATGTTCCCATGCCAATAAAGCTCCTTGAATTGAATTTAATTGAGAGAGGCGGGAGAGAGAGAGAGAGAGAGAGAGAGACAGAGAGTGAGAGAGAAAGAGAGTGAGAGAGACAGAGAGTGAGAGAGACAGAGAGTGAGAGAGACAGAGTGAGTGAGTGAGTGAGTGAGTGAGTGAGTGAGTGAGTGAGTGAGTGAGTGAGTGAGAGAGAGTAGAGGGGGGCAGAGAGAGAGATATTTAATTCCTCATCATATCCAAAAACGAGGTGTTATTGTGTTAGTTGTACCATCATCTACTCCACAGTTTCAACTCAAAACAACAGTCCCCTGTCAGTCAGTCACTCCCTCTTCCTGACCCTCTAATGTCCTCATTACACAAACAGGCAGCCAGCATCATGTGGAGACAGATCAGTCTGCCGCAGGGCGAGAAGTCTGGTGCAGGGCGAGATATCAACACCTTTGTCTTTGAGGCCTACATCGGAGTAGAGACTTCCTCTGGTTTGCTTAAGGAGCAGGACCAAACCTTGTCTTATTCTTCTTCCTGAAAGTGATTAAATCATGCAATGTTCCCTGCCAAAAACATCATAACATCCTGGCCAAGCGTTACACTCATCCAGACACATTATAGAGCAGTGGAGGCTGGAATGGAATCAAACAGTGGAGGCTGGAATGGAATCAAACAGTGGAGGCTGGAATGGAATCAAACAGTGGAGGCTGGAATGGAATCAAACAGTGGAGGCTGGGATAGCAACAAACAGTGGAGGCTGGGATGGAATCAAACAGTGGAGGCTGGAATGGAATCAAACAGTGGAGGCTGGAATGGAATCAAACAGTGGAGGCTGGAATGGAATCAAACAGTGGAGGCTGGAATGGAATCAAACAGTGGAGGCTGGGATAGCAACAAACAGTGGAGGCTGGGATGGAATCAAACAGTGGAGGCTGGAATGGAATCAAACAGTGGAGGCTGGAATGGAATCAAACAGTGGAGGCTGGAATGGAATCAAACAGTGGAGGCTGGAATGGAATCAAACAGTGGAGGCTGGAATGGAATCAAACAGTGGAGGCTGGAATGGAATCAAACAGTGGAGGCTGGAATGGAATCAAACAGTGGAGGCTGGGATGGAATCAAACAGTGGAGGCTGGAATGGAATCAAACAGTGGAGGCTGGAATGGAATCAAACAGTGGAGGCTGGGATAGCAACAAACAGTGGAGGCTGGGATAGCAACAAACAGTGGAGGCTGGGATGGAATCAAACAGTGGAGGCTGGGATGGAATCAAACAGTGGAGGCTGGGATAGCAACAAACAGTGGAGGCTGGGATAGCAACAAACAGTGGAGGCTGGGATGGAATCAAACAGTGGAGGCTGGGATGGAATCAAACAGTGGAGGCTGGGATAGCAACAAACAGTGGAGGCTGGGATGGAATCAAACAGTGGAGGCTGGGATGGAATCAAACAGTGGAGGCTGGAATGGAATCAAACAGTGGAGGCTGGGATGGAATCAAACAGTGGAGGCTGGAATGGAATCAAACAGTGGAGGCTGGGATGGAATCAAACAGTGGAGGCTGGAATGGAATCAAACAGTGGAGGCTGGGATGGAATCAAACAGTGGAGGCTGGAATGGAATCAAACAGTGGAGGCTGGGATAGCAACAAACAGTGGAGGCTGGGATGGAATCAAACAGTGGAGGCTGGGATGGAATCAAACAGTGGAGGCTGGGATAGCAACAAACAGTGGAGGCTGGGATAGCAACAAACACCTGGCAACCACGTGTTTGATGTATCGATACCATTACACTCATTTTGCTCCAATCATTACCCCGAGCCCGTCCTCCCCAATTAAGGTGCCACCAACCTCCTGTGTTATAGAGGGTGTCTACAGTACACGCATTCCACCCGTTTCCAGGAACAGAGGAAACCCCTTAACACATAACCAGCCCTGAAAGACCACATGCACACTTAGAACTCACCAACTACTTATCTGATAGAGTTCAGTGTGTCAAATCGGAGGGCCTGATGTCCTGACCTCTGGCAAACTCTATGGGGGTGCCACAGGGTTCAATTCTCGGGCCGACTCTTTTCTCTGTATACATCAATGATGTTGCTCTTGCTGCTGGTGATTCTTTGATCCACCTCTACACAGATGACACCATTCTGTATACCTCTGGCCCTTCTTTGGACACTGTGTTAACTAACCTCCAGGTGAGCTTCAATGCCATACAACTCTCCTTCCGTGGCCTCCAACTGCTCTTGAATGCAAGTAAAACTAAATGCATGCTCTTCAACCGATCGCTGCCCGCACCTGCCCGCCCGTCCAGCATCACTACTCTGGACGGTTCCGACTTAGAATATGTGGACAACTACAAATACCTAGGTGTCTGGTTAGACTGCAAACTATCCTTCCAGGCTCACATTAAACATCTCCAATCCAAAATTAAATCTAGAATCGGCTTCCTATTCCGCAACAAAGCATCTTTCACTCATGCTGCCAAACATACCCTTGTAAAACTGACTATCCTACCGATCCTCGACTTTGGCGATGTCATTTACACTCTACTCAACAAATTGGATGCAGTCTACCCCAGTGCCATCCGTTTTGTCACCAAAGCCCCATATACTACCCACCACTGAGACCTGTATGCTCTCGTTGGCTGGCCCTCGCTTCATACTCGTTGCCAAACCCACTGGCTCCAGGTCATCTACAAGTCTCTGCTAGGTAAAGCCCCGCCTTATCTCAGCTCACTGGTCCCCATAGCAGCACCCACCCGTAGCACGCGCTCCAGGAGGTATATCTCACTGGTCACCCCCAAAGCCAATTCTTCCTTCGGCCGCCTCTCCTTCCAGTTCTCTGCTGCCAATGACAGGAACGAACTGCAAAAATCACAGAAACTGGAGACTCATATCTCCCTCACTAACTTTAAGCACCAGCTGTCAGAGTAGCTCACAGATCACTGCACCTGTACATAGCCCATCTGTAAATAGCCCATCCAACTACCTCATCCCCCATACTGTTATTTATTTGATTTATTTTGCTCCTTTGCACCCCAGTATCTCTACTTGCACATTCATCTTCTGCACATTCTACCATTCCAGTGTTTAATTGCTATATTGTAATTACTTCACCACCATGGCCTATTTATTGCCGAACCTCTCTTAACCTACCTCATTTGCACATGCGGTATATAGATTTTTCTACTGTATTATTGACTGTATGTTTGTTTTACTCCATGTGTTGTTGTTTGTGTCGAACTGTTTTGCTTTATCTTGGCCAGGTCGCAGTTGTAAATGAGAACTTGTTCTCAACTAGCCTACCTGGTTAAATAAAGGTGAAATAAATAAATAATTAAAAGTAAAGCATGGCTGATATTCCATAGTAGTGTGGGATAGTCAGTGGTGGTTTATCAGTAAAAATAGGCATCAACTTTAAAAAAAACTTTCTTTGCCTTGAAAAGTAAATGAACATGTACAGGCAACCACCAGCAGGTGTCTCCTAACCATCCAATCAGAGGATCTCTAACCAGGTTGCCAGATTGGTGATAGATGACCATGCTTAACGGTCAAGATAACGTAAAGGTGATAAAACTGAAACTGTTATTTCCCTTCTTCTCTTAGACTGTTTCTGAAACTGTCTTCCCTACTTCCCCACAACCAATCAGAGTTTTGCCAACAGTGCCACACTCATGGCGAGGTAAGGTCGGTTGAGCATGTTTGTGTGCCGGACAGGATATGGTTACTCCCCGCACTTCCTCCTGTGTTGCAGATTAAAAGTGCCCCATGCAAACTTCCCCTTTCATCAAATAACAGAAGTTCTTATCTGGACTTGACTTTCTGCATGACTGGCTGAAGCTCATATCCTACAAGATACACATGAAGCTTTTTAACAGTATGTCTGCCGACCGGGTCTCCTGTGTGCCACGACTATGTTATCATACAAACGCTAACTCTGTGGAGACATAAATACAACTGCTGAATTTGACTGGAATACCTTCAGTTCTGGGTTGGGTTCTATTTCCCAGCTGTCATTGAAGCAAACAGACACCACTATGGCCCATTGATTTAGTAGAACCACAGTAGAACCACAGAAACCCACTTGTGGTTCCATGCTGCTCCCAGTCTCTCCCCACACGTCAATAATCTACTCCACCATCCAGACTAGCCACATCTCTGAGCTCCAAATGTTTTGGGACAGTGACAAATGTTTTGTTGTTTGGGATTTGAAATGACACAATGACTATGAGGTTAAAGTGCAGAATGTCAGCTTTCATTTGAGGGTATTTATCTATTTCTTTTGAACCATTACAGCACTTTTTGTACATAGTCCACCCATTTTAGGGGACCAAAAGTATTTGGACAAATTCACTTGTATTTAAGTAGTCAAAAGTGTAGTATTTGGTCCCATATTCCTAACACACAATGATTACATCAAACTCTGTGACTCTACAAACTTTTTTGGATGCACTTGCTGTTTGTTTTGGTTGTGTTTCAGATGATGCCAATAGAAATGAATGGTAAATAATGGATTGAGTCACTTTTATTGTAAATAAGGATAGATTGTTTCCTAACACTTCTACATTCATGTGGATGTTACCATGGTTACAGATCATCCTGAACGAATCGTGAATAATGATAGAGTGAGAAAGTTAGACACACAAATATCATATTTTCAAAATAGACAAAAGGTAATTGTCAAATATGAGATGATATTAGATCAATTAGAGAAGCCATCTCTCATTCCATCACAAGTGTTGGTGTAATTTCAGCTGCTGACATACAGTTGTTTGACCTATAATACAACACAGTGGGAGATAAATCTGAAATCAGAGATGCAGGTGCCTCTCTTGATACAACAACCTCACAGCAACGTCATAATCAAAACCATCTTCTGACCCCATCACGTGATTAATCACGGCACTCTGCACAATGCCATTGAGGGCACAGCAATGAGTGAGGGCCGGGCTAGCATGCGGCAGGAACAGTTTGAGAAAAAGAGAGGCGTTGTTAGCCACTGGGCAGTTTGTCAGATTTTGGGTTCTTTCTGCCCCCTCTTCCCTCCTCCTGGCCCCTTGTGTGAATCTGGCTCCAAGTAGCAGATTAGAGAAAGTCCTTTCTACTGAGAAACTAGCACTGGACAGCCAGCACAATCACTTGTTATTCTGGGGGGAGAGGAGAGGAGCACGAACCATAGACAACACTTAAAACAAACTGAATTAGTAAAAATATCTAAATTACCTCTGTGGTGTTTTTTGGCAGGGGTGACAGTGTGTCACCTCTAAGTTCTGTCTGCTAAATGACTTAAATGTAAATGTAAATCATAGCGAGTTACATTTACTCACACACATTCTATTTACCAATCGGAATATTTCTCATAATGACTTTATGAGAAACAGCTATGCAAAGTCAATTATTACCTCCACAGGTAATTGAAGGTAGTGCACTACTTCAGACCAGGACCCATAGGGCACTACTTCAGACCAGGACCCATAGGGCACTACTTCAGACCAGGACCCATAGGGCACTACTTCAGACCAGGACCCATAGGGCACTACTTCAGACCAGGACTCATAGGGCACTACTTCAGATCAGGACCCATAGGGCACTACTTTAGACCAGGACCCATAGGGCATAGTGCACTACTTTAGACCAGGACCCATAGGGCACTACTTTAGACCAGGACCCATAGGGCATAGTGAACTACTTCAGACCAGGACCCATAGGGCACTACTTCAGACCAGGACCCATAGGGCACTACTTCAGACCAGGACCCATAGGGCACTACTTCAGACCAGGACCCATAGTGCACTACTTCAGACCAGGACCCATAGGGAATTGGGTGCCATTTGGGACGCATCTGTGGTCTTGAATCCACATCATGATTCAGGGGGTGAACCAACAAGGACATGTCTATGTCTGCCCTCCAGGATGTTGATTTTGGAGCCTTTGCTGAAAGTCTGAGAAAAGTAACTCAACAGGAAAGAGGTTGGAGTATTTTGGAGTAGATGAGTACCAGTGAATCTGTCTCCTCAACACATCTACCCACATGGCAGAGGTCTTCCTCATCAGTTCCAGCCTTTCTTATCACGTAAGAACACAGCAATGAGGAAGAGCAACATCGTGATGAAAGCTCTGACCGACCAGTGAGTCAAGTCGGACACTTCCATCAGCTATGGAAACTAAAATAACGACTAAACCTACGCAGTACGCAAACCATGGACGGTCCGTTCAATGACCCTTGAACTTTACAAGAGTACAAAAGAGATCCGACGAACACGATCAACTTCTAAAACGTCTTGGCCTATCTGTAAGAATTGAGAAATCAAATTGTCCCTATTGCTAAATGCTACACCACTTCTAAGATATAGCCATGAGTCAACAGAGCCAACTCTCATGGACTGTGATTATAATTCCTCCAGAGCCAACTCTCATGGACTGTGATTATAATTCCTCCAGAGCCAACTCTCATGGACTGTGATTATAATTCCTCCAGAGCCAACTCTCATGGACTGTGATTATAATTCCTCCAGAGCCAACTCTCATGGACTGTGATTATAATTCCTCCCACAACCCTGCCTGGCTTATATTGACAGCTCAGTTCTCAGATTCAGCAGCAGTGTTCTGCAGACTACACCTCAGTTCCAGACTCAGCAGCAGTGTTCTGCAGACTACACCTCAGTTCCAGACTCAGCAGCAGTGTTCTGCAGACTACACCTCAGTTCCAGACTCAGCAGCAGTGTTCTGCAGACTACACCTCAGTTCCAGACTCAGCAGCAGTGTTCTGCAGACTACACCTCAGTTCCAGACTCAGCAGCAGTGTTCTGCAGACTACACCTCAGTTCCAGACTCAGCAGCAGTGTTCTGCAGACTACACCTCTTTCAGAATAAGTTGACGTACCGCTCACCCCTCCCACCACTGCTTATCATAGACCACACTAACCCCAGAGCCACTTCCCTCTCATTGGCTAAATCATATTATTATCACTAATGATATGGTTAGCGTAATGAGCCTCTTCAGTTTGAACATGTTTAGACGTAAACATGCTGAAGTGGCAGGAGGATTTCTCAGTAGGAAACTGAGTAATACTGTTGTGTTGAATTCCTTGAAGGAACTACCATGAAAGTACTCATACAATTTCCTTTTTAATGCCAGGTAAATACCAATGTAAACTAGTGCTGCCAGAAACTGTGCCCACAGGATTTCACAATCGGAAATGGAACAAAAAAAAATGGACCTTTCCTGAAATCTCTTTGACGGCAACTGTTGTCGGTAGCGTGATCTGTTCTGTTTCCTGCATCTACCTGGGAACTGGGAAGTCCTATTATTATCGCCATTTCACCCTACCCTGAAGAGGTCATGGGAAAAGGTGTCATAGGTCAAGGGTCAAGGGAGCGACGATGACAGAGGACTGGCGTATCCCCCTTCACTTTCCTGTGGACCTCCCACCTCCATGTTAAAATATCAAAGAGTTATCCTTTTCAGTCATGTTTCCTGACCTTTGTGATGTTGGTTTTGTGATTTAGGGGAATGGTAACTTTCCATCAGTGAACATTTTGAAGGTCATACTGTTGTGGTTTTTGTATCAAGCTTTGTGCCAGCTGTACTGAGTGTTCTTTAACAACACTGGTAGTTGCAGAAGTTTGAGATACTTATTACCAAAGAGATAAAACAATTTGTTTTATCAACTGTTATTACTACTCTCTACTAAGCCCCAGTGGAGATCCTGAGAGTCCACTGAAGTCACAGAGATATGATGACGAGGCCTTGACCCCATATCATAAATACTTTATTCATCTCAGGGGGGAAATTTGTTAAATTAAGGTTCTGTTTTTTGATTGACCCAAAACCGCCCCTCCCATGCTAACCAGTGGGAGTTGCAATCAAGATGGAGTCGCAATCAATGAAACATTTGAGCTGCCTTCTACATTGTGTTTATATGACATGGTCCAACCGTGCAAACTCATGGAGCAAGATGTTAACTTTTCACTCTGAGATTGACAATTGGCTTTTAGAGATCGTAGATCTCAGGGAAGGTGACGTCACATTCCAATGCCAACAAAAAGTCTCCTTTATATCTTGAACACATGAAACAACCACAGTAGGAGACAGATGACCCGGGTTATGAGAAGCACTCATAACTTGGCAAGCATAACCCGGTCAAACTGTGTCTGCTGTGTCAGCTCTGAAGAGGCTTGTTCCCAGGATTCAGAAGGACACTGGTATCATTAGCCTCACCATGGCAACAACACATCCATGGTGTTGGAGACGACACAAAAATAGCAGTAATGTCCTTTTTGTGACTGTTTACAAAACACCTAGGGAGTGTATTGAGTAGGACACAACATTTGAAACAATTCAGATGTAATTACAATGTATATTGAATGGACAGGGTCCTCTATTCTGAATGAGAGAATCGTGTCCACTCTATATGTTCAGGTTATATGTTATATGTTCCCACTAAATAAGCCCATGGAGTATCACCTCTTCGACCAGGAAAATGGACTCAAGGAGGATCAGAAGCTGATTGGCTACTCACCGTCTCGACACAGGAAGCACTTGCAGAGGCACACACACAGACAGCACAGGAGCAGGGCTGCCACACAGGATACTGAGATGATAGTAGTGAGGGCCGAACCAACTGCAACACACACACACCATGTTTACCAACAGACATATGACAACCCATGAGATGTGATTGGCGCTGGAGGGATGGCTGCCGTCTTATCGGCTCTCAACCAACCATGCAATTTCTTTTTCTTTTTTTCATGTTGTTCGTAACTTATTTTGTACATAATGTTGCTGCTACCGTCTCTTATGACCTAAAAGAGCTTCTGGACATCAGAACTTGGATTACTCACCTCAGAAGAGTTTTTCTTCAATGAGTCGGACAGGAGGGATATAATACAGACACGCAAACATGCCCAGATCCCCGTCATTGGCTGGAGAAGAAAACTGAGATTTCACGTAAAAAGATCAGGCGACGAGTGGCTAATCTGCCTTCGCCTTCTGCCTTTGCCTGCTAGCTAACGTTCAATCGCTGGAAAATAAATGAGACGAACTGAAAGCATGTATATCCTACCAACGGAACATTAAAAACTGTAATATCTTATGTTTCACAGAGTCATGGCTGAACGACGACATTAAGAACATACAGCTGGCGGGTTATACACTATCGTTGGGATAGAACAGCAGCCTCTGGTAAGACACTTGGCGGTGGCCTATGCTTATTTGCAAACAACAGCTGGTGCACGAAATCAAAGGAAGTCTTGAGGTTTTGCTCACCTGAGGTATCTCATGATAAGCTGTAGCCCACACTGTCTACCTAGAGATTCTAGACCACCTTTACTCCACACACAGAGATGCGTACAAAGCTCTCCCTTGCCCTCAATTTGGCAAATCTGACCGTATTTCTATCCTCCTGATTCCTACTTACAATCTGCAGATAGCACCAGTCACTCAGTCTATAAAGAAAGTGGTCAGATGAAGCAGATGCTAAACTACAGGACTGGTTTGCTACCACAGACTGAAATATGTTCCGCGATTCTTCCGATGGCATTGAGGAGTACACCACAGTCACTGGCTTCATCAATAAGTGCATTGAGGACGTGACGTCGTCCCCACAGTGACTGTACGTACGTACCCCAACCAGAAGCCATGGATTACAGGCAACATTCGCACTGGGCTAAAGGGTAGAGCTGCCGCTTTCAAGGAGCGGGACTCTAACCCGGAAGCTTCTAAGAAATCCCACTATGCCCTCTGACGAACCATCAAACAGGCAAAGCGTTAATACAGGACTTGGAACGAATCGTACTACACCGGCTTCAGCGCTCGTCGGATGTGGCAGGGCTTGCAAACCATTACAGACAACAAAGGGAAGCACAGGCCACCATAGTCCCATTGGCCAAGAACACTAAGGTAACCTGCCTAAATGACTACCGAACCATAGCACTCACGTCTGTAGCCATAAAATGCTTTGAAAGGCTGGCCATGGCTGACATCAACACCATTATCCGAGAACCCCAAGACCCACTCCAATTTGCATACCGCACCAACAGATCCGCAGATGATGCAATCTCTATTACACTCCACATTGCCCTCATACCTGGACAAAAGGAACACCTATGTGAGAATGTTATTCATTGACTACAGCTCAGCATTCAACACCATAGTGCCCTCAAAGCTCATCACTAAGCTAAGGACTCTGGGACTAAAAACCTCCCTCTGCAACTGGATCCTGGACTTCCTGACGGGCCACCCGCAGGTGGTAAGGGCAGGTAACAACACGTCCGCCACGCTGATCCTCAACACGGGGGCCCCTCAGGGGTGCATGCTCAGTCCCCTCCTGTACTCCCTGTTCACTCATGACTGCATGGCCAGGCACGACTCCATCATTACGTTTGCTGATGACACAACAGTGGTAGGCCTGATCACCGACAACGATAAGACCTAGAGACCTGACTGTGTTGTGCAAGGACAACAACCTCTCCCTCAACGTGATCAAGACAAAGGAGATGATTGTGGACTACAGGAAAAGGAGGACCAAGCACGCCCACATTCTCATCGACGGGGCAGGTTGGAGCAGGTTGAGAGTTTCAAGTTCCTTGGCATCCACATCAAGACCCAAGACAGTCGTGAAGAGGGCACAACAAAACCTATCCCCCCTCCCAGGAAACTGAAAAGATTTGGCATGGGTCCTCAGATCCTCAAAAAGTTTTACAGCTGCACCATCGAGGGCATCCTGACGGGTTGCATCACTGCCTGGTAGGGCAACTGTTCGGCCTCCAACCGCAAGGCACTACAGAGGGTAGTGTGTGCGGCCCAGTCCACCACTGGGGCCAAGCATACTGCCATCCAGGACCTCTATACCTGCCGGTATCAGAGGAAGGCCCTAAAAACCGTCAAAGACTCCAGCCACCCTAGTCATAGACTGTTCTCTCTGCTACTGCACGGCAAGCGGTACCGGAGCGCCAAGTCTAGGTCCAAGAGACTTCTAAACAGCTTCTACCCTCAAGCCACAAGACTCCTGAACAGCTAATCAAATGGCTACCCAGACTATTTGCATTGCCCCCCCTCTACACTGCTGCTACTCTCTGTTTTTATCTATGCATAGTCACTTTAATAACTCTACCTACATGTACATATTACCTCAATTATCTCGACACCGGTGCCCCCGCACATTGACACTGTACCGGTACCCCCTGTATATAGCCTCCACATTGACTCTGTACTGGTACCCTCTGTATATAGCCTCCACATTGACTCTGTACAGGTACCCCCTGTATGTAGCCTCCACATTGACTCTGTACAGGTACCCCCTGTAAATAGCCTCCACATTGACTCTGTACCAGTACCCCCTGTATATAGCCTCCACATTGACTCTGTACAGGTACCCTCTTTATATAGCCTCCACATTGACTCTGTACAGGTACCCTCTGTATATAGCCTCCACATTGACTCTGTACTGGTACCCTCTGTATATAGCCTCCACATTGACTCTGTACTGGTACCCTCTGTATATAGCCTCCACATTGACTCTGTACAGGTACCCCCTGTATGTAGCCTCCACATTGACTCTGTACAGGTACCCCCTGTAAATAGCCTCCACATTGACTCTGTACCAGTACCCCCTGTATATAGCCTCCACATTGACTCTGTACAGGTACCCTCTTTATATAGCCTCCACATTGACTCTGTACAGGTACCCTCTGTATATAGCCTCCACATTGACTCTGTACCGGTACCCCTGTATATAGCCTCCACATCGACTCTGTAACGGTACCCCTGTATATAGCCTCCACATCGACTCTGTACCGGTACCCCCTGTATATAGCCTCCACATTGACTCTGTACCGGTACCCCCTGTATGTAGCCTCCACATTGACTCTGTACTGGTATCCCCTGTATGTAGCCTCCACATTGACTCTGTACTGGTACCCCCTGTATAGAGCCTCCACATTGTCTCTGTACCGGTACCCCCTGTATGTAGCCTCCACATTGACTCTGTACCGGTACCCCCTGTATATAGCCTCCACATTGACTCTGTACCGGTACCCCCTGTATAGAGCCTCCACATTGTCTCTGTACCGGTACCCCCTGTATATAGCCTCCACATTGACTCTGTACCGGTACCCCCTGTATATAGCCTCCACATTGACTCTGTACCGGTACCCCCTGTATATAGCCTCCACATTGACTCTGTACCGGTACCCCCTGTATATAGCCTCCACATTGACTCTGTACCGGTACCCCCTGTATATAGCCTCCACATTGACTCTGTACCGGTACCCTCTGTATATTTAGCCCCTCTATTGTTATTTGCTTATGCTCTATAATTATTTGTTATTCTTATCTCTTACCTTTTTTTGTATTTTCTTAAAACTGCATTGTTGTTTAAGGGCTTGTAAGTAAGCATTTCACTGTAAGGTCTACAGCTGTTGTATCCGGCACATGTGACAAATAAAATTTGATAGCATATACCATTTAGCAGGCGCTTTTATCCAAAATGACTCACAGTACAGTGAGCGCATACATTTTGGTAAACAAATCTAACCCCCTGGGAATCGAAGCCAGGACCCTGGCGTTGCTAGCGTCATGACCAACTGAGCCAGACAGGACCACAATATTGACTTCAAGGACATTAAACTATGCCTCGTTTTGACCATAACTCATGATATGAGCTCCACAACAAGAGAGATAGACGTACTGTGGAAAAGGCTTGACGCTTATATTGGTTTTCCACTTCCTGGAAACTGGAGCACTTAATGGTCTATCAAACGAGCCATAATTGTACATAACTAGAATAGCAACTGAAGCTTTCCTAAGAATCACTCCCCCAAATGGATACAATCACAAAACTAGATCAGGACAGTGTTACAATACAGGATTTCAACACACAACTCTACACATGTTGAACCACAATGCAGACCTGGGTTCAAATAGTGGCCCCAAGTCCTGGGCTTGATTGACCTCGCCTGGCGGAATGGTACCAAAACAATAGTCCTAAAAGTGCAAACCCTGCCCATCGTACTCCATGTATGGCATTTGAAAGAAAAAAAATACTATGTGAACCCAGCACTGTAACATTGCGAGGGCTGTTAAGCAGACTTGTCTTCATAAGCAGAAAGAATCTGGGTGACACTTTATTAAAAAAAAAGTCTAATTAACATACCTTTAGTAGATCAATTATAAGACATGTATTAATGATTTACTGCTAATATATACATCTTTATTGAGCCAATGTGATTCTCTGAGCTGCTCACCATTGAGGTTGACGGACATGGGCGAGTCCAGGCCTCGGTGGTGCACCATGCATTTGACGGATTGGTCGTGGGGCAGGGCCTCCTGGAGGAGGAGGGTGCTGGTGACCAGGGTGGTGCCGTCCCCCTGGTCGTAGGACGAGGACACGGACGGCCCCAGCGTCCGGTTGTCCCCCTCCACATTCCATACCATCTGGGCTGCAGGACGGGCTGCGGCCGTGCAGTTGGCCTCGATGACCCCGCTGGAGGTCACGTGGGTGATCTCTGGGTTGGGCAGCACTGAGGGAGACATCACACACAATGGATGAGAGATCATGTTTATGGTGAATGACAGTATATACAGTGTAAGACTGTGGTTCTCAACTCCAGTCCTCCAGTGGTGTCTGACTGATGTTATCCTGTCTGGTGTGGTCTGACTGATGTTATCTTGTCTGGTGTGGTCTGACTGGTGTTATCCTGTCTGGTGTGGTCTGACTGATGTTATCCTGTCTGGTGTGGTCTGACTGATGTTATCCTGTCTGGTGTGGTCTGACTGGTGTTATCCTGTCTGGTGTGGTCTGACTGGTGTTATCCTGTCTGGTGTGGTCTGACTGATGTTATCCTGTCTGGTGTGGTCTGACTGGTGTTATCCTGTCTGATGTTATCCTGTCTGGTGTGGTCTGACTGATGTTATCCTGTCTGGTGTGGTCTGACTGGTGTTATCCTGTCTGGTGTGGTCTGACTGGTGTTATCCTGTCTGATGTTATCCTGTCTGGTGTGGTCTTGACTGATGTTATCCTGACTGGTGTTATCCTGTCTGGTGTTATCCTGTCTGGTGTAGTCAGACTGGTGTTATCCTGTCTGGTGTTATCCTGTCTGGTGTTATCCTGTCTGGTGTAGTCAGACTGGTGTTATCTTGTCTGATGTAGTCAGACTGGTGTTATCTTGTCTGATGTAGTCAGACTGGTGTTATCTTGTCTGATGTAGTCAGACTGGTGTTATCTTGTCTGATGTAGTCCGACTGGTGTTATCTTGTCTGATGTAGTCCGACTGGTGTTATCTTGTCTGATGTAGTCCGACTGGTGTTATCTTGTCTGATGTAGTCCGACTGGTGTTATCTTGTCTGATGTAGTCCGACTGGTGTTATCTTGTCTGATGTAGTCCGACTGGTGTTATCTTGTCTGATGTAGTCCGACTGGTGTTATCTTGTCTGATGTAGTCCGACTGGTGTTATCTTGTCTGATGTAGTCCGACTGGTGTTATCTTGTCTGATGTAGTCCGACTGGTGTTATCTTGTCTGATGTAGTCCGACTGGTGTTATCTTGTCTGATGTAGTCCGACTGGTGTTATCTTGTCTGGTGCACAACATGGAAACAGGACATGGCCTCCAACCCTCCAGTCTCCATCTGACACAATGAGACCTCACTATATCAGACTGGACAACATGGAAACAGAACATGGCCTCCAACCCTCCAGTCTCCATCTGACACAATGAGACCTCACTATATCAGACTGGACAACATGGAAACAGAACATGGCCTCCAACCCTCCAGTCTCCATCTGACACAATGAGACCTCACTATATCAGACTGGACAACATGGAAACAAGACGGATCGACAGATGGGCATCGGTGCCTGGGTTTACTGATGTTTTTACAGTGGACAAAAGCAGGGCTGTTCGGATGAGATTGGAGCAGAGGGACTCACACAGAGACATACTGATTAGAGCACCACACACACACACACAGAGGGCCTGTGTCTAGGGAAAACAGTGACCCAGTCATCCCTTGGGTCTCAGCCCATTTAAATCACCTCTTTCCTGTCTCCAGAATCATCACCCGTCTAACAACTTTATCACTCCCAAGTCCCAACACTCACATTCTGTAGTCAGTCCATAGACAGCCACACAACATCTAAGAGGACTGTAATCAGTCCATAGACAGCCACACAACATCTAAGAGGACTGTAATCAATCCATAGACAGCCACACAGCATCTAAGAGGACTGTAATCAGTCCATAGACAGCCACACAGCATCTAAGAGGACTGTAATCAGTCCATAGACAGCCACACAGCATCTAAGAGGACTGTAATCAGTCCGTACACAGCCACACAGCATCTAAGAGGACTGTAATCAGTCCATAGACAGCCACACAGCATCTAAGAGGACTGTAATCAGTCCATAGACAGCCACACAGCATCTAAGAGGACTGTAATCAGTCCATAGACAGCCACACAGCATCTAAGAGGACTGTAATCAGACCATAGACAGCCACACAGCATCTAAGAGGACTGTAATCAGTCCATAGACAGCCACACAGCATCTAAGAGGACTGTAATCAGTCCATAGACAGCCACACAGCATCTAAGAGGACTGTAATCAGTCCATAGACAGCCACACAGCATCTAAGAGGACTGTAATCAGTCCATAGACAGCCACACAGCATCTAAGAGGACTGTAATCAGTCCATAGACAGCCACACAGCATCTAAGAGGACTGTAATCAGTCCATACACAGCCACACAGCATCTAAGAGGACTGTAATCAGTCCATAGACAGCCACACAGCATCTAAGAGGACTGTAATCAGTCCATAGACAGCCACACAGCATCTAAGAGGACTGTAATCAGTCCATAGACAGCCACACAGCATCTAAGAGCCATTCTGTCAAAGTCAAATTCTATAACTTCCATTCCATAACTGTGAAATTACAATAGGCCATGTTGAGTCTCCAGTGTGAAATACTCATATCTATCTCAGTATGCCACCAAGGGGCAGAACATTTGTGGTTCTTATATGTCAGTGGGCAGAATGCACTAAAACAGCTCAACCCTGTTCCTGGAGAGACCCTCCTGTAGGTTTAAACTCCAACCCTGTTCCTGGAGGACCATCCTGTAGGTTTAAACTCCAACCCTGTTCCTGGAGAGACCCTCCTGTAGGTTTAAACTCCAACCCTGTTCCTGGAGAGATACCCTCCTCCAGGGTTGGAGTATAAACCTACAGGAGGGTCTCTCTCCAGGAACAGGGTTGGAGTATAAACCTACAGGAGGGTATCTCTCCGGGAACAGGGTTGGGCAGTCCTGAACTAAAGGGTAGCCTTCCACCCCTAAAGGGCCCTGGGTTTAGTAACTGTACAATAGTGTCTCCACAGCAGGTCTAAACAGTAGCATTGTGACCCATTCTGGCTCTTCCCATCGGCTACATAAAGCTCTTCCCTTTCCTGTGCTATATCTGGAAACACAACACACACACACACACACACACACACACACACACACACACACACACACAACACACACACACACACACACACACACACACACACACACACACACACACACACACACACACACACACACACACACACACACACACACACACGGAGAAGTGTATCATCTTATAATACGACTTCCTTCCTATCTACTATTCCTTCCAATCTACTATTAGAATGTCTACTATGACAACATCATCTGGGAAATCATCACATGTTTACAGTGTGATTACAGTGTGTTTACAGTGTGTTTACAGTGTGTTTACAGTGTGTTTACAGTGTGATTACAGTGTGTTTACAGTGTGATTACAGTGTGTTTACAGTGTGTTTACAGTGTGTTTACAGTGTGATTACAGTGTGTTTACAGTGTGATTACAGTGTGATTACAGTGTGATTACAGTGTGATTACAGTGTGTTTAC
This sequence comes from Oncorhynchus keta, assembly GCF_023373465.1. Lineage (NCBI taxonomy): Eukaryota > Metazoa > Chordata > Actinopteri > Salmoniformes > Salmonidae > Oncorhynchus > Oncorhynchus keta. The sequence goes on from NW_026289522.1 coordinate 333,747, forward strand.
AGTGTGTTTACAGTGTGATTACAGTGTGTTTACAGTGTGTTTACAGTGTGATTACAGTGTGATTACAGTGTGTTTACAGTGTGATTACAGTGTGATTACAGTGTGTTTACAGTGTGATTACAGTGTGTTTACAGTGTGATTACAGTGTGATTACAGTGTGATTACAGTGTGTTTACAGTGTGATTACAGTGTGATTACAGTGTGATTACAGTGTGATTACAGTGTGTTTACAGTGTGATTACAGTGTGATTTACACATGGCCCTTTAATGACCTGGAGTGTATAGACATAAACACACATCCTCTCATCCAGTCTCAATGGGCCTGTTTGGCCTTCAATGAGCACAACAACTGACTACCTTGGGGCACATGGATACGTTTTCCGACAAACTAAATATAAAATATACTAGAATGTCTGGGCAGTAGATGACTGCTACTGGTTTTGAGCCACATCTTTATCAGTGAAGATTGGGAGCAGGAAATTCCAGCAAAAACCATAATAAATTAAAACCTTCCTTACAGCAATAGCCTCGGTGGATATACTCCCTGAGATATAATACAACAATACAACCTTCCAAATGACCCCTAATAACCCCCATCCATACACACCATATACAAAGAGGCAGGCCGTGGCGCTCCTGGTGCCTTCTGGGTAAGTGTGGAACTCGCAGGTGTAGCAGCCCTCGTCCTCCGTCTTCACCGGCCTGATGGAGAGCTGGGTGTCTCCCAGGGAGGGGTTCAGGGTCATGCGTCCCCGATAAGGTTCCTCAATGCTGGGTTGGCCTCGCTTGGCAAAGGAGGCCAACGTGGTCGTGTCGCCCTGCTCTGCAGTCTTTCTCCACAGGACCTGGCGTACCCTGTCTGGGAGGCCGTACCAGCAGGACATGGTGGCCAGCTTCCCGCTGATGGCTGTTTTATTACCCTCATTGCCCACTTTGACTGGGTCAGACACAGGGAGACAGAGGAAGGCATCAATAGATGAGCATTGGAATGGGAGGAGCACTTTCATAGTGGTGGGTTAGAGAGATATGACAAAGTGTTTGGAGGCTTACATTTATTTTTTTATTTTTTTATTTTTTCCTTTTAAATTTGACCCCTTTTTCTCCCCAATTTCGTGGTATCCAATTGTTAGTAGCTACTATCTTGTCTCATCGCTACAACTCCCGTATGGGCTCGGAAGAGACGAAGGTTGAGAGTCAAAAGTATGTGGACACTTGCTTGTCTAAAATCTCATTCAAAAATCATGGGCATTAATATGGTGTTGGTCCCCCTATAACAGCCTCCACTCTTTTGGGAGGCCTTTCCACTAGATATTGGAACATTTCTTTGGGGACAGCCACAAGAGCATTAGTGTGGTTGGGCACTTAGGCCTGGTTCGCAGTAGGCGTTCCAATTCATCCCAAAGGTATTCGATGGGGTTGAGGTCAGGGCTCTGTGCAGGCCAGTCAAGGTTTTTATTTTTTTATATATTTTTTAACCTTTATTTAACTAGGCAAGTCAGTTAAGAACAAATTCTTATTTTCAATGATGGCCTACGAACAGTGGGTGCGAACGACAGATTTGTACCTTGTCAGCTCGGGGATTTGAACTTGCAACCTTTCGGTTACTAGTCCAACACTCTAACCACTAAGCTACGCTGCCGCCCCGAAGTTCTTCCATAACGATCTCGATAAACCATTTCTGTATGGACCTCGCTTTGTGCACGGGGGCATTGTCATGCTGAAACAGGAAAGGGCCTTCCCCAAACTTTTGTCAATTTTTGCATTCGGGCATTATGCATTGGGGCAGGCAGCGTTCTCCTGGCATCCGCCAAAACCCAGATTCGTCCGTCGGACTGCCAGATGGTGAAGCGTGATTCATAACTCCAGAGAATGCATTTCCACAATCCCATGGCGCGAGATTTACACCACTCCAGCCGATGCTTGGCATTGAGCATGGTGATCTTAGGCTTGTGTGTGGCTGCTCGGCCATGGAAACCCATTTCATGAAGCTTCTGACGAACAGCTCTTTTGCTGATGATGCTTCTAGAGGCAGTTTAGAACTCGGTAGTGAGTGTTACAACCGAGGAAAGATTCATTTTATGAGCTATGCGTTCAGCACTCCTGTTCTGTGAGCTTGTGTGGCCTACCACTTCGTGGCTGAGCCGTTGTGGCTCCTAGACATTTCCACTTCACAATAACAGCACTTACAGTTGACTGGGGCAGCTCTAGCAAGGCAGACATTTGACCAACTGACCTATGACGGTGCCACATTGAAAGTCACTGAGCTCTTCAGGAAGGCCATTCTACTGACAATGTTTGTCTATGGACATTGCATGGCTGTGTGTTCGATTTTATACATCTGTCAGAAATGGGTGTGGCTGAAATAGCCGAATCCACCAATTTGAAGGGGTGTCCACATACTGCAGTATATATAGTGCATATTTTGGGGCAGTAATACAACAGAGGGTTAGAGGTGTCCTCTTGTTGTGGTCGTTATATTCAGAGAAAGTATCGGGGCCCTGGTCTGTTGAGTATGGCTGACCTCAACCCACTTCCTGTTTCTGATTATCCACAACTGATATATTCTGGGATGGGAGGGCCAAGTGAGCATGTTGACTTTTCATGACCTTCCACAATCAGCAGACAAATCAACTGTGCTGAAAAACATGGGAACTACAAACAAATTCACAGGAGGATTTGTTTTCTATTTTAGAAAAATGTAACAATTGGGAATGTGCCAACCCTATGAGGAAGGCCACCTGGTGCTGGAGAGAGAGTATTTGAGGAGGATAAATTAAGGATCTATTGCATGCCATAGTCCTGGAATCTAGAGTATATTTGGAAGTCCTTGCTAGTGTCACTGACCGGGGTTCAAATCTTGCTCCCTCAAAACAGTGTTAGCATGCTGAGCCAAAGCCTATGCATTACCTCTGGGCACTAATGCAAGTCTTCAGGTCTCAGGCAATGCTACTCATCACATGAGCGTGGTTTACCAAACCACCTTGTTTAGACTGAGGCCAAACTCACCTTCGATACTGAGGCAGGTCTTTCCCTCCTGTGCTCCGCTGGGGTAGATGTCAAAGATGCAGCGGTAGCAGCCCTCGTCGTTAGGCCCCACCCTCTTGATGGTGATGGCGCTGACGTTGCGGTGCGAGGAAGTTAGCTCCACGTCGTCTTGGCGGGAGGTGGTTCTGACTGACTCGCCTGGCTCGTACGCCAGGAGAACCTGCTTGTGTTTGTTCAGCCAGCGGACTTGCTTGACCGTGTCGCCAGTTGCTATGGTGACGTTACAGCCCAGCGTGAAGGGGAGGCCCGCCACAGCGGTCATGCTGGAGGGGGCGATGACCTCACCTGACACATGACAGGAAGTCAACCAACGAGAAGCACTGAAACTCAATACAATTCACTATTTTAAGGTGGTCGACCACATACCAAGTCAAACATGCTTTCTCACTGCAAGGGAAGATCCACTACTTTTGATTCAACATGGCACCTAAACCTACTGTAACGTAGTGAAATATGTTGAGTGTTGGCTACCTTGTGTCCTGAAAACCACCATCACCAATAGCTGCAGACACAGCATTAGCCACCGAGACAGGACAGATACACACATCTTGGTCTGCAGGAGTGTGTTGCATCCAGGTTACTGATAGAGAACAGGACTACTGTTAAAAATAGCACCATGGAACATCCACAGCCAACAGTCACAATGAACTTCAGCATATAAAGTTGAATCAGATTTTTACTTTACCTACCTGTGATCCAGTGTGTGAGACGTGTTGTCGGTCAGTGTTGTAGCAACCTCATCTTACTGGCAGACGGACTCCTGTAGCTGGATCCAGGAACCAGAGGAGGACACAACTCTCTCAACGTTATAACCCTCTATTCAGCATTATAACCAATTATAACAGAGCATTATAACCTACAGTGGCAAGAAAAAAAGTATGTGAACCCTTTGGAATCACCTGGATTTCTGAATAAATTGGTCATAAAATATACAATTTAATCTGATCTTCATCTAAGTCACAACAATAGACAAACACAGTCTGCTTAAACTAATAACACACACAATGATACGTTTTCATGTCTTTATTGAACACACCGTGTGAACAGTCACAGTGCAGGGTGGGAAAAGTATGTGAACCCTCGGATTTAATAACTGGTTGACCCTCCTTTGGCAGCAATAACCTCAACCAAATGTTTTCTGTAGTTGCAGATCAGACCTGCACAACGGTCAGGAGGAAGTTTGGTCCGATCCTCTTTACAAAACTGTTTCAGTTCAGCAATATTCTTGGGAAGTCTGGTGTGAACTGCTCTCGAGGTCATGCCACAGACTCTCAATCGGGTTGAGGTCAGGACTCTGACTGGGCCTCTCCAGAAGATCAGGACTGACTGGGCCTCTCCAGAAGGTCAGGACTCTGACTGGGCCTCTCCAGAAGGTCAGGACTCTGACTGGGCCTCTCCAGAAGGCGTATTTTCTTCTGTTGAAGCCATTCTGTTGTTGATTTACTTCTATGTTTTGGGTCATTGTCCTGTTGCATCACCCAACTTCTGTTGAGCTTCAATTGGCGGATAGCCTTACATTCTCCTGCAAAATGTCTTGATAGACTTGGGAATTCATTTTTCCATTGATGATAGCAAGCTGCCCAGGCCCTGAGGCAGCAAAGCAGCCCCAAACCATGATGCCCCCTCCACCATACTTTACAGTTGGGATGAGGTTTTGATGTTGGTGTGCTGTGCCTTTTTTTCCCCCATGCATAGTGTTGTGTGTTCCTTCCAAACAACAACTTTAGTTTAATCTGTCCACAGAATATTTTGCCAGAAGCGCTGTGGAACATCTAGGTGCACTTTTGCAAACTTCAGATGTGCAGCAATGTTTTTTTGGACAGCAGTGGCTTCTTCCGTGGTGTCCTCCCATGAACACCATTCTTGTTTAGTGTTTGACGTATCGTAGACCCGTCAACAGAGAAGTTAGCATGTTCCAGAGATTTCTGTAAGTCTTTAGCTGACACTCTAGGATTCTTCTTAACCTCATTGAGCATTCTGCGCTGTGCTCTTGCAGTCATCTTTGCAGGACGGCCTCTCCTGGGGAGAGTAGCAACAGTGCTGAACTTTCTCCACTTCTAGACAATTTATCTTACTGTGAACTGATGAACATCAAGGCTTTTAGAGATACTTTTGTAACCCTTTCCAGCTTTATGCAAGTCAACAATTAGGTCTTCTGAGATCTCTCTTGTTCGAGTCATGGTTCCTATCAGGCAATGCTTCTTGTGAATCGCAAACTCACATTTTGTGAGTGTTTTTATAGGGCAGGGCAGCTCTAACCAACATCTCCAATCTCATCTCATTGATTGGACTCCAGGTTAGTTGACTCCTGACTCCAATTATCTTTTGGAGAAGTCATTAGCCTGGGGGTTCACATACTTTTTCCAACCTATACTGTGAATGTTTAAATTATGTATTCAATATGGACAAGAAAAATACAATAATTTGTGTGTTATTAGTTTAAGCAGACTGTGTCTGTTGCTGTGACTTAGATGAAGATCAGATCTAATCCAGATAAGAAATAGTATTTGAACCCTTTTTCATGCCACTGTATAACTTTGCATTCTAACCTTTGATGTACTGTAGCATTCTAACACTCCGTTTAGTGGATGAAAACTAAACTGGATAATGGCTCGGTAGCTCTAATCAAGAGGAGCTTATTTTCAGTAGCATTGCACCGCACCAGGTTGGTTACGCTAAGTGACACAAACAGTGTTGTTAGTCTGAGGGGCTATCGCCATGGGGATTGACTCAACAACAACACCAGCATATTCATCAGTTCTGTCAGATTATAGGTCTTAACCCCTGTGCTGCACTCCTACCCACTGAGAGTGTAATCACCTGGCAAACAGAAGGCCAGCTGTGCTGCACTCCTACCCACTGAGACTGTAATCACCTGGCAAACAGAAGGCCAGCTGTGCTGCACTCCTACCCACTGAGACTGTAATCACCTGGCAAACAGAAGGCCAGCTGTGCTGCACTCCTACCCACTGAGAGTGTAATCACCTGGCAAACAGAAGGCCAGCTGTGCTGCACTCCTACCCACTGAGACTGTAATCACCTGGCAAACAGAAGGCCAGCTGTGCTGCACTCCTACCCACTGAGACTGTAATCACCTGGCAAACAGAAGGCCAGCTGTGCTGCACTCCTACCCACTGAGAGTGTAATCACCTGGCAAACAGAGGGCCAGCTGTGCTGCACTCCTACCCACTGAGAGTGTAATCACCTGGCAAACAGAAGGCCAGCTGTGCTGCACTCCTACCCACTGAGACTGTAATCACCTGGCAAACAGAAGGCCAGCTGTGCTGCACTCCTACCCACTGGGACTGTAATCACCTGGCAAACAGAAGGCCAGCTGTGCTGCACTCCTACCCACTGGGACTGTAATCACCTGGCAAACAGAAGGCCAGCTGTGCTGCACTCCTACCCACTGGGACTGTAATCACCTGGCAAACAGAGGGCCAGCTGTGCTGCACTCCTACCCACTGAGAGTGTAATCACCTGGCAAACAGAAGGCCAGCTGTTCTGCACTCCTACCCACTGGGACTGTAATCACCTGGCAAACAGAAGGCCAGCTGTGCTGCACTCCTACCCACTGGGACTGTAATCACCTGGCAAACAGAGGGCCAGCTGTGCTGCACTCCTACCCACTGGGACTGTAATCACCTGGCAAACAGAAGGCCAGCTGTTCTGCACTCCTACCCACTGGGACTGTAATCACCTGGCAAACAGAAGGCCAGCTGTGCTGCACTCCTACCCACTGAGAGTGTAATCACCTGGCAAACAGAAGGCCAGCTGTGCTGCACTCCTACCCACTGAGACTGTAATCACCTGGCAAACAGAAGGCCAGCTGTGCTGCACTCCTACCCACTGGGACTGTAATCACCTGGCAAACAGAAGGCCAGCTGTGCTGCACTCCTACCCACTGAGAGTGTAATCACCTGGCAAACAGAAGGCCAGCTGTGCTGCACTCCTACCCACTGGGACTGTAATCACCTGGCAAACAGAAGGCCAGCTGTGCTGCACTCCTACCCACTGGGACTGTAATCACCTGGCAAACAGAAGGCCAGCTGTGCTGCACTCCTACCCACTGAGACTGTAATCACCTGGCAAACAGAAGGCCAGCTGTGCTGCACTCCTACCCACTGAGAGTGTAATCACCTGGCAAACAGAAGGCCAGCTGTGCTGCACTCCTACCCACTGAGACTGTAATCACCTGGCAAACAGAAGGCCAGCTGTGCTGCACTCCTACCCACTGGGACTGTAATCACCTGGCAAACAGAAGGCCAGCTGTGCTGCACTCCTACCCACTGAGAGTGTAATCACCTGGCAAACAGAAGGCCAGCTGTGCTGCACTCCTACCCACTGGGACTGTAATCACCTGGCAAACAGAAGGCCAGCTGTGCTGCACTCCTACCCACTGGGACTGTAATCACCTGGCAAACAGAGGGCCAGCTGTGCTGCACTCCTACCCACTGAGAGTGTAATCACCTGGCAAACAGAAGGCCAGCTGTGCTGCACTCCTACCCACTGGGACTGTAATCACCTGGCAAACAGAAGGCCAGCTGTGCTGCACTCCTACCCACTGGGACTGTAATCACCTGGCAAACAGAGGGCCAGCTGTGCTGCACTCCTACCCACTGGGACTGTAATCACCTGGCAAACAGAGGGCCAGCTGTGCTGCACTCCTACCCACTGGGACTGTAATCACCTGGCAAACAGAGGGCCAGCTGTGCTGCTTTGATGTCTGCAATGCACCAGCCCCCGGTCTCAAAAAAACACGTTTGTGCAATCAAACCAGAAGCAAAAATCTGTGAATGACGCAAGATGAGTCCACGACAGAAGAAACAGAGGAACCACCATAACAGCCAGTACTAAGCCATGATGGAGCACGGTGGATGTACACATACAGCAGCCTAGAGGATTCAGGCCTACTGTAAAGCACTGTCTGTCTGGGCATGGGCTTAGAGGTCTGCCAGCCAAGCTCAGCGTGGTTCAGCCGCTATAAAAAACACTTGTGGTTATGCTCCAGTGTCTGCGTTGCCGGGAAATCCACTTGTTTAAGAGAGCCAGTGGGAGGTTGTGACAAAGCAAGGAGAAACAGCCCTCCAGGCAGGGGGTGTCCCTAAGAGCTGATTTGGGATCTGTTTACACAACCACAATGATTATCCCTTCTCCTGTGGAGGTACATATCCAAACTGACCTCAGATCAGCTACAGAGGCAACCTCCACATGAAAAAGAAACTGATAAAAGCCACACGACCAGATGAGAGCGAACCCACCAGTCTTTTATAGGCAGTTCATTGGGTCTTTTACGACGTAAACCGTCTGGGTTCAAACATGCCGTCTGCCCCGTTGGGCAACGTTTTGAAACGACTCCTCTCTTATTCCACTATACACATTAAAAAAGTAGATCTGACATCTTATCGTGAATAAAACATAGTATATGGAGTGAATGTAAACATAGAAACCAGTATTTCCAGATGAAACAGTCCCATAACAGACCCTTGAATCCATGCCCCTCATGCATCTCTTTGAAAAACACAACACAGAAACTCCATTCCTGTATCAAACTGACTTGGATTTGACTGAATATAACAGCATAGATTATTACTGGGCCATGTTTGACTGTTTCCATATCAAAGCGTGCATGGCACAGCCAACACACTTAAACGTCAACCTCATTGCCACAGAGTAAAGGAAAACCTGGCCTTTCACAGGCAGTAGGCCTATACAAGAATAGGACACGTTAGAGCACACTGGTCCTCAGGGGCCAAACAGTGTGCATGTGTATGCACAGCGGTAACATCTTCAACAGCTGTTTGTTTAGTTCTCAGTAACAAGGTGTGTGGACGACTCCTTAATGTCCAAATCAAAGACTGGGGAGTCCAGACATTCTATATCATTATATCACCAGACTTGATTCAACGTGGGCATTTGAGGAGTGCAGAGCCTGTTAAGGCTTGTTCTGTTGATGTACCAACCTATGGGGTTTTTCTGTAATTGTTCTGTTGATGTACCAACCTATGGGGTTTTCTGTAATTGTTCTGTTGATGTACCAACCTATGGGGTTTTCTGTAATTGTTCTGTTGATGTACCAACCTATGGGGTTTCTGTAATTGTTCTGTTGATGTACCAACCTATGGGGTTTCTGTAATTGTTCTGTTGATGTACCAACCTATGGGGTTTTCTGTAATTGTTCTGTTGATGTACCAACCTATGGGGTTTTCTGTAATTGTTCTGTTGATGTACCAACCTATGGGGTTTTCTGTAATTGTTCTGTTGATGTACCAACCTATGGGGTTTTCTGTAATTGTTCTGTTGATGTACCAACCTATGGGGTTTTCTGTAATTGTTCTGTTGATGTACCAACCTATGGGGTTTCTGTAATTGTTCTGTTGATGTACCAACCTGTGGGTTTTCTGTAATTGTTACATTACATTACATTTAAGTCATTTAGCAGACGCTCTTATCCAGAGCGACTTACAAATTGTTCTGTTGATGGATTCACTACCATGCAATACCATGATTAGGCTATTTGACTATAATAGCACATTGTTTTGGAGGGGAAAGAGGGGGGGGGGGTCTATTGAGCATATAAGGTGATACATTGACGATATTAATTCAATAGAAGTTTGAGATAAGCCTACTAGCAATATGTAGGCTAAAAGTTGATCCTAGTCAAAAAAGGCAAATTGCACAAAATACCATTTCATCCAACTTCAATATGATGCTATATTTGTCATAATCCTTGATTAAAAACTGCACTGGGATACAGAAATATATAAACATGATAAACAATTGTTATACCAATATTAACGTAATGCTGTGGTGGGAACGTACTAAATGATAATACTTGAGTCAACGTAAAGAGGTTTTAATAGAAAATGAATCAAGTAAAAATAATTCGCCATGTAAAATACTACTTGAGTACAGTAGTGTCATACTTGAGTAAAAGTAAATGCTATACATCAAAAGCCTTATATTAAGCAAACCAGAAGGCACGATTATTGTTGTTGTTTTTTTAACCACAGTCACATCAACACTCAAGACATCTTTGACAAACGCAGTATTTGTGTTTAGTGAGTCCTCCAGATCCGAGGCAGTAGGGAAGAGACAACGCGTTATATTGATTGGTGCTTGAACGGGATCATAATTCTGTCCTGCTTTACCAGTAAAAGTTAAACAAAAATAATGATAAAGTACAGTTATCCAAAAATAAACGGCTTAAGTAATACTTTAGTGTTTTTACTTTAGTAGGCTACTTTACACCACTGACGTAATGTAAAGGCTAACCCTACAGACTTCTCCCACCTTTAGAAAATAATGCAATATAGACAGCGTTATGATGAACGTATTTATATGCATATTAAACAGAACACAATGTTTTATTTTAACTGGGCCCTATAACAAATTAATACTGGTAAAAAAAAAAACGACTTACCCGTTGAGCAGTGCATGGAGTTAGTGATAATGAGATTGATTTAATTCCGTCCTCTGCAATAACACAATCTCCTACACTTTAACTATCAAATCCATGCTTCAAAAGTCTTAAAGCTGAACAAATCGTGTGTGATGCGTTCTGCCTCTACAAGAGCGGCGTCCGAGAACAGAGACTGTCAAGTGGACCTATATAGCAAATTGTCTTGGGTACGCTGTTGGCGATGTTGCATGAGTGCTGCAAAACTATCAAAACCGTTTCTCTACCACCTCTCTCCCTAAATTATATTCAAGCGACCCCTAGTGGCAGTTATACGCAACATTGGCTGGTCTTGAGTGGCAGAAGAATCAGACAATTCGTTTAAGCTTTGCCAGCAGCAGATTTATGACAATTCCATACATTAATTACAACATTGTTACAGCATTTGATTTATAAAGTGAAGAAATAATAAAACAAAAACGCACACAAAACCCACCACAGAGTACATTATGATGACATTGTGTAGGCTATTATATTACAACACTTAAATTTATAAAAAATGTAAGAATGAAACACACACATCTAGTGTTTCTTCATGACCAAACTGCTAATATATTTACATAGGCTACATATGAACATATTTATACAATAACCCGCAGGACTATATGCGTGTCATTAACCAGTCAGTCAGCTAATCAGTATCTGTCCGAGACAACTAAACTGTCTCCGAGCCACACAGATGTGTGTGTGACAGTATGATAGTCGCTCGGTAATCCTTTAGAAACATTTTCATATTGTTGTGTATAAAGAGGGTAATTAACATATTGTTGTGTATAAAGAGGGTAATTAACATATTGTTGTGTATAAAGAGGGTAATTAACATATTGGTGTGTATAAAGAGGGTAATTAACATATTGTTGTGTATAAAGAGGGTAATTAACATATTGTTGTGTATAAAGAGGGTAATTAACATATCGGGGTGTATAGAGGGTAATTAACATATTGGTGTGTATAAAGAGGGTAATTAACATATTGGTGTGTATAAAGAGGGTAATTAACATATTGGTGTGTATAAAGAGGGTAATTAACATATCGGGGTGTATAGAGGGTAATTAACATATTGTTGTGTATAAAGAGGGTAATTAACATATTGGTGTGTATAAAGAGGGTAATTAACATATTGTTGTGTATAAAGAGGTTAATTAACATATTGTTGTGTATAAAGAGGGTAATTAACATATTGGTGTGTATAAAGAGGCTAATTAACATATTGTTGTGTATAAAGAGGGCAATTAACATATTGTTGTGTATAGAGGGTAATTAACATATCGCTGTGTGTATAAGAGGGTAATTAACATATTGTTGTGTATAAAGAGGATAATTAACATATCGGGGTGTATATAGAGGGTAATTAACATATTGTTGTGTATAAAGAGGGTAATTAACATATTGTTGTGTATAAAGAGGGTAATTAACATATCGGGGTGTATAGAGGGTAATTAACATATTGGTGTGTATAAAGAGGGTAATTAACATATTGGTGTGTATAAAGAGGGTAATTAACATATTGGTGTGTATAAAGAGGTTAATTAACATATTGTTGTGTATAAAGAGGGTAATTAACATATTGGTGTGTATAAAGAGGGTAATTAACATATTGTTGTGTGTAAAGAGGGTAATTAACATATTGTTCTGTGTAAAGAGGGTAATTACATATTGTTGTGTGTAAAGAGGGTAATTAACATATTGTTCTGTGTAAAGAGGGTAATTACATATTGTTCTGTATAAATCAGGGTAATTCACATATTTGTTTTATGAAGTATGTAAGTGACATGAGTAACATCAGAACAACGATGCAGGAATGCAACTCATTTGAATATGTGTTAGATTAGACCTCTGGATTTCAGGGTCATCATGTTGAGGGTTGAGGGTTCCTCATCATGGGCTGTGGGATTTAGGCTAAAGACCGATTGTCAAACTTACCAAAACAATGTCAAATGAATACAGTATTTTCTCTTTGTCATCTGAAAAGTAAAACTTACTGTCACGCCCTGGTCGAAATATATTATGTTTATTCTTCATTTTATTTCGGTCAGGCCAGGGTGTGACATGGGTTATTGTGGGGTGTTTTTTGTCTTGGGGTTTTTGTGGGGCGTCGACGTAGTCTATGGCTGCCTGAGGCGGTTCTCAATCAGTCAGGTGATTTTCGTTGTCTCTGATTGGGAACCATATTTAGGCAGCCATATTCTGTGAGTGTTTCGTGGGTGATTGTTCCTGTCTTTGTGTTTGCACCAGATAGGGCTGTTTCGGTTTTCGTTATTTCATTTCATTATTTTTGTAGTTTCTGCATGTATAGTTTTTCCTTCATTAAAATATATCATGAATCATCATCACGCTGCATTTTGGTCCGATCCTTGTTCCACCTCTTCGTCAGAGGAGGAGATAGAAGAGAGCCGTTACACTTACCTTCTTGTTGTATTTCTCAGTTTGCACCACAGTACCACAGCAGCTCCACAGCACACAGCAATGAAACACAGTGAACTCATCACTGCACCAATCCCTGTTGGGTTACATGTGAAAGATGACAAGATGAGAATGGTACAATTCACAGATAAAAGTGTCAGAGAGTAGTTGTGGTCATTAGATTAATGACTGACCACTGATCCTGTCACAATCAGTGAATTTAAAAAACATGAGCTAGCGCACACCCAGAGAAAGTTATGTTATGTAGAGGTGCTGACTAACGGCGAATAAACTTTAAGCTATAAAAAAATAAAGAGTTGCACACTCCATACATACATTTATTGGGCAAATCACCAATGTTTCGGCATCACTGTGCCTTTTTCAGGGTAATGTCATGAATGCTTGAACCAGGTTACGTAGACAAACAGTGCAATTAGTGCAACCAATGACAAAAGTGAGGAGTGTGTGATAATTATTAAGTTAATTAGAATGAATTGAGTGAAACTGTTAAAAAACAATTGTTTATAGCATATTGAATATACACTGCTCAAAAAAATAAAGGGAACACTAAAATAACACATCCTAGATCTGAATGAATTAAATATTCTTATTAAATACTTTTTTCTTTACATAGTTGAATGTGCTGACTGACAACAAAATCACACAAAAATGATCAATGGAAATCAATTTTATTGCTGTCAATCTGTCTGGTGGCCACAGATGTGTTTAACCCTGCACAACTGACTGTATGGTAGACCATTATAGAGGGGAAGGATACAGTCCACACATAGCAGGGGATTGTAGTCTGTGGGCTTTGTGTAGAAGTCTGTGTGTAATGCATCCTTCTCTTTGATGATCCATAAGTCCAGGTAGTTTATTTTTCTCTCATCAGTCTGCATGGTGAATTTGAGGTATTCGGGGATCTTGTTTAATAGAGTTTGGAATTTATTTAGTTCCTGCTGACTTCCTTCCCAGAGCACAAAGACAGCATCTATGTCTCTTTTCCATAGGGAAGTAGGGGGTGCGTCTCTGTTTTGTAAAGGAGTGCTTCCTAAAATTGTCCCACATACAGGTTTGCATAGTTGGGAGGAAAAGGAGGAGCCCATGGCTACACCCCGAATTTGAAGGAAAAGGTCTGACTCAAAGATAGTCGTTTTTGGATAATACCAGTTCAGTAAGATGCAATCATTGGATGGAGCCAGCATTGCACAAAATAACAGTTTTAAACATATATTCCATACAACATTTCACATAAATAGTAAGCAATTCATTAAATTAATTACTTTCAGGCCCTGGCTGGACCTTAGATGCTTCAAACCAGTTCACATTATCATGTTGAACTAAAATTTTCCTCATTGTCTAATATATTGTGCCAATTTCGAAGTGGCTGTCAAATGCAGTATATTATCAATAAAACCAATTCAATTTACCTTCGGGGAGCGCTATCAGCAGAACAAACAGGTAAATGTGAGAAGCCATGGTAAAAATGTATTCTGTAGGGATCGAATAAGCAGCAGAGATGATCCGCGTCTGACCATTTGTGTACTCTTACACGTGGTGCCGAGCGGAGTTGTCTGGTCGGTGTTGCCGGTTAATTATGAAACTCCGCATCCAATAGATTTTCAATGGAAGGAAAGCGGTGAGGAAGCGACGACGGCTTGGGAAGCGGTGAAAAATAAAAACTTTTCCCAACTCTGACGCAAATCACCAGCGGCGACCGCTGGGCGATGACCAATCATATCGAGTGGTTTCCATGACGAGTATGATGCTATGCAACCCAAGCCTGGAGACTTTCTTCAGTAAAGATGGCTGACAAAAATATTAGGAAGTGATAACGTATCATGTAACACATATGTACAGTTGAGAGGAATATGTTAGGTAATGTAGTGACTAATGATTATGACTTTTGTCATAGAGTTAATTTACGAAAATCGTGATTTAGCAAGCTAGCTGACTAGCTAATATTAGCTGGCTAGCTTTATGGGTGCTGTGACATGAGTAGGAAATTGTAATTCTGGTTGTTTAATGTTTTAGGGACTCCTGAAACAACCAGCAAACCAGGCTGTCGTCTTGTGAAACAGTGGGTGTAAAGAATCTAGCTAGCTAAAGCATTTACTGCAACTTTAATGTACAATTTTGTAAGCTTGCCTTGCTAATATTTGCCATGCAATGCAGATGAAGTAACGTAGCTAGCGAACTGTTTTCTTGCTTATTGTGCAGTACTATTGCGCGTACTAAATGTACAATAAAAAAAAATACTCCATGTTCTCCATAGTAAAAGTAAAATGTACTGTCAGTATAATACACAGTTACTGGTCCCAGAGAATCAACATCACGTTTTGTACCAGCAGAGGGAGCACATGACTAAGGAAATTACAATAAAAAAAATGGGGTCTAAAGAAGCTTTCCACTGAGCTGAAATAAATAAATTAGGAATAAAATATTACATTCACAGAAAACAATGTAAAGATTACTCTAATATCGCTCCTCTTTCAGGTTTTCAGTAAGTAAACAGTAGCACAATTAATATATCTGACCGACCAAAAGGTAGACAGTGAACCCAGAGTCACACTACGTCGCTAATTCCAATGTGACATCTACTGTAAAAGCCGAAAGTCAGACACTAGCAAGGCTCAGACCAACATGGAAGAGTTGCCGTTGTTTATAAAAAGTTTTTCTTTATAATGTGGAAATAAACATGTTTCCAACCCCCATATCACACACTCACAAACTTAAATCATATGAGTGTACAATCAATTAGTGAGAGAGTGCCCGAAACATAACATTAATTTGTATAGATCTGTATGAATCATAGCAAAATTGCTTCCTGTTTCAGTCATGTCTTTGGGTGAGTAAAAAACAGCTAATGATTGGTTGACAATAGAGCCTCCCACCATGCAGGCTATTGCAGCAGGATGTAGTTGGTGAAGGGTAACTGCAAAAACGTTTAAGTTAATACAGTCGACATGTAGGCGAAAGTCAGATAATTTTGATCCCCATAATGCAACACACTTCGATTTGGTGATGGTCACCGACTTAACAAAAGTCATCCGCTTGATTGCATCCTGTGTGTTCGAGATGGCGACGATGAGTATGTTGTGTCTCCTCTAACGCCCCCTTCCCTGAAAATCTCACTTATCTTCATGTACTCCAGTAATAACTGGTTGGTACATTTTTTTTGCCGCTAAACCGTCTCCATATATACTTCCATTAATTTTTTTAAAAATCTGGTACCGGGGACCTTCAGACGAGTCTTGTGAGCGTCCTAGAGCAGAGCAAATCAACCAACATGTAAGTGTTCGTGAGAGTCTCACCTTTCCACCGAGGTCTAACCTTTCCACCTTTCATATTAGTGTGTAGCCAAAACTGTTCAAATGCTATAGACAGAGGTTGGCAGATCAGCTGTACCAATCCAAGACGTCCCAAGCAAAACGGAGAACATGAGAGTCTCATCTTTCCATAGAGGGGTCCTAATCATTTATAGGCCAAACCATTCAGACTACTGACGGTTTTGTGAGAAGACTTTTTGGGATGTCTCATGGTCTGACAAACATTGCTTCAAACATCTTAAAACACAATATTTTTGGTTTAATAAAAATATATTTCACAGTGGTTTAGATTATTCTCTACACTAACCATTGCTTGTTTAGTCACAAACAGAAATTAGGTGAACTACTAGAATTTTAGCAACCAGGAAATAGGTATTTCTGCATATTGCACCTTTAATAAAGTGTAGAATTGCAGGAAAATAGTTAAAATGCAAAAAATTCTAGCCAAACATCTTTCTTGACAGACATGGGATTCAAACCAGCAACCCTCCAGTTGCTGGCCTGCCTCCTCTACACCAACCGGTCAATCGCGATCGAATGGTCAATCTCCAAGGCATTCCTAGTCGATCACCAAACATTTCTGTAAAAAAAACTGTGATAAAGCCTTGACTTCCTATTTTTTTTCTTAATTTCACACCGATGGCGGTAGGTGCACTTGATTCAGCAGCCCTAGAAGGTAGAACTCCACCTACCAGGCAGGCCCAAAGAGCAAATCAAGTGCACCTATAGGACTACCGCTGTCCAATCAGATAGCTCAGATCACTGTGTCTGCAGTTTCCTTGACTCAGAAAAGGTTGTTGACCACTGCTCTAGGTTAACTACAGTTTTACCAGAGCAGTCTAGTCATCAGATAAGGAGCGCCTCCTGTAAGTATCTTTCTGACTGCGTATCCTTCCTGGATTTGGAGTCAGCATATTTGTTTATTAGAATCCCCATTAGCTTTTGCAGAGGCAGCAGCTACTCTTCCTGGGGTCTGCAAAAAACACAAAACATGTAAAAGTACTGAAAGGCAAGGACAGTCACACACATTTTTTAAAAGCATAACCCTGAGGTTGTGAGTGGCCAGAGTACTGTAATAAACCTCCAGCCCAGATCGTTCCTCTTTCATTTGACTCTTTTCTACAGTAAACCTGACTCAGACCTCCTGTTGGGCCACATAGCTAAGCTACTTGGTACAATTACAGAATGTTTTTCAATTGTGGGAACAAAGTCATGATGCAACAAAGTAATGAATCTCCTTGGCATGACGGGCATGACCACGACCCCTAACACCGGAGAGAGACTCAGGACCAGCATCGGGGGAACTTCCTGCTGACTCAGGACCAGCATCGGGGGAACTTCCTGCTGACTCAATTACCAGAATCGCACATACTTTGGGCATCTGAGAAGCATGTGGTGAAAACTGTAAACCTCTATGACACACATACTAATCTCTAAATAAAATCCTCACCCTATTTCTATAACATGGTGTCATCATTTCCCACATTGTAAAACGTTTAATTATGTAAATTGACTGAAATGTATGCTGCTATTCTTGTTACAGTTGTATTTTATGTTCTTATCTTTTAGGCCTATGAATTAAGTATAGGCATGTTTAGCTTCTGGGGTGGAGCATTAGCAGGCAATTGGTTTGGAACTTGCTATGGTTATTAAAGTACTCTGGCCAGGCCCAACATCAGGGTTATGCATTAAAAATAAAAATAAAAATACAAAAAAAAAAAAAAGAGGGCATCAAAAATACATATCAAAACACAGCAATCATTCAACACACAATTATCCATGACCCAGGCCGTCTACTTTATTCTCTTGCATCGTCTGATTGTGTCCAGAATTTTCTATCCATACCTTTTTATTGTTGTGCCACCTAGTGTTTGCTACTTGTTCTGTACCTTATGGTCCATATGCTGGAAATGCTACATTAATTGATAAAAGCGAAGCGAGGTGCCGACAGAGATGGCCGCCTCGCTTCGCGTTCCTAGGAAACTATGCAGTTGTTTGTTTTTTTACGTGTTATTTCTTACATTAGTAATATATATAATAATAATATATGCCATTTAGCAGACGCTTTTATCCAAAGCGACTTATGTCGCATGTGTGCATACATTCTACGTATGGGTGGTCCCGGGGATCGAACCCACTACCCTGGCGTTACAAGCACCATGCTCTACCAACTGAGCTACAGAAGTACCCCAGGTCATCTTAGGTTTCATTACATACAGTCGAGAAGAACTACTAAATATAAGCTCAGCGTCAACTCACCATCAGTACGACCAAGAATATGTTTTCCGCGACGCGGATCCTGTGTTCTGCCTTACAAACAGGACAACGGAATGGATCGCATGCAGTGACCCAAGAAAACGACTCCGAAAAAGAGGGAAACGTAGCGGTCTTCTGGTCAGACTCCGAACAAGGGCACATCGCGCACCACTCCCCAGCATTCTTCTTGCCAATGTCCAGTCTCTTGACAACAAGGTTGACGAAATCCGAGCAAGGGTAGCATTCCAGAGGGACATCAGAGACTGCAACGTTCTCTGCTTCACGGAAACATGGCTTACTGGGAAGACGCTATCCGATGCGGTGCAGCCAGCGGGTTTCTCCACGCATCGCGCCAACAGAAACAAACATCTTTCTGGTAAGAAGAGTGGCGGGGGCGTATGCCTCATGACTAACGAGACATGGTGTGATGAAGGAAACATGCAGGAACTCAAATCCTTCTGTTCACCTGATTTAGAATTCCTCACAATCAAATGTAGACTGCATTATCTTCCAAGAGAATTCTCTTCGATTATAATCACAGCCATATATATCCCCCCCCCCCCAAGCAGACACATCGATGGCTCTGAACTAACTTTATTTAACTCTTTGCAAACTGGAAACCATTTATCCGGAGGCTGCATTCATTGTAGCTGGGGACTTTAACAAAGGTAATCTGAAAACAAGACTCCCTAAATTTTATCAGCATATCGATTGCGCAACCAGGGGTGGTAAAACCTTGGATCATTGTTACTCTAACTTCCGCGACGCATATAAGGCCCTGCCCCGCCCCCCTTTCGGAAAAGCTGACCACGACTCCATTTTGTTGATCCCTGCCTACAGGCAGAAACTCAAACAAGAGGCTCCCACGCTGAGGTCTGTCCAACGCTGGTCAGACCAAGCTGACTCCACACTCCAAGACTGCTTCCATCACGTGGACTGGGACATGTTTCGTATTGCGTCAGATAAAAATATTGACGAATACGCTGATTCGGTGTGCGAGTTCATTAGAACGTGCGTCGAAGATGTCGTTCCCATAGCAACGATAAAAACATTCCCTAACCAGAAACCGTGGATTGATGGCAGCATTCGCGTGAAACTGAAAGCGCGAACCACTGCTTTTAATCAGGGCAAGGTGTCTGGCAACATGACCGAATACAAACAGTGCAGCTATTCCCTCCGCAAGGCTATTAAACAAGCTAAGCGTCAGTACAGAGACAAAGTGGAATCTCAATTCAACGGCTCAGACACAAGAGGCATGTGGCAGGGTCTACAGTCAATCACGGACTACAAGAAGAAACCCAGCCCAGTCACGGACCAGGATGTCTTGCTCCCAGGCAGACTAAATAACTTTTTTGCCCGCTTTGAGGACAATACAGTGCCACTGACACGGCCTGCAACGAAAACATGCGGTCTCTCCTTCACTGCAGCCGAGGTGAGTAAGACATTTAAACATGTTAACCCTCGCAAGGCTGCAGGCCCAGACGGCATCCCCAGCCGCGCCCTCAGACCATGCGCAGACCAGCTGGCCGGTGTGTTTACGGACATATTCAATCAATCCCTATACCAGTCTGCTGTTCCCACATGCTTCAAGAGGGCCACCATTGTTCCTGTTCCCAAGAAAGCTAAGGTAACTGAGCTAAACGACTACCGCCCCGTAGCACTCACTTCCATCATCATGAAGTGCTTTGAGAGACTAGTCAAGGACCATATCACCTCCACCCTACCCGACACCCTAGACCCACTCCAATTTGCTTACCGCCCAAATAGGTCCACAGACGATGCTCAACCACACTGCACACTGCCCTAACCCACCTGGACAAGAGGAATACCTATGTGAGAATGCTGTTCATCGACTACAGCTCGGCACTCAACACCATAGTACCCTCCAAGCTCGAGACCCTGGGTCTCGACCCCGCCCTGTGCAACTGGGTACTGGACTTCCTGACGGGCCGCCCCCAGGTGGTGAGGGTAGGCAACAACATCTCCTCCCCGCTGATCCTCAACACGGGGGCCCCACAAGGGTGCGTTCTGAGCCCTCTCCTGTACTCCCTGTTCACCCACGACTGCGTGGCCACGCACGCCTCCAACTCAATCATCAAGTTTGCGGACGACACAACAGTGGTAGGCTTGATTACCAACAATGACGAGACGGCCCACAGGGAGGAGGTGAGGGCCCTCGGAGTGTGGTGTCAGGAAAATAACCTCACACTCAACGTCAACAAAACTAAGGAGATGATTGTGGACTTCAGGAAACAGCAGAGGGAACACCCCCCTATCCACATCGATGGAACAGTAGTGGAGAGGGTAGCAAGTTAAGTTCCTCGGCATACACATCACAGACAAACTGAATTGGTCTACTCACACTGACAGCGTCGTGAAGAAGGCGCAGCAGCGCCTCTTCAACCTCAGGAGGCTGAAGAAATTCGGCTTGTCACCAAAAGCACTCACAAACTTCTACAGATGCACAATCGAGAGCATCCTGGCGGGCTGTATCACCGCCTGGTACGGCAACTGCTCCGCCCTCAACCGTAAGGCTCTCCAGAGGGTAGTGAGGTCTGCACAACGCATCACCGGGGGCAAACTACCTGCCCTCCAGGACACCTACACCACCCGATGTTACAGGAAGGCCATAAAGATCATCAAGGACATCAACCACCCGAACCACTGCCTGTTCACCCCGCTATAATCCAGAAGGCGAGGTCAGTACAGGTGCATCAAAGCTGGGACCGAGAGACTGAAAAACAGCTTCTATCTCAAGGCCATCAGACTGTTAAACAGCCACCACTAACATTGAGTGGCTGCTGCCAACACACTGTCATTGACACTGACCCAACTCCAGCCACTTTAATAATGGGAATTGATGGGAAATGTAAATATATCACTAGCCACTTTAAACAATGCTACCTTATATAATGTTACTTACCCTACATTATTCATCTCATATGCATACGTATATACTGTACTCTACATCATCGACTGCATCCTTATGTAATACATGTATCACTAGCCACTTTAACTATGCCACTTTGTTTACTTTGTCTACATACTCATCTCATATGTATATACTGTACTCGATACCATCTACTGTATGCTGCTCTGTACCATCACTCATTCATATATCCTTATGTACATATTCCTTATCCCCTTACACTGTGTATAAGACAGTAGTTTTGGAATTGTTAGTTAGATTACTTGTTGGTTATCACTGCATTGTCGGAACTAGAAGCACAAGCATTTCGCTACACTCGCATTAACATCTGCTAACCATGTGTATGTGACAAATAAAATTTGATTTGATGTATACTTCAGAAAGTGTATTGTCTGTCATTAGTGTCTGTGTTTCTAGATTTAAACATTGAGATGCAGCTGGAGTCATCCTCTGGTTGAGTGAGACAGCTTCACATGTATCAATGTCACCACAGTAACAGAAGACCACACCAGCCAACCAGAAAATGAGGCAGGTACTTCCCAAGATATAATGAAAATGTTTTGTTCAGATTAAAAACACCTTGCTGCTCTATTTCTCCTTTCAGGGGTTTCTATGGCAACTACACATATCCATTTGGAACCATACAGTGTTTTGACACTGTAAACTCTGACATATGCATACCCTGAGGGTCCGTGTCAGCTGTGGTGCAGCATCATACTGTATTTCCTGATGGACCTGTGAATTGAACCAGCAACCATCTAGTTACTGGTCCACCTCTCTAACTCTATGCTACCTACAGTTCTACCAGATGACTCAGTACACATTTCAACACAATCACAGGATATCAAAGTTTACAGTAGCTTAGTCATCAGATAAGGAGTGGCTACTGTAAGTATCATTCTGACAGATAAGGAGTGGCTACTGTAAGTATCATTCTGACTAGAGGTCTTCCATGACCGATTAATTAGGGCCTATTTCAAGTTTTCATAACAATCGGAAATTGGTATTTTTGGACACCGATTTTGCAGATTTTTTTTTTACACCTTTATTTCATCTTTATTTAAGTAGGTAAGTCAGTTAAGAACACACTCTTATTTTCAATGACGGCCTAGGAACGGTGGGTTAACTGCCTCGTTCAGGGGCAGAATGACAGATTTTCACCTTGTCGGCTCGGGGGATCCAATCTTGCAAAATTACAGTTAACTAGTCCAACGCAATAACGACCTGCCTCTTGTTGCACTCCACAAGGAGACAGACTGCCTGTTACACGAATGCAGTAAGCCAAGGTAAATTGCTTGCGAGCATTAAACTAGTCTTATAAAAACAATCAATCATAATCACTAGTTAACTACACATGGTTGATGATATTACTAGATATTATCTAGCGTGTCCTGCGTTGCGTATAATCTGACTGAGCACACAAGTATCTAAGTATCTGACTGAGCGGTGGTAGGCAGAAGCAGGCGCATAAGCATAAACATCATTCAAACAGCATTTCTTTGCGTTTTGCCAGCAGCTCTTCGTTGTGCGTCAAGCATTGCGCTGTTTATGACTTCAAGCCTATCAACTCCCGAGATGAGGCTGGTGTGACCGAAGTGAAATGGCTAGCTAGTGAGCGCGCTAATAGCGTTTCAAACGTCACTCGCTCGTAGTTCTTTGACTTTGTGCGATTAATTTACCAGCTATGAAACAAAACGGCAGAAATACTCTGAAAACAGCTGCTGCACCATTTATTTAACTATACATGTGATCATACTTGACATTTTTTTAAATTCACAAATGCGAGTGAAATGCTCGCCCTGTGGAGCCATGACAAACCGTCAACATGGCTGGTGAAATAGACATCTGGTGAAAGGGTCACTTTAATGTTACTAACTCCCAACGCCAGCAGCTAACTTTCACTTTCACTCACCAATATTTAAAGGTCCAACGCCAGAAACAGAATGATCTTGTTAACATTCACCCGCTGAGAATGAACACTTACCTAATTATTTTATGCGTGCTGTCTGAAGGTACGTTATTTTCCATGGATCTGACCAGTTGATTCTGATCGTATATGATAAAGGAACATTTCCCACTTTTGACAGGCCATTGATTTTTTTGTAAGGCTAAACTGTATTTACCTGTTGACATTCCTTCTTCCATTTCTAGCCGTCTCTGCCAACGTCGTAGCTAGAGGAGACACCAGTGTTGACTTCAATGCCGACGCATCATATACCTGCACTCATGCGGACCCGACAGGTGTGCTGCAAGTCACCTGGCAGAGGCTGTTCAAAGACGACTCGGTGGAGAATCTGGCCACCTACAGCAAGCGGTTTGGAGCTCAAATCATAGACCCGCACCGAGGCAAGGTGGTTTTCACGGAGGCATCTCTCAACTCAACGTCTATTACCGTGAAGAACGTAACATGGTCGGACGACGCCTGCTATATTTGTTCCTTTAATGTTTACCCGAGTGGTTCAATAAGCAAGCAGATTTGTCTTACCGTTCAAGGTTAGTCAACTAATTCACTAATTTACTAGTTACTAATTAATTAACGAACTGCTCAACTAATTATCCAGCCCTTGATTAGGCCTAGTTGAATCAGGTGTGTTGGTGGTATAGGAGCCTAAAAAGTCTCTGGGGGTATTCTTGGAGAGAATAATTTTGGGAAAACACTGTTATACAGTATTCATAAAGTTTTAACAATACATATATGCTTCACAACTAATTTATGAGCAAAATCATACATTAGCAGAGATGCTGTAATATGTTTTACAGTACTATTTTCCTTACTGTAAAGACATATTACAGCATACTTGCAGTAACTGTAAATGGATGATGTAATGTTTTACAGTAAGGAAAATGGTACTGTAAAGCAAAATTACAGTATTAAGATGCCAACTCTGGTGTCAGGATATTGCTGCAAATTTACAGCGAACTTCTACCTGATATATACATTTAAGAAAAACAACACATTTATGGTATTATCCGATCCTACAGTGTTTTACTGTTGAAATGACAGAAAAGTCTTACAGTGGGACCTTTGCTAAGGCATGATTTCTGAATCATACAGTATGGGCTAAGGGTTTATTATGGGTTTATTAAGCCTTTTTAACCAAAATATGAAATGGAATTATGACTTCTCAGATTTATTGTGTTGACTGTCTTGTCCTAGACTTTTAAACCCCGCCCTCTGCGCCTTTTAAACCCCGCCCTCTGCGCCACAGGATTCCTTTGGCTGTCATTGTAAATAATAATTTGTTCTTAATTGACCTGCTTTGTAAAATAAATTAAATCAATATTAGCTAATATTCCCTGTTTCATCTATTCAAAGGTTTATCTGAAGTGAGAGCCACAATGCAAAAAGTCCCCAGCACTGAACCTAAAGCAGACATGGAAGTTGTGGTCAGCTGCTCTGCCACAGGTAAACCAGCACCTTGGATCCAATGGAACGTATCTGCTGCAGCACTCATAAAGACACCTAACAACTGGACTGTCATTAACAAAGACCAAACTGTCACAGCCAATAGCAACATCACCCTCCAACTGTTGCCAGGCTCAGGGGGATACGTGGACTGTATCATAAACAATGGGATGAGGACACAGAGACACGAGCGGGTCCTGCTTCCTATTCTCCCTGGAGAGAGGGAGGTTGAAGAGGGTACGTAATGTTGACGTGTCATATACTTTTAGACCATACTCTTTTACCGTGTCAGTACAGAACGGTTCAACTTGAAAACAACATTGAGAAAAGATCATCCCCAATGACGTTGGGATAGCCTAGTGAACCAGCCAGATCATGCGACAGCTCACTATTCTAACATTCCAACAGAATGGTGAGCACAATGAGATCAGGCTGGTTGCAAGAGCCTAATGTTGTGATGCTAGTAGTGCTGTTATCTAATCTCACCAGTTAAGTTTCATTTTGAGTACTGTGGTAAAGAACCATGAGTCACTCCCTGTAGAGTCAAGTGTTTTATTGAGTTCTGGGTAGTTTCCTGCCCCTCAGGGAAGATAAATGAAGGATAGATGATATGCTAAAGGGTGAAATCCATATCAACATGCTATTCAAACAGACTTCTTTGGAAAGAGGATGTACAATTCCCAGCTTCCTCTTATCAAGAAATGGATCTCTCCAAATGCATGATCACGGCAATTTCATAGGGGCGGCAGGTAGCCTAGTGGTTGGAGCGTTGTGTCAGTAACTGAAAGGTTGCTGAATCAAATCCCTGGGCTGACAAAGTAAAAAATCTGTGCTTCTGCCCCTGAACAAGGCAGTTAACCCACTGTTCCTAGGCCGTGATTGTAAATAAGAATTTGTTCTTAACTGACTTGCCTAGTTAAATAAAAAAAATAAAAAAATGTTTCACCTTCCAGATGACAAGAGGACATCCCCGTGGGCGGTTGGCATTCCAGTGTTCCTAATCATCTCCCTTTTAGTCATCTGCGGCAGTGTCATGCTTCAACAGAGAAAAGGTGAGTCAGCACAAGATTATCTGATGTCCATTTGTCTGTCTGGTTTGCTTAACAGTCATGAGAGACTACTAGATGTAATAACACCCTAGAAAGACCAACTGAGTGAATGTCTAATCAGAACCATAGTATATCATCTCTCTCTCTCTCTCTATATATATATATATATATATATATATGTGTGTGTGTGTATGTATGTGTCTCTGGCTTTATGAAATAAACTGTGTGAAGTATCAGCTGTGGGCGAGTCATGTCTTAGAGCCCTAGAATGGTTACTGATAAAGTGTACAGTCCATTCAGAAAGTATTCAGACCCCTTCCTCTTTACCACATTTTGTTACATTACAGCCTTGTTCTAAAATTGATGAAATCGTTTTTTTCCCCTTCATCAGTCTACACACAATACCCCATAATGACAAAACGAAAACAGGTTTTTAGAAATATTTGCAAATGTTTAAAAAAACAAAAACAACAGATACCTTATTTACATAAGTATTCAGACCCTTTGCTATGAGACTTGAAATTGAGCTCCGGTGCATCCTGTTTCCATTAATTATACTTTAGATCTTTCTACAACTTGATTGGAGCCCACCTGTGGTAAATTCAATTGATTGGACATGATTTGGAAATGCACACACCTGTTTATATAAGGTCCCACAGTTGACAGTGCATGTCAGAACAAAAATCAAGCCATAAGGTCGAAGGAATTGTCCGTAGAGCTCCGAGACAGGATTGTGTCGAGGCACAGATCTGGGGAAGGGTAGCAAAAAATGTCTGCAGCATTGAAGGTCTCCAATAACACAGTGGCCTCCATCATTCTTAAATGGAAGAAGTTTGGAACCATCAAGACTCTTCCTAGAGCTGACCGACCAGCCAAACTGAGCATTTGGGGGAGAAGGGCCTTGATCAGGGAGGTGACCAAGAACCCATTGGTCACTCTGACAGAGCTCCAGAGTTCCTCTGTGGAGATGGGAGAATCTTCCAGAAGGACAACCATCTCTGTAGCACTCCACCAATCAGACCTTTACGGTAGAGTGGCCAGACAAAAGCCACTCCTCAGTAAAAGACACATGAAAGTCCACTTGGAGTTTGACAAAAGGCACATAAAGGACTCACAGACCATGAGAAACAAGATTCTCTGGTCTGATGAAACAAAGATTGAACTCTTTGGCCTGAATGCCAAGCATTTTCCAGAGGCAGGGACTGGAAGGAGGGAAAGATGAATGGACAAAAGTAAAGAGATCTTTGATGAAAACCTGTTCCAGAACATTCAGGACCTCAGAATAGGGTGAAGGTTCCCCTTTCAACAGCACAACAACCCTAAGCACACAGCCAAGACAATGCAGGAGTGTCTTCGGGACAAGTCTCTGACTGTCCTTGAGTGGCCCAGCCAGAGCCCGGACTTGAACCAGTTCGAAATTCTCTGGAGAGACCTGGAAATAGCTGTGCAGTGACGCTCCCCATCCAACCTAACAGGGCTTGAGAGGATCTGAAGAGAATAATGGAAGAAACTCCCCAAATACAGGTGTGCCAAGCTTGCAGCGTCAAACACAAGAAGACTTGAGTCTGTAATCGCTGCCAAAGGTCCTTCAACAAAATACTGAGTAAAGGGTCTGAATACTTAAAAAAATATATATTTACAAACATTTCTAAAAACCTGTTTTTGCTTTGTCATTATGGTGTATTGTGTGTAGATTGAGGGGGAAACATTTATCCATATTAGAATAAGGCTGTAACAAAATGTAGAAAAAGTCAAGGGGTCTGAATACTTTCTGAATGTTCTGTATGTCTTTACTACCTATAGTAAAGTCTAACCTTCACGTTCTCTCTGGCAGGTTACAGGCAAGCAGCAACCACAGCAGACGAGCAGGACGCTTTTGGGGAAAGTGTGTAAATGTTTGTCTGTGTTGATTGCTATACTTGTGTACTTTAGCTGACAGAGGTTTTTATTGAGCATCGGAGCGCTGTTGGTATTAAGAGT